>NC_056748.1:905083047-905183047 GCF_019279795.1 Protopterus annectens
AAATTTGCAAAAATAAAAATTTTTATTCTTGGTTAAATGTCTTCCCAATAAATTATCTTGCGTTTGTAAGTGTTTGCTGGCTCTACAGTTTTTTTAATTGTGATTTGATTTTGGAGCCGTGCAGGGGCCTGCCCTTCTTCTGATTGGATCTTTACCAAAACAGATCTTGGCTGCTTTTTCATGGTTAGATGTGGACCGTGCAAATGATTTGTCCTTTTGGTTAACAAGTCCTTCTGTGGAATACTTGATCAGTTGCTTAACTGTGTTATCATAAAACTCATGCAGCCTGTTCTTCCCGGTTTCCCTGGTACCACAGAAGATCTCAGGTTTTCCCTGCATGCTGTGTCCTCTTAACAGTAGAATTTTTTGAAACAATTCTTGAGCAGTCTCATACTCAGCCGACCTTTTTTTCATTTAGACAGCTGATTTTTGCAGTTTTATCATTTCGTCTGCATAGCTGTTTTAAGCTTCCATGTTTTCATTGGTTTGTTATTTGAGTTGATGCACTTTAATGTTTCATGCATATTAATCAGCTCTGAGAACATTTGATTTAGTTTTTCCTTTAGATTACTGAATGTCATGCCTTGCACCAAACCCGCAGCATGAACTGCTTTTTGCTGAACAGCTGCACGATTCCTTCCAGTCATTGTTTTCGCTTCCTCCTTTCTGCTTTATTTTCTTTCAGGCTCTCTAAATTTCTTCTTTGATAGCATCCAAGCAGTGTGCTTACTAGCCAGTAATTGAATTCACCAAATCTTGCAAAGTCACTGGCCTCTGTCTCTGTTTCTTTTTTCACTTTGGGAGAGCTGAAATTAAGCAGATGATCAGTGTACAGCCATCTTTGAAGTCATTAAGTAGGTATTTTTATATACTTGCAGAGCACAAATGTTTTTAGCGTGACTTGGGCAACAGAAAGTTGAAGGGGTTGTCACCACAGTTGGGGAGCCTGCAAAAATAAAAAAATAACCAGAAATCCTGTGTGCATATTAGTGATATTTTGGAAATTTAACATAGAAACCAAAATAAAACTCAAAAGGAAACATCTGTTAAACAGTTATACCAAGGTTAGAGGAAGATGAAGTATCAAACTTAATAGCTAAGATAGAAAGAGATGACATAAACACAGTGAATAATCATCAATCAACAGGGGAATCTCCAGGAACAGATGTTATTCCTTTGGAAGTTTAGAAGCTGGGAGAGAAGAAACTGATAAAAATCTGGAAGGTTTTCTTTATCAGTATTTTAAAAGGTGGAGAAGTATCAGCATGTTGGAAGAAAGGTGTGGTAGCTGTATTATCCAATGTGGGCAAAGACCCTTCAGACCTTGCTTCATACAGACCATAATCATGGTTTATATCTGAAACTGTAGTGTTTGTTTACACTAGCTAAGACGAGGGCAAAACTGATGCCATAGTTGATAGATAATGGTTCACTGTGGTGTTTTGGAGGAAAGGCAAACATTTGGAAGACAGAATGTAAGACAACGCTGCTTTTATTGGTGGGTCTTGGTGCAGAAAAAGCATTTGGTCATATCAGCCCAGTGAAGAGAGAACTTTGTGGGTTAATAGAAAAGTAGAGAGTTTTATTACAAATAGGCTAAGTATGAATATCTTGCGAGAACCCTTCCTTTTTAGGATAAGGTATCAGAGTATATGGCCAAGAGTTGAGAAGAAAATGGAGGGGAAAGCACCACCCTAACATTCCACATGTATTAACCAGTGAGATTAATAAAAGCATGCCTTAATAGGTTAGAAATTTATTGGCCACACAATTAAATGTCCTTTTCAGTACTTTGTCTTAGTTGCAGTATTCAAGAGAATAGAGGTGCTTCCTGACTGCAGTTTGCATACAGTGTATTGTTTTGCAAACATAATTCTTAACCAGTGAATGGTAACATTAAGCAACAGCTTCTTCTGAAATGAATTTGAGGATTATGAATCGTATCTCTGATTATAACCATCTTATGTATTCGAGACACGGATGCCATGAAATTTACATGAAGACCTCCACAGTCAGCATGGAGGAGAAAAGATTTTTTTAGACAGTTCAGTCCCTGCATCAAGCACAGAACTGAGACGTTCAGAGCAATTGGCCAAAAAACAAAGAAATGTCTCTCATTTAGGTCCAAATGTCCAACATGGACAATCACAACAAAGACTGTATTGACCAGTGGAGGATTAAAGAGGGAATTATCAATAGCCTAGGACACCAGTGGTCCAAGAAATGCCAGAACTGACTACAGATTCAGATCCCATTTTATCTGAAAAGCTGAAACAGTGATATAAAAAGTAGATGGAACAGTTGAAATTAGTCAGGTAGGAGAAGGATATGTTATTGAACATTTTGCCAAAAAGGAAAATGATATCACAGTAAATATTATAAAAGGAAATGAGGTTTATTGAGTTTAGAATTTGAAATTTATCAAACAAGCTTTTAAAGTGAAATAGAACCTTCACTTTTAAGTTGAGGATTGACTTTTATACCCAGCCACTGAGCAAATGTAGAAAGTATCTAAAAAGATCTGAAAATGATTGTGACATAATTACTTCTGGATGTGATGTTTTATGCAGACAGCAACACAGGTGCTAATAGCAGAAGGAATGTAGTTTCTAAGCCAAGTATTTTTAATTCAGTGATACTTCTGGTGTTTTCATAAATATGAAAAATATCTAAATATATTAGGAAATTGTATGTTACTAATAGTGACAGTAAAATATATGTTATAACCTCTTGTTTTGAGTTGGAGGCTTTGAAGAAAATAATTGCTGATAGATATGTGTAGATAGAAAAGGGTGATATTAACTACAGTATTAAGAGACTGTGATAAGTACAGTATAAATGTATTGGATGTGTTGAAGAGTGACACGTTTTATTGAAATGGTCAAAGGTAATGTTAGGATGAGATTTATAGACTGTTACTGGAATTGGATCAGAAAGGGATTGTAACAAAAGAAGTTTTTGATTAATAGTCTGGTGCAACCATGTTATTTCCAAAATGTTTGCTACCTAAGGTTCATAGATAAGTTAATCATAATGACCGTGTGTTATTTCTTCCAGTCATAAAGGACATTGGGGCAAAAACTGAGCCCTTATATCTGGTGGAAAACTATACATGCATTTTTGGTGACTGCACCATCTTGCATAAAATATTTGTTTAATTTTCTTGACAAATTAGGATGTGTTAGTAGTAATCCACAAATAATATTGTTACACTAGACTTGATGTAATTATATGCTACAATATCGCATGAAGAAGGAATAGTAGGGTTTTAATGTTCATTAAATAGAATTGGTTAAATAACAATGGTATTACTGCTGAATATTTATTGAAGTTGATTTTGGATAATTTTTTTTGTCTTTCAGTGTCTGTCAGATGTTCCAACAAACTTTTGGAGTGATCATGTCAGGATTTATAGCCCCATCTTTGCTAACTTATTTATGCTGTATGGGAAAATGTATATACATATAATTCCTGATTAATGGAGGTGGTGGTTTTATTATTTCAGATTTATTGATTTTTTTTTTCATTTGGTATGGTCATGAAACGGAATTGCACAAATTTTTAAGTTACAGTAGCAAAACAGAATTTTAGATTTTTAAGTGAATTGTTCTGCAAATCATATTTGTTTTTTTAGATATGGTTTTATACTGGTCACGTCAAGAAATTTACCGACTAGATTATGGCAGAAGAAATGTTATAGTAAGTCTCTGCTTCAGTTTTTCAGCAGTTAGCCTAAACATTTGATGTTGAATATTGCTAAAAGCCAAGCCATTTGAATTTCAAGAATTTATATTGGTAATAAAAAGTCTATGAAAAGTGTTAAAAGAGCTACAGTACAATGTTTAAAAGTAGTGGTTATGCAAAGGAAGAAGTCATTGAAGTAGTAAATGAATCTGTTCACACTGACGTATTAAGTATGGACTTGTACTACATAATGTTGAACTGGAATAAAAGAATTGTAGTGAATCTTTGGAATAGAATTTTCTAGGGATGTACAAGTTAAACATTGCACAATATCTGGAAAGTATTGAAAAGCATTGTTTTTATTTTAAGTTTCTGGGGAATGCATTTCTGTTTTGTCATTATAATGGAAGTAGTCTATACAGCTTGCTTGAGTAGGCAAGAGGAGATGTATGCAAGGGCTCCTATGACATACAAACTAAAGGGCACCCATTCATCTGGGGGAATGTAGAATGTGTGTACATTTCTTATTAATAATTCCTCCATAATACAGCCTAAGAATTAGAAGTAATGTAATTTTAGTGAGAATTAGTTGTGTATAACTGATACAGTGGTTTATTTCGCTTATTGTGAAAGCTGCTCAGCCTCCTATATTGGTAAGACAAGTCAAAGGTTAAATCAAAGAATTGCTGAACTTTTGAATGTGGTCAAACATCCAGATAAATGTAATGCACTTTATAGACTTTATGTTGTGTGTAGTGAATTTTCAGTATTTACATTGTCTGAGAAGGTTCAAGTCTTTATTTGGGAGATAAAATTTAAAAGTTAGGTAGAAAAAGAATTATATGTGTCGATTTCATTTAGTACTGATTTTTTTTGTTGTTTGAATGGAATTGCTTCTTTTAAGACTGAATTATGAGCTAGAATGTTAAAAATAATTTGACTGGTTTTGTAAGATTCTGTGAATTTAAATTTATATTAAGTGTTCTTAAAGGGGCACTATCTCGTTTCTCAAACGGCCTGCCTGCCTCGGACCGAAGCTCAAACAGTAACACCCACTTAACAAATGACCTCCCTTGTTTGTAACGTCACTAATGAGGTCTCAACAGTCCCACCCACGGCAATCCATGTCTTTACAAAATGCTGCAAACTTTTATCCCGGTCCTGTTTTACTTCCCTCAGGAATAAGACACTCAACTCTTTGGTTCTCGGCTTCATAGGGTGTGCTGTACTTCATTCTGTGTGTTTTGTTCGGTAAGTTATAATTTACGGCACTTGTATAAAGTTCAATCATGTCTCTAAAACATGATCATAAAATTGCAACAGCATGCAACGGTAGGCATCTGCTCAAAACGGCAATGTCTGACACTTTAGAGCATTCTGTTTATTTTTAGCAAGATAGGTATCCCAGTTGCTTCTAAGTTTTTCCAGTGCATATGTCATATATTTTCCTATTTCACTAGATGCTTTTACCCAGTCCTCAATTGCCAGCACAGAATGTTGCAGATTTTGTGTTTCTGTGCACGACAGCCGTTCACTGTGCTCCGATCTGGTGGAAGTGTATTCTAAACTAACAATCAGGGCAGCACTTAAAATATATCCTTTATTCTTCCTGTTTACTTATTATGACAATCTATATGCAGTTAAAAGGCAGTGAAATGTATTGTATCATAACGTAACCGTTCTCGCACTGACTGCTGCTTGGCAGATTTTTATACCTGTTGTAAAATGTATATGTTGATAAATGAAATGCATTTATTACTTATTCGCTCTGCATTTACAAATATAAGTTTTATTTAAACTAGCAAAACCAAACAGTCTTCCCTTCAGGCTAGGAGTAGTACTGTTATTTGTCCTTTAATCACTTTTATTAGACTAGAAGGAGCCGGTTATTTGTGCAACGGTAGGTTACAGGATTAGTTCTTTAATTCAGAATTCATTCCCACATGTGCCTAAATGATTGCAAGGGTTGTTTCATATGTGAAATGTTGCTGCTTAATCTAAGAATAGTACTACAGTAATTTTATTTACGTGTCTGTGCTGCACTTGTGCACTCTGATGTTATAAACGGCTTGTACTGACTGAAAGTGGAACGCACCAAAGTTTCTAAAACCAACACTTCTGCAAATTAAGGCAGTGTTGTGATGTAGCCATACATACATAGCTGTCACATACAAAGGTTGCAGATTTTTGCAGCATGTCCACTTCCAAGTGTCCTCTTTCTATTCCATTTACCTATTAGTGTTTTTCGGCAAATTAATGACAGCCAATTGCTTTTCTTACTTCATATGCTTCATAAAGTTCATGCTAACCCCAGACCTGTTATTCCAGCAACTGTATAAGTCTATAAGAGGAATATTTAAATAATCTCCCTATTTTGCGGCATTTTAATTATGATTTTGGCCAGATTCTTTGCTGTGCGAGGTAATGAGGTGTAGTGCTGTGTTTCAGTGGGTGCCTTTGTAAATTAAATAGAATTTGGTGAGGGTTGACTCCTTGAATAAATCTTGACCATGTTGCAGTCATGCATCACCTGCAAAGCAGACGCTAACAGATCAAAACCAAGCCGGTTATTGTTGATGAATTTCAGGCTACTCAACTCCTTATTTGTCGGTAATCTGTACTCAATCAGGTCCGCTTCATTGAAGCATGCGACCTGATTGACTGCAGCAGAAAGTTCTCATTTTTTTATTTTGTTCGCTTTTCATTTTCCTATTTATTTATTTATTTTATTTTTTTAAATATGGGTGCATTACAGGTGCAGATTAGGGAAGATGTGCTTATATCATGACACATTATCCAAAAGTCCTTATTTTTGCCAATTTGTCCCATTTGTAAGACTTGTGGTTTTCTGGCAAATTAGATCACAATAAGTAATGACTGCCAATTGCATTTCACACTTCATATGCCATGCTAGCCCCAGACGTGTTATTGCAGCAACTTTCTTAGTCTATAAGAGGAATATTTAAAAAGTCTCCCTATTTTGCATCATTTGTTCCACTTTTACTTAGGATTTTGACCATATTTCTTGCTCTGAGAGGTAGAGAGGTTTGCTTTGACATCAACATTACTTTGTACACTGTACACATCGGTGTGTGTTTCAGTGGGTGCCATTCTAAAGTAACTAGCATGGTACTCTTTACTCAATCAGGTCCGCTTCATTGAAGCATGTGACCTGATTGGCTGCAGCAGTAAATTTGCATTTTTTATTTTGTTAGTTTATTTTCCTTTTTTAAATATGGATGGCTTACAGGTGCAGATTAGGGAGGGCATGCTTCTCTCATGTACACGTTATCCCAAAAGTCCAGATTTTGCCTATTTATCCCGTTTGTACTAATTGTGTGGTTTTCTGGCAAATTAGTTGACAGTAAGTAATGAATGAAATTACACTAGACCCGACACTTGGGTTTTACACTTCCGACCTGTTCTAAAATTAGTTTTAGTACGGTTTGTAATATAAATTTGTATTATTATTGGCTAATCACTATTGAATGCATTCACAAAATAATGAATGCTTTGAACATTATAGTTTATGCATTACAGTCACAGTTGTAAAATAGTCCTTCAATTAGCACAGGTGCAACTCATTAATCTTAATTACCTAATTCAGGACTTGTGATTTGGGAATATCGAAATGTACACAGGCTAAGGTTTATTATACAGACTATTAATCAGTGATTACCTATAAATTCTTCCTTGTCTGGTATGAGTACCCATATTGTGCAGAGTGTGTGTGTGTGTGTGTGTGTGGGGGGGGGGGTGAGACTGTCAATGTATGACATTCAGTAATTTCAGTCCGGGCAAATTGGGATCCAGTATGAAATGGGAAAGATACATTATGTCTCAGATGCCTTTATTAAAGCAAATGGTGTCTACCCATGTCCACCTGACATGCATCCATCCTTTTGGGCAGCATTGCCTTTGTAAATTAATTATGCAGTCTCTGTTATTCATCCCCCCCTTTTATCCTCTCTTTCATTTCCTCTCTCTGTCTTTTTATATCATTGCTTTTCACCATGCACTTCTCTTACATGAGGCTTTCTTCCTCCTCAGCCTAGCCTTATTATCTAATTTTCTACTCTCCCTTAGCAACTGTTTTGCCTAATTTGAGTCTTAAGGAAACAATACACAATTGATCAGACTTTCTCATTTACTTGGTCTCCTGAAGACAGACCGTAACTTGGCAATGAACATTTGGCAAATGTAAAATGTATCACCCCTTGCTTGACAATTTGGGGGGAAAGACTGGCAGATTTATTGACTGATTTTAAATTAGTCTCTCATGCTACCTTATGAAGGAATGATGCATTACTGCTCAAAGGAAAAATGGTCTTTCTGGAATACCTGACATTAAGGTTTGCGGGAAAGTCTCTCTGAACTAAATTGGGCTGGTGTCAGGTCAGTAGAAGAACTGTTTTCCAAGAGAAGAACTTCAAATCAGCTGATGCTGCCGTCTAAAAAGAGGGTTGACTTAATGCCTGTAGCATGGTTGCAATATTCCTGTTGGGTACTGGATCTCTCATAGATGGTTCTGTCTAGAACATTGCTGAAGGTTGTGTGTGGGCCTGGAAATTGCATTCCTTATATCTTTGTCATCACAGTCAAAGCTTACAGGTACACAGAAGAGATCATTCTAGCTGCTCTTGATGACAGGGTCATTGTTTCTTTTACTCTTCTAAGCCACCTCAGACATGTACAACAATAAATTTTGTATTGCCTGTACAGGTATAGTCTGTTGTATTTTCGCAACCCTGTGCAGTTTGTTGTGGTATTCCGTTCCTTTACCATTTCTGTTACAATCGTACACCTGGCACATGTACTGGTGATTGCCTTTGTGTGGGAAGAAGTGAAGACATGCTGTGTATATATGTGACAGCATTCGCTTAAAATACATGACCATGGCCTTCTGAACTTCTGCTTTCATCACACTCAAACATCACAGGGACGCACTACCAGTCACTGTATTTGTCTTTGTGGGGTTGGTAGGTTCGCAGCATTCCCAGACAGCATTTGTGTGTCCTTTTAACATTTGTATTGTTACTTTGTGAGGTACTGTTGTCTTAGGTTTATAGGTTTGTACTAGACTATCGGCCCTAGGGCCTATACAAGCCTAGCCATGACAATTCCCTGGCTATTTCTTCCCACAGTCTTTACTTCCCTGGACCCCTGTCTAGCAGAGCGACTGATGTGATCCCCGCGGTGAATTTCCTATCTCCCATCCAGTCATCAACGTTCCTTTTGAAGAAGGCCAAAGAGTCTGCTTGACGTGTATGGGCAATCTATTCCAGAGTACTGGTAGTCTCTGGGTCAGGAACCTATCCCTCCAGCATGTTTTGTTCATTGTGATGACCAGGTTTAGATCCCTGGAGCATGTGTCTCTGAGGGATTGGGATTTCTTTAAGTGTAGCATGTCCAACAGCTCTGGGTTTGACATGGCCTTGTATGTTAAGCAGAGATCACCTCTGAGTAGACGATATGCGACAGAGTATAGGTGGAGTTTTTTAGACGGTCAGCATATAGCATCTGCTTTAGGCCTGTGATTCTTTTGCTGAGATATTGCGCCCTTTGCAGTTGTTGCAGATGTCTTGAGAGGTACATGCCAAACTGGGCATTGTGTTCTGTAATGGGTCTAATGAGGGATCAATACAGTCGGACAATGACCTCCTTTTTTTCTGGATGAAAAGCCCTTAGTGATGAGGTGTGCCACATAGAAGGATTTCCTGACTGTTGTGGCGATGTGGTTATCGAAGGTGATACCACTGTCCACCTGTGTCCCTAAGTTTCTTATCACACTTTTGGCATTTAGTGTCCTGCCACCTATGTGGTAATTCACGGGTACATGTTTTTTTCCCAAAGGGGATAACTATACATTTCTTAGCATTGAGCTTGAGCCCATGGCTCTGGCACCAAGCATCTGTTTCTGTAAGGCCCTTTTGTACAATATCCACATCATTTTGAGATTCAATAGTAGCTCCCAGTTTGCAGTCATCTGTGAACTTTGCTAGCCAGAGTCCCCTAGTCCCCTAGTGGGGGCCTGTACTGCAGGGAAGTAGATGCCAAATAAAAGCGGTCCCAGACCTGAACCCTGAGGTACTCCACTTGTCAGTTATCTGGAGCTGTATTTGTAGTCGGCTACTTTTACAGTGTGGGTTATGTCAGTAAGCCAGTTGGCAACCCATTGAGTGATGTAGGGATTAATGCCCAGCTTAGTAAGTTTATCTATGATTCCAGAGTTGGGGATGGTGTCGAAGGCCTTAGCAAGGTCCAGATAGGCTGTGTAAGTTCCACGATAATACGTTCCATGGCATTGCAGATCAGGATCGTCAGACTGATGGGGCAGTAGTTCCCAGGATCCAAGGAGTATCCCCCCTTGTGTAGTGGGATAATTGTAGCTGTGCGCCACTCAGTGGGCACGAAGCCTGAGGTAAGGCTGCGATTAAAAATATCACTTAGATGAGGTGCCATTTAATTTTGTAGTTCATGTACTATACAGCCTTGGATGTTGTCTAGTCCCATGGATGCTGTATTCTTAGCTTTGGAGAGTGCGTTCTTTGTGTGTGTGTTGCTGTTATTACCGCAATTTGGCAATCTTTTGGTATTGAGATGGGCCCTTTAGGGGGTGAGGAGGGGGGTGAAGTTTGCCATGAATCAGTCTACCAGAATATTGGCAATATCCTTGGGATCAGTATATTTAATGACATTCTGTTGTAGCTCAGATTAGGTCTGAGCATTGCCACTTAGATTTTTGACATAGCTATAGAATGCCTTGTGGTTGTCTTAGCTTTGAACATTAACCCTTTGTCTCAACTTGCGTCTTTATTGAAAGAAAATATCTATGACTGGCATTCTTTTTGGGCTCCAGATTTTTTAGCCAACCATTGGATTCAAACTTTGGCAACATGTTAAGAAAAGCATGACATGCCTTCTATTACCCTTTGGTTTCAGGTCACCTTTGCTTAATTAATTTTTTTCCTAAACAGTTACCACTGTGCTTTCTTGGTAAAAAATGTGTTTAAAGGATTCAAGGAAAAATAAAGTTCAACAGTAACACTGCATTTATTTCCTAATTCCTAATTTTCCATTCAAGTTATCCCTGCAGGAAAGAGTTGTACAAACATAAAAAAACATCCATGTCAAACCACATAGAAACAACATAGAAAATCATTGGTTCTACAGAAGGTATAGAGTAATTAAAACTTTGAGACAGGGAAGATGAAAATCATTTGCATAATGTGTTGATACTGGGGGTGAGCATATATGAGTACTGGGGCCAATGGTTTGTTTGTGATGGGGTTGTGGTAGGCAGTGCTTAGGGCAGTAATTCACCTAGGTCTAGCCTCGTACATAGTGTTGCCGAAATGAATCATTGCTACAACTACATGCCATTGGCTTTTTATGTGCTTCTTTCAGATGTTACAACATGGTGAGGTACACAGGCCTCTCACAATACAAAAACAAATGTCACTACAGTTCCTTAGGTGTATACATCCTTTAAAACAGTACAACATGAACTAAAAGGTTAGGTGGCCTGGTAGTAGCAGGATGACACTTAGACTGTAAGTGTCCCAGTGGACCCCACTTGACGTTTGTTGGGTACCCCACAGTGCTACCACTGGTCTTGCACTACCTTTAATTATTATTACTACAGCAAACTCTGTGTGTGTGTGTGTGTGTGTGTGTGTGTGTGTGTGTGTGTGTGTGTGTGTGTGTGTGTGTGTGTGTATGCATGTGTCTCTGTTTGACTTAACATTGCTCTGCAGTTTTTCTTAGGAACAGTGGTACAAGACGGAGAAAAAATTATGACAACATACTGTCAGTGCATGGCCAATGCCATGGCAGCCATTTTGTTCCATTTAGTGAGGAATCTCTGTAGACGTTCCAGTTGTTGGAATATGCCTTGGCATATTTATCAAGAACAAATTACATTCTTATGTCATGTGAAAATGTTCCGACTACCTGCAGTTGTGCTTTTTGTTAGTCATCTAATGAGCTATACAGTTGTAAATCACCAACAGACAGAAGATAAGTGTTTACACTATGCTGCTTTACAGGAGCATAATATTTAGGCATGGCCTAACTTGTTAAGTTGTCCTCTCCTTCAGAATTAGGGCAACAGCAAATAAAGGTGGTAACTGGAATAGCCCCTGTATATTTCTATCTCTGGAATAATCAGTTGTCCTTAGTCATGACTAATGTGCCAAGTGGTCTGCCACTCTTTCATGATCCCTGTAATGTAGTTGATCAGTGTCATGTTTCTCTTATACATTTATAAGCAATATTTTTACCCATGCTGTTGGTATACTTTCCAATGCTTTTTTTTAGGGTCACTCCTTGCCATACATACATTCTTACCCTTTTTACAGTTAGCCATCATGACTTTATTTACCAACAAATTATCCTTTGTTTCTTATGCAATTCCTTCATTGCCTGTTTGTTCCATTTCCTTAATTGATTATTCTTGTGCATGAACATAAACTTTATCAACGAGAAGTATTCTGCAGAGTTTATACATTAGCGAAAGGCAATTTATCGGATGACAGTAATTATTACACCATGCAGGTTAACTCTTTAATAAGAGCATTGCAGGTTAAGTCTTAAGTAAGAGCATTGCTTTTCCTGTTGCTCGCCATGTTCTTGCCGGTTCAGGGTTTGCATGTAAACAGTTTTTATTCATAGCTACCTCTTCAAAAATGTTAATATCTCTTAACCAGAAGTCAAACTACTGCATCATTGCCTGTGTTTTTCCTAATTATATCCTTCTATTAACTGTGCTTAAATATCTCCAGCAGTTATTGCATCCCATTTCATATCCTGTGTAGCTTAAATGTCTTATTCTTTCTTTTCCTCATTGTATCCATTTAGCATCTTTAAGTACCACAGGATCCACATAATCTCCAATATGTCTCTGTCCTTTTCTTGGCGGTCGTTTAATTCCTTTCACCTTTTGTCACAATTCACTAAAAAACATCTGTGGTTTGTCAGTACATTGCTTATTGTTGTTATTTTCCTTTTGGTGACACAATTGTCTTTATTGCTTTACAGTTTTCTATATTCTATACTTCCATGATGGCATGTGATACCTCCCCTTCCTTTCCATCACTAACATGTGTTTCTGTGTTTGAACTTGTTAAGTTATTTATTTTGGTGATGGGTAATATATCTCGTTTACTTCCGTTACATGGCATGGAGCTCTGTGAACAGTTCTAAGTACTGCATTCATTTCTGGTTATCAAACTTCGGACTTCCTGTGTTATAGTGACTGTAACCAGTCTGTTTCTTTCAGTTATATTTCTTATAAACTGAGGGCATATTTACTGTTTTCCATTTCCTGCGTGCATTGCATAGCATCTTCTTGTGGCACATTCTTTTCCATTTCATCTTGTGCCTTCTGTTTCTTTATCACATGGGAACTCACTGGACTTTCACTCCTAAACATTCACTACGTTAGTTTCCACAGTTTCCCATTCCATCTTCATCTCCAGCTTCACATGAATGTTTACATTGGTTTCCTGTTGAAAGACTCCAAAATCTCTACAAATGGCACTGGAACAATTGCTCCAAATTTGACTGGTTTCGTCAATATATTTGCAGATCCATTGTCTACGATGTCTGCACTTGATACTTCATTCCAAAGTACTGCATAATCTCAATTTCTGCTTCATACGGTCATAGGAGGTTACTAGGCTATTGGCCCTGAGGTCCTTATAATCCCAGATGAGAATTTAGCCCATGTTTAGACAATTCAGCACCCAATGCCCCTTTCATGCAGGGACATGCAGGAAATCCCATGGGTATATTTTATTTTTCCCTTCCAGTTATCCATGTTGCACTTAAAAAGGGGTAAAGAGGTACTCTGCTTAATGTGAAGAGGGAGTCTATTCCAAACATGGGTGAGCCCATGGGACACTAACCATTCATTTGCCTTATTTCTCTTCACATATCTTTGGTGCCGCTCTTTTTGTATTGGTTACTTTTATTTCTCCTT
This sequence comes from Protopterus annectens, assembly GCF_019279795.1. Classification (NCBI taxonomy): domain Eukaryota; kingdom Metazoa; phylum Chordata; order Ceratodontiformes; family Protopteridae; genus Protopterus; species Protopterus annectens. The sequence goes on from NC_056748.1 coordinate 905,096,714, forward strand.
TGCATAAATACTACACCATAGTAAATCCCTTTTTCTTTCCCATGTCCATATGTCTTCCTCAGATGATTCCTGATCTTCCTGTTTCTCCCTACTTCGGGGACTTACTCCATCCTACTGTGATGTAACCTGTATTACACCTTCTACACCTAATCCTTCCCTTCGTAGGTACCCCAGAACTTCAACTTCTACCTTTTTAACTTCTGCATTATTAGTCTTCGTTTCTACATTCCATCCTTGTGATGTTATTTTGGTACTTTGAAATTTTCCATATCTGGATGCCTTAGCTTGTATTTCTCTCCCAATATCTTTAGGAATGCTGCCTTTAAATTTATTAATTTGGCTTTCTCCTTTGCATATATATTGCACCATTTCTAATCTCTTTCTTTCCCATGTCATCATTTCTTTTTTATACTTTTCAAATACCTCTTGGTTTTGTTGTTTATATTTTTGCACTTCCTCAGATGCTTCTTTTTTCAATCAGGTCAATCTTTGTTTTTCACAAATATGGTAGCATCAATGAACACAAACTTTCATTTGAAGCTTCTGACAGTTTTTCTTGCGGACGTATTTTTCTTTCATCTTATTCCTTGCTCAGTCATTTTATTTATTTATTTCTAGAGTGATTATCGGTGAAGTCCACAGAGCCTGGTGGAAAAGCACAGTTACACTGCTTACAGTAAAGATAGCAGTCCAATAAAAATAAAAGTACAAATGCATATCACGTAATACAAAGTGTGAGCAATATTGCCCATACTGGAAAAATATCATGCATATACATTTTACCAAATTCACACAGTTAAAGCCAAAGTCAAAAGCTATTTACAGTGTGTGAGAGATCGTATGGGAATTAGCTATAGAAGTTATAACCAGCTATAAGGTGCTTAGGGACTCGGGAGGATAGCCTCCTAGGGGCTTTGGTTACAGACTTCAAGGTAGGGAGAATGCAGTTATATATTCCATTTGGCGAGGTAGGTGTAAAGCGGAGTTTTTAAATTTTGTGTTTGACATTGTCCTTAGTGTGGAAGGGAGAGAGTTCCATTTCTTACCTAAGGAGAAGGAGTGGAGGAGTTGTCCAGCAGGACGTTTAGGTTTGTGAACATTAAGTTTTGGTGCTCAGATCTGACAGTTCTCTTTGGGGTGTATGGGGGAAGGATGTTAGAGAGGGACATTTCTTTGAATTAAATATTAGTCTATGTGCTGTACTGAGCTGGAGGAAGTCCATGTAATTTGTGATTTCTAACCACCTGAGAGATTGTAGGGGCAACACACTCATCATTCTGTTTGGGCAGTTAAAATCAACTTGGATCAGTGTAAAGGATTTGATCTTGATAGATTCGAACAGGTCCAAATATGCAGATTGGGCATCTTCATTCACATTTGGGCGCCCGTAGCCAGCTATGATTTGAGTAGGGGTCTTGTCAGTTGTTAACTGCACCTGCACTGTCTCCTGTTCTTCTTAGCCAGCTACGATTTGAATAGGGGTCTTGTCAGTTGTTAACTGCACCTGCAGTGTCTCTTGTTCTTCTTACTGTTTACCAGCCTGGAGGTGTGTATGTCTTTAATGTTTGTTTCAACTCCGCCTTCTTTGGCTTTACAGCCCACAGTTTGGGGTCTCAATGTATGATGGCATGAGGAACCAGGTAAGGCTGGGGTGCTCTCCACAGCGTAGAACCAGTTTTCTGTGACTGCACAGATGTCAGCATTTTCCAGGGATAGGACTGCTTGCAATCGGTCTATTTTCATGTTTACACTCCAAGAATTTAGCGGCACGACGTTTAATTTTGTTTTTTTTTTTTTTTTATGTTGAAATTTTTAATTTGGTAGTTTTAACCTCAGTTTTCATTAAATAGGTACTATACGCGCGAGGCAGGAGCCTTTGGCAGAAGCATGAGGCCCAGGTGAGACAGAGGCATGCAGTCTCTGACAATGCATTTTTGTCGATCGATAATATCTTCAGACTGTCAGGTACTAGATCCCCCTGCAACTACAAAAGTCGATCCTGTTCTGTTTGTATTGCGTCATCACTCTTGGTGATGGTAGAATGCTGCTTAAGGCTAGGTACATACCTCCTGGGATACATAATCAGCGAGCTCACTCAGGTTTCTCTTCATATAGTCTTGAGAGGTACCTCTCAAGTCATTCACTCCAGCATGCACTATGACTGCCATTACATTACCTGTTGTTGAGAGACTTCAGTTGTTGTTTGTCTTTTTGGCTTTTCCCGGTTAGGAGTCACCACAGCGGAACTCTGGTCCGCTAATGATTGGCAGTAGATTTTTTTTTATGGTGCCGAGTTGCCAGCCCAACGCCCAACCTTCAGTGAAGGCACACCCATTCACACATGTCTTTCGGAAGTCACTTGACCACGGGGAGGACATGCAGACTCCACACAGAAGGCGCTCCAGCTGAGAATCGAACAGGAGAACCTCTTGCTGTAAGGCAACAACGCTACTGCTGTACCACCGCAGCTTCACTGTGTGTGTAATATGGCAGATTCTGTCACCGGACATACTACTAACAGTCACTTTTTCACTTCTAACTTTCACTTCTCAATTATATGGAAAGAGCAAACAATGATAAGATCTGAACATGACTACTGTGGAGAATAATGTGGCCACATCAGCCAGTATTCCATGTTTCACCACTGAACCTACCCTGCAAAGCAATTTTCTTTATTTGGCTTTGAAATATTGGACTACTCAAGCATGTCTTCTCAGAAAGGATAAGTTTGACATGTGCATAGAAATGCATGCAGATCACAGTGTATGTCACACATAACTTGCGTCCCATGAGGTTTGACTTGAAAGGTTTTCTTTTTTCATGTTAAATGGCCTCTCCTCTTTTTTCACAGCAGCCACTGTCAGCAGCTCCAATCATTACTTATGAGAAGGTGGTTGGCACCATTGTGACTTTGCACATCTTTGTCTTCAGGATACATGGCTTACTTGATTTAGTCTACTCTACTCACAGCATTTAGCTTTGTTTCTTTTGCTTTGTGGGCTTCATGATCATACTGGTACTTGTTTAATCTGAATCCTGTCTCCTACTATGCAACCATTTTTTTTTTACTACGTGGCTGTTAAGCGTACCACACTGTTGACTGTTCAGCTGCCAAACAGATTTATTTGCATTCCACAGCACTTGTTCTCCTATATTACAGCTGTTCATAGCAATTCCATGCCCATATGTCAACCTTACCAGTCATGTCTCCCCACCATGTGAATGAGTAGGTATTAGGTATTGTTTTTCCTCTTATGATGCAGTATCCTAAACAATATTCATTTCTTAGGATAAATAAGCACGTACACTACATCTTTTTCAATTCCAGGTAATAAAATGTCAGTACCTGGACTTGGCAATTTGCACCATATCTAAACAAGTTCAGTATGTAAACGTGGACCTACCTTTTGCTGCTTCCGCTGGCAAAAGGTAGATGCAAAAGTTCCCATCTCATTATCGGCATGTACTTAATAGTTATTCACGTGCAACTCTGTCACATCTCATTATGTATGTGGTTGACTAGGGGTACAGCAAAGTAACGTATGTTCATACCATCACAAACCCAATGTGCCTGCTTTATGCCTTTGCTTAGCAGCTTCAGCTGCACTTCCCATTACTTTTGAGCATTATTCCTATGAATATATATACACAATGTAGGGCACACAGTACTGACTGATTATTCTAAGTTCACATATACATAACTTGGGTGCGGTGAGACATATGAGACAGTCAACACTGATCTGCTAACATGTGCAGTTAGCAGCTGAATAACATAGCGCTCAATATACAGTTGAGTAGATTAATTTCACCATGCCATTAGAATTGGCATACTGGCTGTCAAGGAGTGTATCTCAGTCACGGCACAGCTACTTTCAGTGCACAGTACAGTACATGTAATTGTGTGAGTTTGTGAGAATGTTAATTTTTCGTTCTTCTGCTGTATAGCTGACTTATAAAAAACATCTGTCCCATGTATTAAGGGTTATTTCATGGTAATGATGTATGGCATGTTTGACAGCAACTGTTTACCACACCTGGCCGCTGCCTAATCTTGGTCTCTGTTAGAAGCTGAGGGTGCAGAATCTGGTTCTCCTGCTGAGACAACAGGGAGGGAGTCTGAGTTAGGTGCTATGGGGATAACCATGACACACTGCACAGGAGGGGGTACCAGTGTTTGTGCGGTCAGTCTGGAGCAATCAAAATCATCCTTGGTTTGTCCTGTTGTACTTTGGAGAGCAGAGGCAGAGGGGGAAGGCATAGACTGATAGGTTTTTCCAGCTGAAGGACAGAGCATCCAATTTCCAGGCTTGTTTGTGGGGAGTCCTTGTGCAAAATTTGTCCAGTTGGTAGTTTTGGGGAGAGGCAAACAGGTCTGTATCTGGGCTCCCCCATTTGCTTGTCAACATGCTGAAAATTCTTGGTTCTAGTTTCCACTCGTGTGGGTGCATGAGGTTTCTGCTTAGTCCGTCAGCCAGTGTATTTAATTTTCCTGGCAGGAATTGAGTTTGTAGTTGCACTTAGTAGCTCAAGGCTGTGTTCCACAATGCCATGGCTAGTCTGCAGAGGGGGTAAGAATGTGTACCCCCCTGCTTGTTTATGTACCACATAACAGTGGTTTTGTCAGTCTTTACCATTAGTTGTCCTGGAAGAATGTGATCCTTGAAGGCTGTCAGAGCATTCTGCAGAGCTTTTTCTTTTTGATTGATATGCAGGTGCATTTTACTTGGGTTCCATTTGCCCTGAATGCACTTCCCTGCCAGGTGAGTCCCCCATGCATAGTCTGATGCATCTGTTGTTAGGGTTTGGGCGGCAGAGGGTGGTGTGAAAGGTAGGCCCTTGTTTTGTTGGCAGGCCTCTGCCCACCAAAGGAACTCTAGGTGTAGGCAAGGTATGAATAGGAATCATTGCTTCTAGAGCCTGAGAATGTTGACACCATAGGCTGTTTAGGTACCACTGTAGTTTCCTCATATGCAGTCTTGCATATGGAATTAGAAGAATGCAGGAGGCCATGAACCCCAAGGCCTACAGTATTTGTCTTGCAGATAGCAGGGTTTTTGTGGCCACTTGTTTGAAGTAGGTTGTCATATGAATTTGTTTCTCTGGCTTGAGGTAAGCCATCTGGGAAGTTGTATTCAAGCTTGCTCCCAGGAATATGTGTTGACAGGGTACCAGGTTTGATTTCTTTTCATTTATGGTGTACCTTAGACAAGTTAGAACCCTTTGTACAAAGACCAGATTCAAAAGTATGTCCTGGCTTTCTGCCTGAATTAGACAATCGTCCAGGTATGGGTCTGTTTGAGTATTTCTTTGTCTGCAAAATGCAATAACTGGAGGTAGGCACTTTGTGAATACCCTGGACGCAGTAGATAAGCCAAAGGGCAGTGCAGAGAACTAACAGTACGTGTAGCCTGCTTTGAAGCATAGGTATCTTCTGCAAGATACCCTGATTGGAATGTGCAGGTATGCTTCCTTAAAGTCTAGTGTTGCCAACCAGGCATCCTTGCCTAGCATAGGAAGTAATTGCTGAAGAGTCAGCATCTTGAATTTTGAAATCTCCAAAAAGGTGTTTAGAGTAGACAGGTTCAGGATTGGACGCCATGAATTGTCTTTTCTGGGTACCAGGAAAAGTCTCGAATAGAAACCTTGTCCCTTTTCCTCTTCTGGTACCAGTTGAATAGCCCCCATTGTTAAGAGAGAGAGTATTTGTTTTTGGGCCTCTGCCCACTGATTTGGGGGTAGGTCCGGTCACCCGCTTGGTGTTGGCAGCATGTGGAAATGAAATCTGTATCCCTGGGACACTATATTTAAAACCCATTTGTCCTGGCTAATGAGTTCCCAATTCATTGCATGAAGAACAATCTTTCCCCCCAAAGGGGCAGTCAGTTGATAAGTGCTTGGAAATTTTAAAAGGAAGTCATTGAGACAGTTTACCATGGGGAGAGTCTTATTCCCAGATTTGGAAGTGGAGGCCCCTCACTGCTTTGTTCTGTGTGTCCCCTGGGACTGAAACCTGGGGTTTTTGCTGTGTCTGGGTTTGGCTTGAGAAGACCCGGAAGGGGCTGGAAATGACCAGTTCTTAGACTGCCAGTGCCTACTAAATGTAGGAGGCTGAACTTGTAAGAAATCTTTAACAGTTTGCATAGATTTAGCTTTATCTTCCATATTTTTAAGAAATTCCTCAGCCTTGTTGCTAAACAGGCAGTCCTGATTTAAGGGAGCATCCAATAATTTAGCTTTAACATGATCAGGCAAAGATTGCCAAGCATGCCTTCTGAGCATAGTCCCAGTAACAGCAGCCTTGCAAGAGGCCTCTAATGAATCAAAACCACATTGCAAAGTATGTTTTCCAACTTGTTCAGCATTATGCATTAAATCCTGTAATTCTTTATTTTCCACACAGTCAGGAATCAACATACTTTTCTGTTTAAGCAGTCCAGTAACAAGTTGCTGATACTTTAACATATGAAACTGGCAATTTAAAGCCCTAATGGCCAAGGCTGCAGAAGTGTAAACCTTTCTTACTCCATCTATCCAGGGCCTGGAGTCTCTATCAGAAGGGGTAGGATTTTTAGCAGTAGAAGCCTTAATGTCCTTGGGCCCCTGTAAAATAGTCTCTGGATCTACAGTAGGATTTTTAAACAGGAAATTGTGGGACTCGGGGACCCTGTAGTATCTGTCAGGTTTTCTGGGAGCAGGAGGCAAGGAATCAGGGGCCAAACTAGATTTCGAAAAAGCATCATCAGCAATGTCTAGTACAAGGGGAATAGCTAAAGGCCTATGCTGAGGTAGGAGAAGGAAATCCCTAAGCCTCTTTTTTGAATCAGAAAAATCCTGGCTTTCCCAGTGGAAATGCTCCCATGGAGTATGTAAGGTTTCCCCAAAAGAAAAATCCTCAGGAGGGGAAGCAGAGGGAATAAAGTCCTTTGCATCAGAATCTTCATAAGTAGATAAGGGCAAATCCAGATCATCAGAAGAATCAGAAAAAAACAGAATCCTGATCAGAAGTTTCATAATCAACTTCAGTCCTAGGCCTCTTAGAAGGGAGGGGTTGGCTACCCCTGATTAGAGTTATTAGATCTTCAGCCATTTTTATCATTTGCTTTTTAGGCATAGAGGCCTGAGCATGTGGCCTGGGTGTCATTTTTTTTAGGCATGGTTCGAGATTTAGGCATAAGTAAAGGAGGCATCGGTTTAATATGCAAGTCCGTAGGCCTGAATACATCCTTAGAAGCCAGTGCCTGCACAGCAGCTCCGGACCCATACAAGGTAGAGACATCCGCGGGTTCCATAGTTGAAGCATCTCGCGGTGTACCGGTCTCCGAATGGGTCTCAGTAGAGGCCTGTGAATCAGAAGTAGCAGCTATCAGGGGCTGCGAAAGCGCCTCACTGAGTACTGGTGAACTAGCGACTGGCTTAGGAGAAGCATCGTCGGCAGTTTTGGACCTCGGTGGTCTTTCTCTGTCTTTATCTTTGCATTTTTTCAGAATCCCGGTAGTCTGATGGCTAACCGACATTTCTGGATAATTAAACCGAGAACCGAAATATTTAGAGGCGACAATATACTGACGACGGATAGTGCGTTGATTAAATAAGGCACAAAACTGACAGCAAGGTACGCTGTGGTCAGGGCCTAGGCAAGGAATACAGTACGAATGAAAATCTTTGAGATATTTGCTTTCTACAAGTAATGCAATTATTAACTTTTGCTGACATTGGTAAGGAGCAAGAAAAAGTTTCCCCAACGGGGTACTTGGCTTTCGTTGAAGACTTCGGTTCTGAAACTCGAAAACGAAAATTTCAGGAGTCTGCCGGCCGGCACTTGCGAACTGCTTCTGCTTCAGGCACCGCATGGCAAGAAAGACTAATGTAATGGCATCGGCTGCATATTTTATACCCCTGACATCATGGAAGAAGGGACAGCAACCGACGCAGGACCCAAGGTTTTGTTAATCAGGCCGAATGAGGACTACCTGCAAGCAGATAACCCAAATATAGTGACTTCAACAGTGAAACATGAAGAACATCAGCAGGTTATAGTTTTCACTGTATCTGTCACCCAGCACATCTGCTATATATACATCATTTGTATATGTGGTGTCCATGAACACTTGTGACCAGATCTGGGGGCTTCCATTGAGGCTGCCATTATTTGTGAAGAAGGCGTTAGGATTGCCTGTAGTACATGTGGCAAATTTGGAATCACAGTTTGCATGGCAGGATTTGACTAGTGCTCAGACTTGCTGGTTCAGGCTACAGAGACATTTTATTTATTTTTTTATTTGTTGACCGGGCTAGTCTAACTGGATATATGTCCATTTTCAGTAGAGGCCCGGGGAGAAAAACTCCAAGACAGATGCATTATAGCAAGATATATAAGGTTGCAATTAAAAACGGGATAAAAAAGGTTACAATCAAGTTAACATAGCAGATGTTTCAAACATTTTGCAGTACATTGCTAACTAATGTTTACGAAATATAGAACAAGATATTCACATGAGGTAGATTGAACTTTCCGGGTTTATAATTCCTGAGAATGGTTGCATAAGAAATTTTACAACATATAGAACAAGATATTCACGTAAGGTAGTGTGTAACTGTATGTAGGTTTACAATTCCCCATAGTCAGACACACTGACGTCCCACTCACCAGGCTGAACAAGGAGAGGGTCACAGTAAGCTGCCTATCGGGCGCTAGAATCCGCCACATAACACAAGCACTCGGGTCACTCCACAGCAAGTACAAATATGACACAGTCATTGTCCATGCTGGTGTGAACGACCTGAGACGTACCTCCCTGGACTGCATGAAAAGAGACATAGAGGAGCTCTCTGATTATGTAGCCCAGGCAGGTATGACCCTAACCCTGAGCAGTATCCTTCCTTCACCAAGAATGATGCCACAATATAGAGACAAGATGATCAGCTTTAACAATTGGCTTAATGTCTGGTGTCATTCAAAGGGGATCCAGTGTCTGTCTGCCTGCCTGGGATGACATGCTTGACAAGCTACGCTGCTTCGCAAGGGACGGCTTGCACCTGTCACCCCTGGGATTCCGGATATTGGCTAAGGCTCTTGCCACCCCCATAGTGCCTTTTTTAGGCAAGGCTCAAATTCTAAACCTACCACCCTAGAAAACAAAAATGGGAAGAAATTGAGGGTAATGCTGCTCAATGCCAGAAGTCTAAATCTCAAAATGCACGCACTCGAGGCCCTTCTCAGTATGGAGAACATCGATGTCTGTGCTGTAACTGAAACCTGGTTCAAGGCTCCTGAGAGCACCCCGCACTATTAGGTTTTACCTCATATCATGCGTTCCGCCCCAAAACCCGGACCACTCCACAAAAGGAGGGTGTATCCATATTCATAAAGGATACTCACACCTCCAGGTTGGTGGCAACGCATGAAGCTCGAAACCATCCAGGTGCAACTAACAATAGGCAAAACTGCTCTACAAATTGTAGCATGCTACAGGCCACCCTCTCAAACTCAGGAACCCCACACAGCCTTCCTGAAGACACTGGAGGGTATAAATGTATCTCCAAACACCATCATATTGGGTGACTTCAACTACCCGAATATAGACTGGGAACATTACTCAAGCCCTAACTTTCTAGCCCAATGGTTCCTGGAGTTCATAAATTCAAATGCCATGGAACAGCTAGTCACTGTTCCCACGAGAGGAGAAAATATACTAGATCTCATTGTCACAAACATGGGGACAAAATGCTCCACACCGGAAGTATATCCCTCATTGGTGAGATCTGATCATAAACTAATCTCACTGGAAATCCACATCCCGCCCCCACCCCAAACAAAAAAGACCATAGTGAAGAACTTCTCTAAAGCAAACTTCACACTACTCAAGACTGGTGTGGTATCCTTCAAGGCCCCTGAGTCAGAGGAAACCACAACCAAGCTGCGGAAGCCCTTACAAATGCCTTCTATGAACACCTCCAGGACTGCATGGATCAGGCAATCCCAAATAAAACCAAGACTCTTTCCACAAAGGGCAAACGTCCAGTCTGGTGGACCCCAGCCATTAACAAACTTTACAATAAGAGGAGAAAGCTATTACATGATAGAACAAAATCCATAAAAGGGAAGTCACCCCTGATCATTATTAGTAAAAATTACGAGCACTCATAAAATCAACTAAGGCCAATTTTGAGAGAAAAATTGCCATGGATTCAAAGGACAATCATAAGGCCTTTTTCAGCTATGTTAGGAACCTGGGTGGAAACTCACAGATATGCTCAGAATTAGTCCAAAATGATACAAAAATCACTGAACCCACAGACATTGCCAACATACTGGCAGACAGGTTCAGTGCAAACTTCACCCCTCTCCCCTAAAGGAGAGATAACTATCCCAGCCGAGTGTAGCCTCCCGGACATCTCAAATGCGCAGGTGAAAGCTGCTCTCTAAAGCTAAAAACACAGCATCAATGGGACCGGATGGTGTCCCCGGCTGTGTGCTACACGAGCTAAATGAGGAATTAAACCCGCACATAAGGCAGCTGTTTAATCTCAGCCTTACCACAGGATACGTGCCCAAGGAGTGGCGTCGGCAACTGTGGTCCCACTCCACAAAGGTGGCGCTCACGGACCCTGGTAATTACCGCCCATAAGCTTAACAAGTCTAGTCTGCAAAGCTATGGAGAGGATCATAATGGAGCTCATAAACAAAGATATAGGGACTTGCAGACATTGGACCCGACCCAGTTTGGCTTTGTCAAGGGAAGATCATGCCTTTTGAACTTGGTCGACTTCTTCAAATAGTCACCAAGGCCATTGATGAGGGAAAGGCAGTCCATACAGCCTACCTTGACCTTGCAAAGGCTTTTCACACAATACCCCACTCGGTATTGTAGAAAAACTTACCAGCTTAAATGTAAACCCATATGTCACAAGATGGGTTGCAAACTGGCTTAAGGACAGAACCCACAGGGTTAGAGTTGCTGGCGCTGTGTCAGACTCCAAGCCGGTCACAAGTGGTGTCCCACAGGGCTCGGTCCTTGGCCCCTATTGTTTGGCATCTACTTCTCAGAAGTACAGGCCAACATGGGAGGACTTTGGCTGACAAAGTTTGCAGATGACTGCAAACTGGGCGCCATAGTGGAAAGTGCATCGGACACTGATATCCTTCAGAAGGGACTCACGGAAACAGATAGCTGGTGCCAGAGCCATGGCCTGAAGTTAAACGCCAAAAATGTATAGTCATACCCTTCGGGAAAAACAAGGTAACCCCAAGCTACCATATAGGTGGCAATCCACTAAGCACAGAAGAGGTTATCAGGGACCTGGGGACCCAGGTTGACAGTGGCCTTTCTTTTGACACTCACATTGCTAAAGTGGTTAGAAAGACCTTCTACATTGCCCACCTGATCATGAAGGGATTCACATCCAGATCTAGTGAGGTCATTGTTCCCTGTACTCTTCACTTATCAGACCAATGATCGAGTACAATGCCCCATTCGGGATGTATCTCACCCGACATCTGCAGCAATTGGAGAGACCCCAAAAGTTCCTCACCAAAAGGATAAAGGACTCCAAAATCTGTCATATGCTGCCAGATTGAAGAAACTCCAGCTCTATTCAGTCGCATACCGTCTGCTCAGAGGTGACATGTGCCTGACATACAAGGCCATGTCCAACCCGAATTAATGGACATGCTCCACCTCAAAAAATCCAAATCCACCAAAACCACTAGAGCAAGCGACTTAAACCTTAGCACGGATATAAATAGGACGTGCTGGAGGGATAGATTTATCACTCAGAGACTCCCTATGCTGTGGAATAAAATCCCGGTCCATGTGAGGCAGAGCACCTCGCTGACTCTGTTCAAGAGAAATCTAGACCTGTGGATGGGAGATCGTAGGTTTACCCCGGGAATCATCTCTGGGTCACTGCTGGACAGAGGCACAACAAACTAATGGGCACAGTATTTTTTCATATAAGGGGTGGCGTTAGCCACAATAATTTGGGCTAGGCTTATAAATGCCTTAGGGCAGATAGCCTAGTATAAACCTATGAACCTATAAGAACATTGAATCAAAAGTCAGAGTGGAGTTAGGAGAAAATTTAGTAACAGAGGTGGTAGGTTAGTTGGGGTTGGTGCAAGGGCATAACCAGTGTGTTCTAAGGTATATTTTGAGTTGTTGTTTGAAGTGGGGTAGGGAAGGAAGTGAAGTAAGTTCACTAGGTGGAAGGTTCCAGTTTTTCCCAGTTGTGTTTGAGAAAAGAGTCACCTGCCATGTTGTTAAACTTACTAATGCTAAGTAGAAGTTTATTAGCTGAGCGTAAGGTATTAAGATTTTTATAAGGAGTTATGAGGTTTGCTAGTATAAGAATGTTGTTAGGCAGGTTGAGAATCTTATTGGCAATGGTAAGTTGGTTAAAATTAAGCTGATTTTGCAGTTCAAGCCCTCCTAGCTGTCTTAGATTCTGACAGTGATGAGTTCTAAAGGGATTACCAGTTGCAAACCTGGCAATGTTATAAGAGGTAGTTTGAGAGGATTGTTCTTTGACAGGTTTGTGTATATTGGTGAGGCATTGTGAAGTGTTGAGATTAGATGGGAGTGGGCAATAGTAGTTCTGGCTGTTGGAATGAGAAAAGTATTTGATCCTGTATAGGGAGCCCATTTTTCTGTTGATTGTTTTTATAGTGTTATTAATATGGGTATTGAAGTTAAGGTTATTGTCTGTTGTAATTCCTAGGAGTTTGATGGTAGAATAAGGGGATATGAGGGTACCATTATTAGAAACAGAGAAATCTAAAGGCATGGATTTATGGGTAGGAGTAAAGAGAAGGAGCTTAGTTTTTATGGGATTCAAGAGGAGGCAGCGTTTTAAGAACCAAGTCTCTACTATGTTAAACATCATCTGAGTTAGGGATTGTAGTTCAGATGAAGATTTAGCTGTGCAGATTAAATCTGAGTCATCTGCATATTGTATACAGGTTGCATGAGGGATAGCTAAGTAGAGATCATTAATAAATATTGAGAGTAAGAGAGGGCCTAGAATGGAGCCCTGAGGGACACCCCGTGAGACTGGCAGGATGATTGTTTAATCTCCCAGAGCACAGCCTGTTGCCTATTGCTGATGTAGGAACTAAACCATTGTACAGCCAGAGTATCTAAAGAGAATAATTTCAGAATGTTTATAAGTAGAGTGGTTTACCTTATCAACTGCTTTTGAGAGATCAATAAATAGAGCGGAAGAGAGAACATTGTTATTGTGGTTTCTGTTAATAGTATCAGTAAAAGATAAGAGAGCAGTAGTAGTACTGTGTAATGGCCTAAAGCCATGTTGGCTTTCAGCTATTATGTTGAATTAAATGGTTTAGAAGCTGATGGTGAATGCATTTTTCCATTATTTTTGCTAAGGGGGATAGTAGGGCTCTGGGTCGATAGAGTAGTTGTTTGAGTTGCCACCTTTATGTAGGGGGTTAATGTGTGAGATTTTCCATATGTCAGGGATGCTTCCCTCGTTTGTGGTTCTGTTAATCAAGATGGATATAGGGTATGCTACCTTTCTAGCTGCTTCTTGCCGGGATCTGGTCGGCAGAAGGAGTACAAGGCTTAAGTTTTAGAATGAGTTTGTAGATAAATTTAGTAGAGGTAGGTAGGAAGAGAGCTGGGAGAAAAGTTAAGACTGGATCTGTCAGGAGTTAGCTGACTGGCTAGTGATCAGATAGCCTCAGTGAAGAAGGAATTGAAGGCATTAGCAATTTGGATAGGAGTCTCATGAGTTACACCTGTTGGGGTTGGTGTACTGGAGTGACCTGGGTGGGTGTAGGAGTCTATTGATACTTGCCCAGAATCTTTGAGTATTGTTTTGGTGTGTTTGCTGCATTTTACAGTAAAAGTTTTTTTTTTTGTCTGAGAGTATTGCTTTTTACATTGCTTACAATTAGGAACCTGCTCATTCTGGGTCTTCAACAGCCATTATTGAACTTTTTTTTTATTTATTTTAGGTATATCAGATGTTCACCAGACAGGCTTACTTTTCCCTGCAGAGGTTGAATTTGACCTGTGGGATATTCCAGATTGCGTGCATCACTATAAATGGTGGTATGGTGCTTAGGTGTAGATGTCCTTCAAGAATGCAACTGCAGTCATAACATATGGGTTGTCCTGCCTCAGGCAGCCCTCGGTCGGCCGAATTCCAAGGTCTGGGTCCGGCGTCAGCTGGTGTCACCTCCTCTCCGACGTCACAACGGCTGGAGTATAAAGGCATCGGCCGACGCCATCTTCTTCAGTCTTTCTTGCCGTGCGGTGCCCGAAGCAGAAGCAGTTCGCAAGTGCCGGTCGGTCAGCTCCTGTGTTTTCAGTACCGAAGTCATCTAAAAGCTAAGTACCCCGTTGGGGAACATTTATTCTTGCCTCAGCCGATGTCAGAACAAATTGAGAAAGTTAATAATTGTTTGTCTTGTGGTAAACAAATACCTCATAAGGACTTCCATTCTCTCTGCCTGGGCCCAGACCACGACGTCTCGGCCTGTGCTGCCTGTGCCTGCTTTAATAAGCGCACTCTCAGGCACCGGGCAGAATTCGCCAAGGACTTCGGTGAATCTTTTGCGTATATCATGCCGTCGGATCAACCGACAACCCAATCTGCTAAAAAACGCAAGGACCGGGACCGACATCCTCGGCCCGCGTCCAATACCGATGTTTCTCCTAAACCCTCTACTAGTGCTCCGGCTCCTTCGGAAGTGGTAAATCTACCGCTCCAGGCCAATGACACAGCGCTAACACGACCTTCGGTCTCTGAGACCTCTCTGTTGCCGGTTGTTGATTTTCCTCCGGAAACCGAAGTTCTGGATCTACCCGACACCATTCCTGTGGACAAGGTAACGCCTGCACGTGGGCTGCTAGGCCTCCTGTTTCCATGTCCATCAAGGCCTTTGCACGTGCTAAGGCCGCCAGTCAGGCCAAGGCCCATCCTAAACCTGCCCAGGCCCCTTCCTCTGATAAGCAGATCATGTCTCTGGCTGCAGATCTTATTTCCCTTATCAGGGGGTCTCAGCCTCATCCGGACAGGGGTTCTCAGCCACCTGCAGAGGAAAGGCCTAGAACTGAGCAGGCGGACGACCTCTCCTCGGATGAAGCCTCTGGGGATTCTGAGCATTCTGACACTCAAGAAGAACCCTTCCAGGCCTACGAGGACTCTGATGCTGAGGAATCTATTCCCTCTGCCTCCCCTCCAGAGGATTTCTCATTTGGGGAAGTTCTGCATTCCATGAGGGAACATTTTCAATGGCAGGGTCAGGAATTCTCTGACTCCAGGAAAAGGCTTCGTACTTTCCTCAAGCTCCCCCAGCACAGACCTCTGGCTATCCCTCCAGTTATGGATGTTTTGGATGATGTTTTCTCTGACTCCAGTGCCAACCCTGACTCTCTTCCTCCTGCTCCTGTCAAGCCGGACAGATATTATAGAGTCCCTGGCACTCACAAGCACCTTTTTAAGGCCCGCTCTGTGGATCTAGAAACTATTTCACAGGGCCCCAAGGGAGTGGCTTCCTCCTCTGCCAAAATCCCACTGCCAGCTGACAGAGAAGCAAGGTCCCTGGAGAGATGGGGCAAAAATGTATACACCTCTACTACCCTAGCCGTGAGGTCTCTTAACTGCCTTTTTCACATGTTTCAGTACCAAGATTTTCTCCTGGATGATTTACAGAAAAAGGTAGCCTCTTCTGAGCCTATTGATAAAAAGGCACTGCAGGATCATATACATAGCACTCAGCAGGTTAATAACCATTTTCTGCAGTGTGGTTATGATGCACTGGAAGCTTCATGTAGGGCAGCTATGACTGGGGCTGTAATACGTAGACATGCTTGGTTGAAGGATCAATCTTTGCCTGACCATGTTAAAGTAAAGTTACTGGATGCACCTTTGGAGAAACAAAAGCTTTTGGTGCTACTGCACAAGATGTATTGAAATCCATAGAGGAAAAAGCAAAGTCAGTACAGACAGTAAAGGATTTCCTTCAGGTTCAGCCACCCAGATTCAGCAGAAACTGGCCCTCAAAGAATTGGTCCTTCCCCGGCTCTGACAAGTTTCAAAGGGGAAAAAGCAGACGAGCCAGGGGTAGAGGACAACACCGAGGATCTTGCAGGGGCCGCCAATGGCAACCTCCAAATCAAAGAAGTGGCGCAGACAGTTCAGCTGCACCACAGGGACAATCACAATGACTTCACTTTCGTACCGCCTACAAAGGTTCAAAGAGAAGCACCTTTGGGCGGAAAATTAGCATTATTCTCACAAAACTGGCATATCTTAACCAAAGACAATTGGATTCTGGATTTGATAAACAAAGGCTACAGATTCCGCTTCCACACTTTACCAATAAGACAAGGCATGCCAAACCTGCCACATCATCAAAGGGCAGAGGCACTCTCTCAAGTTTCCAAGCTATTAAGTATAAAGGCAATAGAAAGGGTTCCTCCTCAGGAGCAAGGCCAGGGATTTTATTCAAGACTGTTCCTTGTTCCAAGAAAAGAAAACAAATGGAGACCCATATAGACTTGTCAAATCTAAACACTTTCCTCATTGTGCCAAAGTTCAAAATGCTGACGTTGCAGCAGCTTCTTCCCATGCTGGGCAAGGGGTCTTGGCTGGTCACTCTGGACCTCAAGGAGGCATACCTGCATGTCCCAATCAGACAAAGCTGCAGAAGATACCTCAGATTTCTTGCAGGAACAGAGCAATGTCCTTCATGGATGCATCTGCAGTCATAACAAGTGGGTTGTCCTGTCGTCAGGCAGCCCTGCAGTCGGCCGGATTCCAAAGTCCGGGTCCGGCTTCGGCTGATGTCGCACTCCACCCGACGCCATCTCTGTTGGTCTTCGGGTATAAAAGCATCAGCCGACGCCATTTTCCTCAGTCTTTCTTGCCGCGTGGCGCCCGAAGCAGAAGCTGTTCGCAAGTGCCGGTCGGTCGGATCCAGAGATTACTTCTACCGAATACTACTTCGAAGACTTCTAAAGCTAAGTACCCCGTTGGGGACTCTTTCTTGCCTCAGCCGATGTCAGAAAAGTTAACAATTGTTTAACCTGTGGGAAACAAATACCTCATAAAGATTTCCACTCTTACTGTCTGCCTTGTTTAGGCCCAGCCCACGACGTAGCAGCCTGTTCGGCCTGTGCCTCTTTCAACCGACAAACGCTTAGGCGTCGGTCGGAGTTTGCAGAACAGTTTTTCGGTTCTGATTTTGCGTACATTATGCCGCCGGATCCTCCGACTACCCCAAAAACGCAAAGATAAAGACCGACATCGCGGTCCGCGGCTTCGGGCGAAACCACGGTAATGCAAACCGCGAGTGGCTGGCTTCCGGCCGAAGCCGAGAAAACTGCTCAAAGTAGAGCTGAACCTATTCTTACAACTGAGGCCCTGCTACAACTCTTGAATCGACCTCAGAAATTTTACCCACTACGGTGGTTGACTTATCAGACACCATCCCTTGGATGTCTCTACCCCAGCACGTGGTGCTGCTAGGCCTCCAGCTGCCATGTCCATTAAGGCCTTCGCCAGGGCTAAAGCAGCCAAGACTACTAAATCAGTGCCTGTTAAACCCCCCACATCCAGGCCCTCTTCTAGTTCTCAAATGCTTTCTTTGGCAGAAGATTTAATTTCTGTAATTAGAGGATCTCAATCTCACCCAGACAGGGCCTCTCAGCCCCCAGAGAAGAGACCTAGGGCAGAGCCCCCTGAGCCAGTGTCTTCTGATGCTTCTGCTGATGAATCAGACATAACTGACCAGCCTGAGGCTCCCTTCTCCAATTTTGAAGATTCTGATGCTGAAGAATCCATTCCAGCTGCTTCCCCACCAGAAGAATTCTCCTTTGGGGAAACCTTGCATGCCATGCGAGAACAGTTCCAATGGCAGCAACAGGATTTTTCAGACTCCAGAAAAAAACTTAGGACTTTTCTGCACCTCCCACAGCACAGGCCCTTAGCTATACCTCCTGTTCTCTCTGTGGTGGATGATGCTTTCAATGAGGTTTGCTCCGCTCCAGATTCTTTACCCCCAGCCCCTGCCAAACCATACAGATTTTACAGGGTGCCAGATACTCATCACCACCTTTACAAGGCCCCACTTGCAGACCCAGAAACTATATCCCAGGGTCCCAAGGCAGTAGCATGACCACAGCTAAAAACCCTATTCCTTCTGAAAGGGAAGCAAGGTCACTAGACAGATGGGGTAAAAAGGTCTACACTTCAGCTACTCTCTCAGCTAGAGCTTTAAACTGTCAGTTTCACATGATACAATACCAAGAGTTTATGCTTGATCAGTTAACTAAAAACTAACCACTGATGAATCTCTTGATAAGAAATATGTATTAGAGATGGTAAATAACATACAACAGGTTAGCAACCATTCCTTAAAATGTGGCTATGATGCACTGGAGGCTTCATTTAGATCAGCCATGACAGGCACAGTGATAAGAAGGCATGCATGGTTAAAGGAACAAGCTTTACCGGATCATGTTAAAGCTAAGTTGCTAGATGCTCCTATGGACAAGACAAGTTTGTTTGGTACACCTGCCCAGCAGGTTATGAAGAAAATGGAAGAAAAGGCAAAATCTGTTCAAACTGTTAAAGATTTCTTGCAGGTTCAACCCCCAAGGTTTAGCAGGAACTGGCCTGCCAAAAATTGGTCCTTTCCTGACTCCACAAAATTTCAAAGGGGCAGGAATAGACGTTCCAGAGGCAGAAACCAATCCAGAGGAGGTGCCTACAGAGGATGACAGTGGCAAGGTAACAACAGAGGCACAGACACAGCCACTGCCACTACATCAGCACAACCACAGTGACTTAATCTTAAATCCGCCTACCAGGGAACAAATAGCAGCTCCTCTAGGCGGAAAGTTAACCTTATTTTCAAAGAACTGGCACTACATAACAAAAGACAAGTGGATTTTACAAACCATAGATCAAGGTTACCGGTTTCACTTCCACACTTTACCAGTCAAAAGAGGAATGCCAAATCTACCTCCAAATCAAAAACAGAGGCTCTACGCCAGATAATGGAGTTAGCAAACATGAGAGCTGTGGAAAGAGTGCCAACAGCAGAACAAGGAAAGGGGTTCTACTCCAGACTATTCCTAGTTCCAAGAAAGGAAAAAAGTTGGAGACCAATTCTCGACCTGTCCACATTAAATACATACATCATTGTCCCAAAATTCAAAATGCTGACCCTACAGCAACTTCTTCCCATGCTGGGCAAGGAGTCTTGGCTGGTAACTCTAGATCTCAAGGAGGCATACCTGCACGTCCCCATTCGACCAATCTGCAGAAGATACCTCAGATTTCTTGCAGGATCAGAGCACTATCAATTCTCAGCATTGCCCTTTGGCTTATCTACTGCCCAGAGTATTCACAAAATGCCTGGCATCAGTAATCGCCCATTGCAGACTACAGGGAATTCAAATTTACCCATACCTGGACGACTGCCTGCTACAAGGGGACAACAAAAGCAAGCTGACAACAGATTTACAAAGGGTCATTTACTTGCTACAAGGACTGGGATACACAGTCAATTTACAAAAGTCAAGGCTGATACCATCCCAAACAAGGACATTCTTGGGCTGAATTGGACACAGTACAACAAATGGCATTCCTGACTACAGAAAACAAAAGAACTTCCTCTTTACTTCTTGGCACTAACAAAACTGAACAAGTTAACAGCAAGAAAAGTTCTGCAGGCCTTGGGCTTCATGGCATCATGCATAATCTTGGTCCCATTTGCCAGACTACATATGAGGAAACTACAGTGGTACCTAAAGAATTTATGGTCCCAACACAGACACAGTCTAGAAACAGAAATCCCACTAATTCCATGCTTAAAACAGGAGTTCCTATGGTGGGCTCAGGCATGCCAGTCAAACCCAGGCCTACCCTTTCGCAGATGTCAACCAAGCCAGACCATCACAACAGACGCTTCAGACCTAGGATGGGGGCCCACATGCTGGACAAATGCGTGCAAGGATTGTGGACACAGGATCAACTTCACCTGCACATCAATCTAAAAGAAATGCTGGCAGTAAAACTGGCAATCCAAAAGTTCAAACCATTTCTCAAAGAGGGCCAGTTGATGATAAGGACAGACAACACCACAGTCATGTGGTACATCAACAAACAGGGAGGCACTCATTCATACCCCTATGCAGAATGACCTTGGAGCTGTGGACCCTGGCACTCAGCTACAACATTCAGTTACAGGCAATATTTGTACCGGGAAAGACAATACTCTAGCAGACATATTAAGCAGAACCACTTCGATGCCCACGAATGGAAGCTGCACCGGACATCTTCAAGACCATCTCAAGAAATGGGGAATGCCACAGATAGACCTATTCGCATCACCTCTCAATCACCAGCTCAAAAATTCTGCACAAGGACATTCCACCCACTAGCATGGAAAGTGGACTCACTCTCCTTCAACTGGAAAGGCCTAACAGCATATGCATTCCCACCTCTTCCTTTGATACACAAGGTACTACTAAAAATCAAGGAAGAACGTCCAAGGATAATCCTGATAGCTCCAAACTGGCCAAGACAACACTGGTACCCACTACTGAAGAGCATGTCTCGAACAATATGTGGCCAATACCCTGATGCCTTTGATGTTAACTCAGAACAACTACAGCATCATACATCCAAACCTAAAACGCTGCAACTGACTGCATGGAACATCACATAGCAGCAGCTAATCCAGAACTTTCCCAAAGAGTTAAAGACATTATTCTTGAAGCACGCAGACCTTCAACAAGAAGGAACTATGCTGGAAAATGGAAAAGGTTTGTCATTTGGAGTACGGAAAGAGGAAAAGATGTGTCAAACATAGATATGCCTAACATTCTGGAGTATCTGGCGAACTTCTTCATTCAGGCCTGTCCTACTCCTCCATCAAGATACATGCATCAGCTATTTCAGCAGAATACAGCTTTGATCCACCTGTTTTTCACACCCTTTGCTCAGGCAGTTCCTCAGAGGAATCAAGAATGTAAAACCTCCAAGGAAATCACCATTACCAGCTTGGGATTTAAACTTTGTGCTAGAAAAGTTGACACTATCACCCTTTGAACCAGCAGCAACAGCAGACCTACAACACCTGTCATGGAAAACTGCTTTCCTACTGGCAATTACTTCAGCAAGGAGGGTTTCAGAACTACAGGCCTTAATGGCAGTGCAACCCTTCCTAATCTTCCACCAAGATAGAGTGTCCATGAGGACTAATCCTACATTTATGCCCAAGGTGGTATCCAGAGTGTCTTTAAACCAGGCAATCCACCTACCTACCTTCTTTCCCAACCCACAAAACAGAGGGAAAGAATACTGCATACCTTGGATGTACATAGACAGCTACGCTACTACTTGGACAGAACAAAAATAGCAGAAAGACTGACCAACTTTTGTAGCCTATGCAACAGGAAGGGAAGGAAAAGCTATTTCCAAACAGACAATCTCCAAATGGATAGGAAATTGCATACGATACTGTTACTCCTTCCATGGAAAACCAATTCCACAGAACATAAGACCTCATTCTACAAGGGCAACAGCCACTACCACAGCCTTCTTACGAGGAGTGGCAACCAAAGACATTATTGAGGCGGCTACTTGGACCTCCGTGCATACATTTGCCAAGCATTATAATTTGCCTCTATATTCCAGATCCCGAGCAGGGTTTGCCACTGCTGTACTGCAAGGGATCCTAAACACACCATAATCTACTTTTATCCTCCTCCCTAGTTGGCTATGGTATTCTACCCACTTGTTATGACTGCAGATGCATCCATGAAGGACATAGTACAGTTTTGTACCTACCATAAATGTAGATGTCCGAACTGGATAGCATCTGCAGTCAGGATTACCTCCCTCCTTCCCTCTGTGGTACTCCTAGGGTGTTTACCCTCCTAATAGCTAGCTGTTGGGGGGGAGTCTTTTATGGTGTATTTGTTTGTATATATGTACATATATGCTTATTGCTGTGTTTACCTCTATCTATTTGGAAACATTGGCATCTATCCAAATTTTAGCCTGCAAGAGGGCTACTGGCATCTGGGGCAAGAAACACTGAGGAAAATGGCGTCGGCTGATGCTTTTATACCCGAAGACCAACAGAGATGACATCGGGTGGAGTGCGACATCAGCCGAAGCCGGACCCGGACTTTGGAATCCGGCCGACTGCAGGGCTGCCTGACGACAGGACAACCCACTTGTTATGACTGCAGATGCTATCCAGTTCGGACATCTACATTTATGGTAGGTACAAAACTGTACTTTATCAATTCTCAGCATTGCCGTTCGGCTTGTCTACTGCGACCAGAGTGTTCACGAAATGCCTGGCATCAGTAGTGGCACACTGCAGACAGCAGGGGATTCAAATATACCCCTGCTTGGACGACTGCCTCATACAAGCAGACAACAAACAAACCTTAAAAGGGAATTTGGACTATGTCATGCATCTACTGCAGGCCTTGGGATACACAGTCAACATTCAAAAGTCAAAATTACTACCATCCCAACAGATTACATTCCTAGGAGCCAAACTGGACACGGAAACACAAATGGCCTACCTCACAGAGGAAAAACAGCAGCTTTTACCAGAGTACTTCAAAGGCCTAGCAAGGCTTTCCCAGCTGACTGCAAGGAAAATCCTGCAGGCCCTGGGTTTCATGGCATCTTGTATTCTTCTGATACCTTTGGCAAGACTTCATATGAGAAAGCTGCAATGGTATTTAAAAAACTTATGGTCTCAACACAGCAACAGCCTAGAGGACATAATCCCACTTATTCCATGTCTGCAGAAGGAATTTCTATGGTGGGCTCAAGCCAGTCAACTAAACCAAGGCATGTCTTTCAACAGACCTCAAGCAGGCCAAATGATCACAACAGATGCCTCAGACCATGGATGGGGGGGGCGCACATGGAGGGCAGATGCATTCAAGGTCTATGGACGCCAAATGAAAGACATCTGCACATAAACCAAAAGGAGATGTTGGCAGTGATACATGCCATCGAGACTTTCGAAAAATCACTACAAGAAGGGCATTTGCTAATAAGGACAGACAACACCACTGTCATGTGGTACATAAACAAGCAGGGAGGCACTCATTCTTATCCCCTCTGCAGACTAACAATGCTTCTCTGGGAAAAATCCCTGAGCCGGAAGATACACTTACAACCCCAGTTTGTACGAGGCAAGGACAATGTACTGGCGGACAATCTGAGCAGAAACTTCATGGATCCACACGAATGGATGTTGCACCCTTACATTTTCTCTCAACTGACAAGGACATGGGGAATACCGGACGTAGATCTTTTTGCTTCCCACCTAAATCATCACCTGGAAAAGTTCTGCACAAGGACTCATCACCCTCTAGCTTGGAAAACGGATGCTCTCTCCTTCAGCTGGAATTCTCTAAAAATGTATGCATTCCCTCCTCTGCCTCTGCTGACCAAGGTGATACTGAAAATAAAGGCAGAACAACCAACAGGCATCTTGATAGCGCCAGACTGGCCAAGGCAACACTGGTACCCACTTCTATTGACCATAACTTGGACCAAACCATGGCCTCTGACCCTAGGGGCCCTGCTCCTAACGCAACACAATTACAGGACTGTACATCAAGACCTGAAAACATTGCATCTGACACCCTGGAGACTTCCATGACTTCAACACCTAACTCTCTTTCCAAATCTGTTCAAGAGATCTTGCTGGAAGCACGCAGACCTTACACCAGAAAAACCTATTCAGCCAAGTGGAAAAGATTCAGCATCTGGAATGCCAAAAAGGGTCAGGACACAGAACTACTGAGTATTCGTCAGATATTGGAATACTTGGCAGAACTGTTTCATACTGGACTCTCATACTCCTCAATAAAGATTCATGCCTCAGCAATCTCAGCAAAATACAACTGTGACCCTCCAGTGTTTTTGCATCCTCTGCTAAGACAGTTTTTAAGAGGGATAAAGAATATCAAACCTCCCAGAAAACAGCCAGTACCTGCATGGGACCTCAACTACGTGTTGGAAAAACTAACTCTTCCTCCCTTTGAGCCAGCAGCATCCTCAGAAATGCAATTTCTTTCATGGAAGACGGCCTTCTTATTGGCAGTCACTTCTGCAACAAGAGTTTCGGAGATACAGGCACTCATGGCAGTGCCCCCCTTCCTCATTTTTCATCAAGACAGAGTCTCCCTAAGAACCAATCCTACATTCATGCCAAAGGTTATTTCCAGGGTGTCTCTAAATCAAGCTATTCATCTGCCTACATTCTTCCGCAATCCTCAAAATAGGGGGGGGAAACTACTGCATACTTTGGACATACACAGACAACTACGCTACTACTTGGACAGAATTAAGGCCACCAGAAAGTCTGACCAGCTGTTTGTAGCTTATGCTGCTGGAGTACAGGGAAAGGCAATCTCCAAACAAACAATTTCAAAATGGATTGGACATTGCATCAGATTTTGCTATTCTTTTCATGGAAAAGGTGTGCCAGCCAATATTAGGCCACACTCCACCAGAGCTATAGCCACTTCCACAGCTTTCCTAAGAGGAGTGGCAACAAAGGACATTTTAGAGGCTGCTACATGGAGCTCCGTGCATACATTTACCAAGCACTACCACCTGCCATTATACTCCAGATCCCGAGCAGGCTTTGCTTCGGCAATCCTGCAGGGGATTATAGCTACACCATCCTTATCATAGTTCCTTCCACCCCCAGCTTGGCTATGGTATTCAACCCATATGTTATGACTGCAGTTGCATTCTTGAAGGACACAGTACAGTTTTGTACCTACCATAAATGTAGAAGTCCGATAGATATGCAACTGCAGTCGGATTTTCCCACCCTCCTACCCCTCTGTATCCTTCTGTTTGGGTCACTACCCCTCTTCCCTTCAGCTGGGGGTATCTCCTATGGTGTATCTGTTTATTACTATTGTGCATGCTTGGGATTATTTTTTATCCATTTACAAAATTTAGCCTTCCTAAGTGGGCACCTGACATCTGGGGCAAGAAACACTGAAGAAGATGGCGTCGGCCGATGCCTTTATACTCCAGCCGTTGTGATGTCGGAGAGGAGGCGACACCAGCCGACGCCGGACCCAGACTTTGGAATTCGGCCGACCAAGGGCTGCCTGAGGCAGGACAACCCATATGTTATGACTGCAGTTGCATATCTATCGGACATCTACATTTATGGTAGGTACAAAACTGTACTTTTTGGAAATTGCTGTCAGTTTTTACACAGTGGGAGTGTGATGGGGCTGTGAAGCTATTAATGCCATCCCTCAGGACTGTGTAATGAGCTTTAGATAAGTTTTAGGTGTGATACTAGCTGGGGGGGGGGGGGTCATAGTAGATGGTAACTTTGAAAGTGACTGCTTTGTGGTCAGATCTTAACAGGCAAAAGGATACTATAGGGATGCTGCAATGGTTATGCATGTTTGTTAGTACCAAGTCCAAGATACTATCGTCCTTGTGGGGGTATCAAACAGTTGTTCCATGGCATTTACAATGACAAAATCAAGGAATTGTTGGACATTTGCATTCTGGCATGCATGAGTATTTCTTCAAGTGTATATTAGGGAACTTGAAGTCACACAAGATCAGGATAAAGGATTGAATCATGATAGATTCTAACAGCTCCAAATAGGTGGATTGGGTGCATTGAGTAAGATATGGGGGCTGGTAGATGGCTATGATTTGGTTCGGGGTCTTGTCAGTGGTTACCTGCACCTGGAGTGTCTCCTGTGCGTACTACAGTTTGAGCAGCCTTTGGATGTAATGCCCACAGTTTGGGGTGTGAATGTATGATAGGATGAGTAACCAGGTAAGGCTGGGATGCTGTCTGCCGCTTTGAACCAGGTTTGTATGACTGCATAGATGTCAGTATTTTATAGGGTTAGGATTGCTTGCAGTGAGTGCAATTTCTTGTTTGGAATACCAGCATTTAGCAGCATGACCTCTAAATTGTGTTTCGTTGACATTTCTATGTTGCTAGTTTTAACCTCAGGAATTTTCCTAAAAAAGGGCCATACGTCTGCAAGCTCTCTAGAGTGCTATTTAGAACAAGCTACTGTACTGTATTGTGATGTCTCCTAAGTTAGTACAATATGTATGTAGTAATCAGTCATGCAAAAGAAAACACATCAGGCAGCACTGCTGTATGTGCCATCTAGTATCTGAGCAGTACCAAGTATGAAAGTTTAATGGAATTGATAAGTCTGTGAAGTATATACGCATGAAGGTAATGGATGTAACCTGGATTTACTGTACAAAGCAATCGGTTAGACCTTAAATTAAGAAACAAAATCATAAATTGTAATAGCATTTATGAAAAATATATTTATTTTATTTAATTATTTATTTTAAGTTGCATTCGTTAACAGGGACAATCTAACTGGACCAGGTCCATTTTCAGTGGATGCCCGAGGAGAAAAACTACTCATTAAAACATACAATAAGTAGTTCAGACAATATGAACATACAAAAGGTGAGCAAGACAATGAAATATATTACAAGAAGGGGTTTTAAAGAGTATCTATATTTACGGTAACACGTGAGTAGAACTGAACATGACTGAAGATAAGTTGCAAACGGTTAAAACATATTACATTTAATCTGCATTAGGACAAAAATGAATTTAATGGACTAAATTAAAGGCTACACTACCCTCCGCAAAGTATGTTGATGGCTATGTAGAATCTAACGTACCCTTTTGGACAAGCATGGTGTGTGAGAAATGGGGATAAGTATACAGACAGATAACAATTATTGTTACTTATTTGGTCAGTGTATTCTGTAAGCAAGAGTGATTGTGGTTAATACATAGTGTGTTGCAGGAGTAATCAGAGATATCTTTTGTTAGATGTAAAGATGAAAACAGGCCTTGTGATAGGCAAGGGGGTGGGTAATGGCGACAGAGTGCAGTCAGCTGCACAGGTAGCCAGCTTCAGAACAGATTGTTATGGAATTTTGTTTTTCAGTAGATACTGCCCCTCACAGCTTATTGATGCATCCATTTAGCTCTAGACAGTGTCACTGACCATGTGTATTACACCGGTATGAGTCCTACCTTGGTCATAAAGTAGCTCCCTTTCCCACATGTCATTACCATAAATACAATACCTGCTATTATTCCAATTTATGTAAGTAGGTGACGCAGGAGAATCAAAGAACAAAGGACATGATCACTGCTAAGACTACCACTAGGGTGCCGGCACCAGTGCAGACAGTTATTTCCCTATGGATGGGTGAATCATCTCCCCTTGCATCAGTATACATAGCATTTACCTTCAGTTAGACTGCGTTGGTAAATCACCACATTGCTCAAGACCTACTTGATGTTAATTGGCGTCCAAGTGTATAGCAGGCCTTGTAATTTTGGCTGGAATTGTTTGGTTTGCAGGAAATAAATAGTTCTTAATCATTTCTAAATATTCATATAAAGATTTTAATACATGTAGCCCGAAGTTAGGTACTGCATCTGCGCCTGGAGTTTTTCAATGATGATCTTTTTTAAAGTTTGTTTCAAGCTCTCTCGCTGTTACTTCATCCCATTTCATATCCTGTAGATTTGAACTTATTCTCTCCTTTACTTTTTCAATACATTCTGCATTTTTTTGATGTTCCACAGGATCTTCATAGATATTGCTCTAGAATGTATGCATTTCTATTTGTGGCTGGTGTTTCATTTGGTGTAATGAGGGAATAGTAGAGTGAGACAATGACCTCTTTCTTCCTGAATGCCAAAGCCTTAGTAATGATATGCACCACATAGAAGGACTTTCTGACATCAGTGCCAATGTGCCGGTCAAAAGAGAGGTTGCTGTCAACCTGTGTTCCACAATCTCTTATAATGCTTTGTGTTCAGTGGACTAAGATTGATGTGGCAATTCATGGGGACTGGGTTCTTCCCGAAGGGTATGACATCACATTCTTAGGCACTGAGCTTAAGGCAATGGTTGTGATACCAGTCATTGATGTCATTGAGGCCTTTCTGTAGAATGTCAGCATGAGTTTGGGAGTTAATAATAGCTCCCAACTTGCAATTGTCTGGGAACTTTGTCATCCAGAGTCCTTTTGTGTAGGCCGGGACTTCTGAGAAGTACATGCTGAGCAGCAGAGGACCCAGGGCTGATCCCTGTGGGACTTCACTCATGTTTGGTCGGTAGTCAGAGTAGGCGTTTGCTACTTTCACACTGTGTCTTCTATCGTAGAAGAACCTCAGGACACACCACGAGAAGGTATAAATCCAATTTATTCAATGGACATAAAAACAATAAAAAGATAAAAAAGATAAGCGCTTTCACGTGCTGAAAACGCACGCTTCATCAGATCTCATTCAATGCCATAAAGTGCTTCACTTTTAAAGTAAGTTAAAACCAATAGCAACCCAAACCCAATCAAGGTATGCTTAATCATTGTAACAGCTGTATCTAATCAGTTCCCTTTTTTCAATCAAATATGTTGCCCCTGGTATCCGCTCATATGCTGCAACATAAAAATGCGAACTGTAACAAATGTTGATATATTGTGACAAGTTTTAAAAAATTTTTTGTATGACATAAAAACATGACCGTTATTTTCATATCTAAGTAATAATCATTAAGGAACTTCATTCATTCATCATAACATCACTATCGAAATTATGATTTCAGATGTAAAATAATTCCATGAATCATTCATTTATCATATAGCTTAACAAAACCTTAAATATCAGCAAATGTAAACTAATTTTGAACATAAAACTAATGCATGAAAATATGAAATGAGAGCTCTGTGCGTATCGCTTAAGGCTATTTAAAGATGGCATATCATGAATCTCGTGCATATTCCAAGTAATGCTTACATCATATAACTTTACTTAATTAAAATTGACAACAGAGACGAAACCTGCCCTAACAGAACTTGATCACTTGCATAAGGAATTCCCCTCACTGACTTCTCTGGCCAACAACTTACGGAAGTCTGCAGAAATGCCATTGAACACAAATAACTAGATCAGCAGAATCAGTGATTTTTAGAAAGCACTGTTCTACTGTAAACCATAGCTCTAGGCAGAAAGCACTGTTTCAACTAGCATCTAAAAAGTGTGTACATTCGCTTCACATTGTTCACGTGTCCTTGCTTTAAGAACACAACCATATAAACGCTGTCGAGTCCAAAGGAAAAAGATACCTGAAGACATGTAAAAAATGTGTAGTATCTAAGAAAATGAGCATTATGTTCATTCTCAAGTTTCACTTGAGTTCAACCAAGGTAAAAAGATGTCAAAGTTCTGAGTTCTAGACTAGGGTTTGCTCAAATGAGAGTAAACATCAAGTTCAATCACTGATGAGTTACATCATGTAGGCCTACTAAGTGTCTCCAGTGAAGGGACTAAAATCCAACCTTACTACCCCATTCCAGATCAATTATTCATCTTTAATGTTAATCTATATAATTTAATTTAAACTATATTGACTGTCAGTTAACAACATAAAAATAACCATATAAGGCACATTATGTGCAATGAAGTTTTATAAAATGACAAAACCATCAAAACGTCAAAACAAGCCCATCAAGTCAACTTTTTATCTTATAATAATGTTTATAAGAAACATCAAAAGGAGAATGTGAAACACTCAAAATAAGATTATCTATCAATCAGAATAGGCTTCAAAGATATGTAATTATTAATACCTGGCTCAATATGGGCTCCTGTTTTAAAGATCCAGTCTAATTCTAGTTTAGCTAACTGGTTAGAGTTATCACCCAGCCTTCCACTTCTCTTTAAAGTTTGTAACACCCTAAACTTGAAGGCATGTTCTGGATGTATTCCTATGTGTCTAGCTAGAGCATTAGACTCTTTGTTTTTCCGTATATCATAACTGTGATTATATATACGGTCTCTCAGCTTTCGAGTTGTTAAACCTATATAGAATGCTGGACAGTATTGACAGTTGGCCATATAAATCAAGTTGCTAGTGTTGCAATCATAATATGCCCTAGGTTCAAATTCAAAAATCCCATTCACATGTGTAAAGACCTGGGTAGTAGTTATCCATTTGCACATGTTGCAATTAGTGCAAGGAAAAGTACCTACTTTGTTGTAAAAATTATGTGTATCTGCCTCATTGAAGTTCTTGGAGAATATCATTTTAAGATTGTCACATGTTCGAAAAATAAAATGAGGTTTCATACCAACTAAAGTTCTAATCTCTTCAGTGACTGTCAAAATGTTCCAATGTTTAGATACTATCTTTCTAATCTGCTCACTATCATTAGTATATTTCATCATGTAAGAAAGTCTATTCTTATTGAACACACCTTTCTTCTGAACTGAGCCTCTATTCCAAGAGTAACTATGTGTCACATTGTTGGTATTGTCTGCATAAATCGGAGTGTTCAATAAATGATGGTGTAAGGTTTTCTGTTTTATCTCATTTACCATAGTATTGTCATAGCCTCTGGCTAGAAATATCTTAGTCATATTGTCCGCTTCCTCTTCCAAACTGGTGGGATGCTGTATAATTCTTTGTAACCTAGTAAATTGGGCTTTCACTATACCAGGATAGACATGCCTAGGATGCATGCTGCTAGACTCAAGGATGCTGTTCCTCCAGCATTCTTTCCTATAGAGTCCAGTTTGAATATTACCTTCATTATCTTTATATAACTGAACATCTAAGAAGTTGATCTGTTCCTCTGACTGTTGTAAAGTAAACTTCAAAAAGTCTGTGGTAGAGTGTAGGTAGTGAACAAAATTGTTCAACTCTTCGGTGGTGCCTCTCCAAAATAGCAGGATGTCATCTACAAATCTTCTATATAGGCATATTTTATTCATCCAATCATTATTAAACAAACAATGCGTTTCCCAAAAGTGTAATACCAAATTGGCATACGAATTCGCGCATGGGGTGCCCATAGCCACACCCCATGTCTGTAAGTAATACCTCTGATTGAAGGTAAACACATTGTTGCTAAGTACTGTATCAAGTAAATGGCCTACAAGGATCTGCCTATCATTAGAGAAGCCACTCATACTCACCATGACTTCTCGTATAGCTTGCAACCCATATGCATTGGGAATGCAAGTAAACAAGTTGCATACATCCAGGGTAACTAATAAAAAAGAATCTCTAATATTATCCTGCTTGTTGAACATCTGGATATCTTGTAATAAATTTTGTGTATCTTTCAATACTGTTGCTATTCGGTCTACCATGGGTCTTAGTAACTTTTCAATAAAAATTGAAATGTTATATGTGGCCCATTTTCTCCCAGATACAATGGGACGCATGGGAATAGGTCTAATTCCCTTATGGACCTTCGGTAAACCTTTCAAAGATGGTATCAACGGTTCATCTATATTCAAATATTCAAACATTTCAGAACTCAATTGTCTGCACATAAGTAAGTCGTACAGGTCTGAATGAATATTCACAATAATAGTCCGTACTTGCTCAAGTGTAATTACCTTATAACTGTCATTCAACAAAGATAGTTCCATGTTCCTAATATATTCTTGTCTATCCATTACTACAACACCCCCTCCTTTGTCAGCTGCAGTAATGATTATACTGGGGTGTTGGCTAAGCATTTTCAAAGACTGATGTTCTGCCCTATTTAGGTTACAAAATCTATTCTTAACACATTTAGAAGCGTAAAACGTGTAAAAATCACTCTCACACGATTTCACAAAACATTCCACCATGTGTGGAAGAGGAGGACAAAACACACTTTTGCGTTTAAAGTCAGAAGTCATGCTATTCTTGTCATGTTCATCTACAGAGTCAGTTTTGCCAAAATATAATTTGAGCGATATCTTCCTTGCAAACATTCGTAGGTCTACAAAAGTTTCTGTGGGTCTACTGGATTGTGACGGTATGTAACTCAGTCCACGGTTCAGTAAAGCACAGTCAGATGGTGTAAGATGTACGCTGGAACAATTAAACACCAAATCAGTCAGAACATGTACTTTTTCTGTTGACCGTACCTGTCTGAGGAGCTCTTCCTTTTCCTGGGTCCTCTGCTTGTTGACCTTTCTCTTGAGCGTTGTCCCGTTCGAATTGGAAAAGGAGCCTCTGCCATTTTGTTGAACACAACATTCGTTCTCCTTACTGTCCCTGTTCTGTTGGATTCATCTTCTGTTAGTAGTGCTAGCTGGTTAGGTGGTGGAGTATTACAGTCGTCTCCTTCTGCTGCTGTAGGTAAACCGGAAGAACCGGCTCGAACCAAGCTGGGTGTGTTCAAAACGGAAGACGCCAAAACTGCGTTGGTTTGACTTCCTGCTTCTGTTTGTTTAGAAGTTTCTCTGTGTTGAAATCTATTATTGTTGGATTGTGTCCTCCCTTGAGCCCTGGGCCAGACAAAGATATTACCGACCAAGGGCTGCCTGAGGCAGGACAACCCATATGTTATGACTGCAGTTGCATATCTATCGGACATCTACATTTATGGTAGGTACAAAACTGTACTTTTTGGAAATTGCTGTCAGTTTTTACACAGTGGGAGTGTGATGGGGCTGTGAAGCTATTAATGCCATCCCTCAGGACTGTGTAATGAGCTTTAGATAAGTTTTAGGTGTGATACTAGCTGGGGGGGGGGGGGGTCATAGTAGATGGTAACTTTGAAAGTGACTGCTTTGTGGTCAGATCTTAACAGGCAAAAGGATACTATAGGGATGCTGCAATGGTTATGCATGTTTGTTAGTACCAAGTCCAAGATACTATCGTCCTTGTGGGGGTATCAAACAGTTGTTCCATGGCATTTACAATGACAAAATCAAGGAATTGTTGGACATTTGCATTCTGGCATGCATGAGTATTTCTTCAAGTGTATATTAGGGAACTTGAAGTCACACAAGATCAGGATAAAGGATTGAATCATGATAGATTCTAACAGCTCCAAATAGGTGGATTGGGTGCATTGAGTAAGATATGGGGGCTGGTAGATGGCTATGATTTGGTTCGGGGTCTTGTCAGTGGTTACCTGCACCTGGAGTGTCTCCTGTGCGTACTACAGTTTGAGCAGCCTTTGGATGTAATGCCCACAGTTTGGGGTGTGAATGTATGATAGGATGAGTAACCAGGTAAGGCTGGGATGCTGTCTGCCGCTTTGAACCAGGTTTGTATGACTGCATAGATGTCAGTATTTTATAGGGTTAGGATTGCTTGCAGTGAGTGCAATTTCTTGTTTGGAATACCAGCATTTAGCAGCATGACCTCTAAATTGTGTTTCGTTGACATTTCTATGTTGCTAGTTTTAACCTCAGGAATTTTCCTAAAAAAGGGCCATCGTCTGCAAGCTCTCTAGAGTGCTATTTAGAACAAGCTACTGTACTGTATTGTGATGTCTCCTAAGTTAGTACAATATGTATGTAGTAATCAGTCATGCAAAGAAAACACATCAGGCAGCACTGCTGTATGTGCCATCTAGTATCTGAGCAGTACCAAGTATGAAAGTTTAATGGAATTGATAAGTCTGTGAAGTATATACGCATGAAGGTAATGGATGTAACCTGGATTTACTGTACAAAGCAATCGGTTAGACCTTAAATTAAGAAACAAAATCATAAATTGTAATAGCATTTATGAAAAATATATTTATTTTATTTAATTATTTATTTTAAGTTGCATTCGTTAACAGGGACAATCTAACTGGACCAGGTCCATTTTCAGTGGATGCCCGAGGAGAAAAACTACTCATTAAAACATACAATAAGTAGTTCAGACAATATGAACATACAAAAGGTGAGCAAGACAATGAAATATATTACAAGAAGGGGTTTTAAAGAGTATCTATATTTACGGTAACACGTGAGTAGAACTGAACATGACTGAAGATAAGTTGCAAACGGTTAAAACATATTACATTTAATCTGCATTAGGACAAAAATGAATTTAATGGACTAAATTAAAGGCTACACTACCCTCCGCAAAGTATGTTGATGGCTATGTAGAATCTAACGTACCCTTTTGGACAAGCATGGTGTGTGAGAAATGGGGATAAGTATACAGACAGATAACAATTATTGTTACTTATTTGGTCAGTGTATTCTGTAAGCAAGAGTGATTGTGGTTAATACATAGTGTGTTGCAGGAGTAATCAGAGATATCTTTTGTTAGATGTAAAGATGAAAACAGGCCTTGTGATAGGCAAGGGGGTGGGTAATGGCGACAGAGTGCAGTCAGCTGCACAGGTAGCCAGCTTCAGAACAGATTGTTATGGAATTTTGTTTTTCAGTAGATACTGCCCCTCACAGCTTATTGATGCATCCATTTAGCTCTAGACAGTGTCACTGACCATGTGTATTACACCGGTATGAGTCCTACCTTGGTCATAAAGTAGCTCCCTTTCCCACATGTCATTACCATAAATACAATACCTGCTATTATTCCAATTTATGTAAGTAGGTGACGCAGGAGAATCAAAGAACAAAGGACATGATCACTGCTAAGACTACCACTAGGGTGCCGGCACCAGTGCAGACAGTTATTTCCCTATGGATGGGTGAATCATCTCCCCTTGCATCAGTATACATAGCATTTACCTTCAGTTAAACTGCGTTGGTAAATCACCACATTGCTCAAGACCTACTTGATGTTAATTGGCGTCCAAGTGTATAGCAGGCCTTGTAATTTTGGCTGGAATTGTTTGGTTTGCAGGAAATAAATAGTTCTTAATCATTTCTAAATATTCATATAAAGATTTTAATACATGTAGCCCGAAGTTAGGTACTGCATCTGCGCCTGGAGTTTTTCAATGATGATCTTTTTTAAAGTTTGTTTCAAGCTCTCTCGCTGTTACTTCATCCCATTTCATATCCTGTAGATTTGAACTTATTCTCTCCTTTACTTTTTCAATACATTCTGCATTTTTTTGATGTTCCACAGGATCTTCATAGATATTGCTCTAGAATGTATGCATTTCTATTTGTGGCTGGTGTTTCATTTGGTGTAATGAGGGAATAGTAGAGTGAGACAATGACCTCTTTCGTCCTGAATGCCAAAGCCTTAGTAATGATATGCACCACATAGAAGGACTTTCTGACATCAGTGCCAATGTGCCGGTCAAAAGAGAGGTTGCTGTCAACCTGTGTTCCACAATCTCTTATAATGCTTTGTGTTCAGTGGACTAAGATTGATGTGGCAATTCATGGGGACTGGGTTCTTCCCGAAGGGTATGACATCACATTCTTAGGCACTGAGCTTAAGGCAATGGTTGTGATACCAGTCATTGATGTCATTGAGGCCTTTCTGTAGAATGTCAGCATGAGTTTGGGAGTTAATAATAGCTCCCAACTTGCAATTGTCTGGGAACTTTGTCATCCAGAGTCCTTTTGTGTAGGCCGGGACTTCTGAGAAGTACATGCTGAGCAGCAGAGGACCCAGGGCTGATCCCTGTGGGACTTCACTCATGTCTGGTCGGTAGTCAGAGTAGGCGTTTGCTACTTTCACACTGTGTCTTCTATGTTTGAGACAATTTGCAAACGACCCAGTGATATAGGGGTTCACGCCTGGTTTGGTGAGTTATCAATAATTACCGAGTGAGTAATGATATCAAAGGCCTTGACTAGATGGAGGTAGGCTGTATGCACTGCCTCACCTTCATTCACAGCCCTGGTGCTAGACTTAAATAAGTAAATAAAGTTTTCATTGACCTATCCAAAGCTTTTGATATGGTCAACCATCAACTTCTACTCCACACCCTTAAGTCTCTCTCCTTGGATTCTCTATCTTTAAAATGGTTTACATCTTACCTTGGCAATCGTCAGCAGGCCGTACTCTGGCAAAATGAACTATCCAATCACCGCCCAATCTCCCTCGGCGTTCCACAGAGCTCTATTTTAGGCCCACTTTTATTTTCTATCTTCATAAATGACCTGCAATCTGAAATCCCATACTCCACCTGCATTCAGTACGCAGATGACTCTGCATTAATCTGCTCTGCCTCCTCACCAACCGAACTTCAGTCAATTACTCAAAAAGCCTTTTGAACACTGTTGAACAATGGTTCTCCTACCGCTGCCTTCTTCTAAATCCCCAAATAACTAAATTGCTACTTTTCACCCCAACCCAAAAGTCTTCCCCTATACAAATAAATCTTATTTCTAATAATGGTACCCTTATCTCACCTGACCCTACCACTAAATTGCTAGGTATAACAATTGACAACAACCTAAACTTCGAGACACACATAAACAATACAATGAAACTAATTAATAAGAAACTAGGATCCCTCTATCGCAGTGGTTCCCAACCTTTTTTGACTTGCGTACCCCATGGCAATCCATTTCCCTGAAATTGTACCCCTCATATTGTTGGCATTTGTAATAGTTGCTTTTATGTCCAATGTATGTGTTGTAAATGTAACGAATAAGATTTAATAATAAAAAACAATCTTTAATAGTAAAGTGAACAAACAGTCTATATATCAGCGATACATATAAATAAGTTATAAAGTTATACAATTAAACATTTCAAACTTAATAAAATGTCAAACTACAAACAATTATTAAGCAACTTTATCTTGCAAATATTTAATGTGAGCCTTGTGCTTGTTTTGAGGCACATAGTTTTTGAAATTGGGTTCAACTGATGAAAGGTGTAATCGTAAATCTGGAACTGCATTCAACTTATTACGATATTTGTTTTAATTAAGACATAAGAAGAGAAAGCTCTCTCTGCTAGTTCAGTACTTGTAAATGGCAAAAGAAGCAAAAGGGCCTTGTCAGAAAGCTGTTCGTATTCTCTGCTGATGTTTGCCCAAAAGTTAATAAGAAAGTGTCCTTTGAATTCAGCATTTAAAGTACTATCAGTTGAAAGTTCAATCAACTTCTCTTTCTCCTTGACTGATAATTTAGCTGCCTGGACATATTGTTCTTCAAAAGGATTTGAAATCCAATAGATTTCTTCTTCAAGTTTGGGGAAGTACTTCTGGAAGTCCGATTTTAGCCCATTCAAGTGTTCATTTATTTTCTTCCTTATTTCCGGGATAGATTAAGCTTGTTTTCAGATAAGAAATTATGCAGAGTTTCAAATACCTCAGTTTGGCCATTTTCAAGACATGACCTCCAAAATCTATTTTTTAATCATAGATTCAATTTTGTCTGAGACATTGAAGATAGTTATTGAGCTATTCTGAAATGTCAAATTTAATTTGTTTATAATCTGGAAAATGTCTGATAAATATGCAAGTGCCTGAAGCCAATTACAGTCGTGTAACTTGGAAGCAAGGAAGAAAGGATGGTCTTCGAAAAACACCTGGACTTCATGTCTAAGTTCAAACAGCCGGGTAAGTACTTTACCACGAGAAAGCCACCTTACTTCTGTATGAAGGAGCAGAGTAGAATGAGGACTCATCATCTCTTCACACAGAGCTTTGAAAATTCTTGAGTTTGTGGACTTTGATTTTATAAAATTCACCACTTTCACAGCTTCATCCAAAACAACTTTTAATTCACCAGGGAGGTTCTTGCATGCTAAACTTTGTCTGTGGATGCAACAGTGGCTCCAACTTATATTGGGAGCTACCTTCATGACAAGACCACGAAGACCAGAGTAAATCCCTGACATAGACTTGGCACCATCGGTACATAATCCACAACAGTTAGACCAATTAATCTCCTTTTCTTTGAAATAACAATCAATAACATTAAATATATCCTCACCCCTTGTGCGTTGTGACAGAGGATGACAAAGCAAAAGGTTTTCTTCAACTTCATTATCTTTCAAATACCTTGCAATAACAAGCAAAATAGCACAATTGGCAACATCTGTACTTTCATCAACTTGAATAGCAAAAATATTACTGCTTTTAATTCTAGCTATTACTGTCATTTCAACATCATCAGACATCTCTTCAATTCTTCGAGATATTGTATTGTTCGAAAGAGGGATGGTGGTCATTTTCCGCACATGTTCTTCTCCAAGCATACATCGAACGGCATCTGTTATACAGGGAGATATTAGAGTCTCGGCTATAGTATGACTTTTACCACATTTTGCGATACGGTAACTAATATGGTAACTAGCTTCAACTGCGTTTTCGTAGTCTTTGTTACCTGACAGGATGTATGATGTCAGATTCATTCTTTTGTTATTTTCCACTAACCGTTTGAAAAAACTGTATTCTTTGTTTTAATAGTTAGCATGTTTCGTTTCTAAATGTCGTAAAAGTAGGGAAGGTTTCATGCTACCATTTGACAGCACTTCCCCACACACCACGCATTGGGGCTTAGGACAGTCTTCATTTCCCACATACGAAAATCCATATTTCATGTATCCATCACAGTACTTTCTCTTTTTTCCTCTTTGAGAAACTAAGGACTGTGCCTGGTTAGTGTTTTGCACCAAAATGTTGGACATGTCTTGAGAAGTACTCTGATCACATTCCATGCTCATATCATGTGTCAGCTCTTTTGTGCCTGGTTTCAGCCACTTATCCATCACAATATCTAGTAATAAGACAATTACGAAATTAATTTTAATATTAAATTTAAATAATGATGAAAAGAACTGTAACTGTTAAGATAAGAAAAAACTAAGTTTCTCAATTTTCCATGTCAAAAATGTAAGTAGTACTACATGAAAGCAAAATGTGTGTAATTTTGCCCCACAGCCATTCCATTCTCCCATTACTTGGCTGTATCCCCACTTCTCCCCATTTGCCATAAACACTGTTCAAAACTGTCAGTGTGCATACTTTTTTCTAATGATTACAGATATTTGGATTTAATTTAAAATTTGTATTTCAAATATACTTAATAAAGCACAAACACTGACAGACATTTGCTAAAAAG
The DNA here is from genome assembly GCF_019279795.1 of Protopterus annectens. Classification (NCBI taxonomy): domain Eukaryota; kingdom Metazoa; phylum Chordata; order Ceratodontiformes; family Protopteridae; genus Protopterus; species Protopterus annectens. The sequence continues at coordinate 905,135,514 of NC_056748.1, forward strand.
CTAAACAAAGTGTTGCAATGAAAACAGACTTGACATTAAAACTTCTCTGCCTCTGAAACTCATATTCACTGAATCAGTATTGAAATCCACATTCAAAGAAAATGCATCTGACCAGTGGCGGATTAAGATTAAAGGCAGTTTTCAAATCAGTCAGTATGACAATCTTAGAGGCTGCTATTAACAAACAACTTTATATATCAGAGTGCATGTTCACCCAAAAGTCATACAACATTCCACTACATTCTCTTGCCAAACAAAAGTCATTAAAATAATGTAATTATTAACATATATCTAATTTAATTTCTAATCTAACTCTAACCTAAGCATCAAGTGTATCTCAGCAAGTACTACAATTCAAGTCTGGAAAGGACCAATTGATCTCCAAGAACTTAATTCACTTGGTCTACAAACATATCAGCTGCTGAGTTAGTTACCTTTCCCACAACATGACTTGCATAATCTTCAAGCACTACTACTACTACCAGTGTTTCTCCTAGCTAAATTCTTACTTTTTACAGGCATAGCTTTCAACTTTCCATCTCCAAAACGAGGAACATCAGCCCTCATAATGTGGAACAAATGGGCAAAATGTGGAACACGTAATAATGGCTTACTAACAACTTCATCTGGAAGCTCACAGTTAAATGTGATATTCAGCTATTTATTGTATTTTTTTAAAGTTTTAAGGCTGTGTAGCTAAACAAAAGAGATGAGGGAGTAACAAAAGCCATAAGACAAAAGGCAAGCTAAGGTAAAGCTAAGAAAAACAAATAAAAAAGACTACCATGCTTGATATTTAGAAATATAGTAACTGCAATATGAAAACTATCCACTCAACTGAATATCAATATACCAGGCATATCTTCTAAATTCCTTTTCTCACTCTCAAAAACAGAACTGGTAAAGTTTACATAAATTCTAATGATGTAATGACCACTTCAGCCGAATCATAGTGCAAGTTGAAAATATGAAACAACTCATCAAGAGCAGTAAAAGACACCAAACTAACATTTGACATACCGTTGACTAAATGGAACTGAGATAAGGGGCTTTAGTTGGGGAGCCGATGACATGCATTGAATAGTAATAAATGTTTACATGGCACACATGAAATGCATATACACAAATACACCCTAAATATAAGATTTATTATTTTTAGATATACATTTTAATTTAAATTAAGTAAGGAAATACACATCTTGCATAGAGCCCTAATTCTAAGAACTGTTGCAGCGATGCTTAATGATGTATGTGCTCTCTGATACAATAATAAAGAAAAATGTAGAGCTGCCAAATGACTGTAGGTGCAGACCTGTGTGCTGAGTTGCTACAGCAGCCAATATATACCTGCATGTGAATGCAAGAACACTATTAATTGGCTTTCACAACTGTTTAATGGGGTCCCAACATTTAAATAGCATGACATATTACCAGACGCACATCCCAGTCTAGAAACTGTAAAAACCTGCCACACTATGCCATTGATTACACAGCAAGGTGGCAAAACCAATTTTATCACATCAAAAACTAGTGAGTATGCAAATATTCAATAACTTTGAGGGTTTTTTTGGGAGGGGCATACAAGTAGCTGGAACCTAAAACAGATATCACACATGTCCTTACACAGTCTTCCTTACAACTGAAATAAATCTGTTATAACTCAGACATAAACAGATCTGACAGCTCAGACTGAAATCTCTTTCAGCAGTCAAGACAAATGGAATCTCCATACAAAACAGTAGTAACACAGAAACTTAGTTTGAAAATTTCTCTCTCAGAACAGATTTCTTCTTAAAACCACAGTTGCACAACTACTACTGGCATCAAACATTGAGTACAGCAACGCATCAACTGAAGTATCTCATCTTCTTAAGACTATTAAACTCATACAGACTAGTACTGTCTGCTGCAGAGTCATACGTAGGTCACAGCAGTGTTTGAACACACTCATACTGAATGATGGCAGGCATACATATACATTCCTTCTTTTCAAATTAGCTTCTGCTGAGCAAAAAGAAATCAAGTGTAACCATAGGGCCTAGGCTGACAGTGCAAAAAAAAAATCCACATCTGAATGCACAAGTTCGGAAATTCTAAGAAACAAACAGATGAGCTAGAAACCAAATCCCAAGACAACCAATTTTAATAGAACAAGTAAAATTACAGTGTCTCTCCTTCAGACTAAAAGCTACAAAACAGTGCTCACTATCTTTATATACAAGTGGTAATTAAGCACGCTCATGCTTAATTAAAAGATTAACAAATTGTTTAAATGTGCTTCTCTTCATCAGTAAGCATACAAGAAATAATACTATACAAACAAACAATGAAGTTAAGCATGAACAAATAGTGCTGAAACAATACCCCTACTAGTAAAACCTCTGTCAAAATTACAAATACTACACTTTACTAACAGTAAAATCTAAATATTTATAAAATTAGGCTCATTTTAAAAAATTAAGCTAATTTTAATAACCATTTAAATAAGCACACACAGGATGCCAATATAAAGCCATACTACGAAATTCTAAAAGGTTATTCTCAGTCTAACTCTACAGGAAGTGAGTAGAGGAATTTGCCTGACTAAATTTCCTCTATCAATATGAAGATCACATCTAGTTCCCCTGAAAAGATGTTAGAATCTTGATGGGACTAAACAGCTCAATAAAAACATAAAAATAAATAAATTAAAACTTACATACATTAGTTCTCATTTAAAAGACTGTAGCTTTTTTGAGCTAATCAATATATTTTTATGTGATGTTTAAAAAGGCACTTCCTTAAATCTACCGGGTGATCCAAAGTCATCTCCATATTGATCAGACTTTGAGTTTTGGATGCAAGTAAGAAATGCCTTTTTCTTTGTTAGATAAGGAGGTGGTGCTGTCTGATACAGGATGTTTTATTTTTAAGTTGAAAGTCTCAGAAACCATTTAACTGACTCTCATAAAACCTGAAATATGTAGTGTTCTGTACCAAGCTATGCTAATAAATAGCAAAGCATGCAAAACATTGTACAATGTAAACATTTGGTCATAACACTGAGCTTGTACAGAAACTCTAACATCTGCACTGCCATGGAGCTGCAAGCATCTCAACTGTCCTATTTTTAGGTAACTCCCAAATTTTGTCTAAAATGTTGTTCTGTGTTTCCTAAAACTAAGCATTTTAAGAATTTGCAAAATAATTATTAGATTAAAAGGAGTCCCTAATTTGGAGCCGTTTTCCCTAATTATTTTTGTTTTGCTTTGTTCTTAATTCTGAGGGTAAGAGTTTGAGAGCTCTACTTTCACATACAATTACACACAAGTAAGTTCTCTGAAAGCATTAATCTTTGTCATTATTGCAGTAAAAGCAGCAGAGTCTTTAGGCTGTTAAATATGATTACTGTAAGGCTGTTTTCTAGTTTATTGCAAATTCCCAGTTATTACATGTTTTTGTGGTCGCTAGATGAATAATATTCAGTAGTCAGTTCACAGACTCGGGGACTACAACTATCACTGGGATTACTCTATCAAGCTTTAAGTACCATAATGACTTGTGTATCACCCTACATCTATAGCAGCATAGCTCTACATATTAACCACCTCTCACTCACTGGGCACGATGCAGTAGTAGTCTATGTAAACAACATTTTTACAACACCTGTGAAATATTATTTAAAAGCACCTGTAAAATGCAGTGTTAACAAGGTGTTGTACTTACCTTTCCTGTTTTCGTGATCCCACAGTTCCTGCACACACCTGACACAGAATTACACGCAGCGACACACAACCTTCTCAGTTAACTGTAACGGTTATTACAGTATTCAAGCGGGAACACGTTGGCGCCTTCACAGAACACTTCCGAGTTTGCGCGATAGTGAAAACTTCCGGGTTTGCGCGATTGAAGTGCCACTTTCCGCCATTGCTAATTTTTCCCCGTGTACCCCTAACCAACTAAGCACGTACCCCTGGGGGTACGCGTACCCCGGGTTGGGAATCCCTGCTCTATTGCATCAAAAACTATCTTTCACCAGAAGCTAGGTCTGCCATAGCTCAAACTCACCTTTTATCCACTCTGCTCTATGCTGCTCCCATATATACTAATATCTCCAAAAACAACCTCAAGAAACTAGCAACTTCCTACAATAATATTGCTAGATTTGCTACAGGCTCCCCTTTCAGAACCCACCACTGCTTAAATCTTAAACTGGCTTGAATTCCCTAACCAGTTTCAATCTTACCACCTTACTTTAGCCCACAAGACCCTGTATCAACCTAGCAACACTCCTATACTCTCTAGCCTTATCACACCATATAACAACCTCAAAAATTTACGTTCCTCAAACAAACTACTGATTAACACTACTAAATCAAACAACTCAGCAGGTGACTCCTTGTTCCCAAACTCTGTAGGAAAATTATGGAATAAACTTCCGACCGAAATCACAGCTCAGACTTCTCTCCTACTTTTTAAAAAGCATCTAAAATCACATCTCAATAATCACTGGCTATGCACCTGCACTAACCCTGGCTAATTTCTTCTCCCCCTAACTCATTCCCTCCCTTCCTTCATGTCTTCATATGAAATATTTACAATCTATCCTACGTACACTAATTATAAGCATTTTATGCATAAATTATCACTGTAACCTATGAACTGGAATACTATTAAAAAGAAAAAAAGGGGGGGGGGTTCATTTTGACTGCACTATCTTACATTTCCTAAATATTTTTTCTTAACACTGTATAACTTCTTTTATGTAATTGTACTATTATGTATCTCTATGTGGAGCTTTTCTCCCCGGGCCTCTATTGAAAATGGACATGTATCCAGCTAGACCAGCCCGGTCAACAAATGTAAAATAAAAATAAATAAATGTAAAATAAAATAAATAAATAAATCAGGTTGAGCAGGCATTATCTCCCTTTCATAAAGCCAAATTGCATGGGGTCTGCAGTTTGGAGATGTCAAAAATATGTGTTAATCAGGTCCATTTTATACCTGTCACTATCCCTGATTTCAGAGGCCTTCCCTGATTTTGCTTCATGATTTTGCTCTGTACTTTGTAAAATCTTTGATCTGCTGGTATGTTCTTCAGGATTACAGACGGCCAATAAATCTAGAGATCAGAGTTTTATACATCTTATTGTCCACAAATGCATGTTGATGCAAAAGATGTTATTCTATCAATTTTTAATTGAATTAGAGCAACATTTCAAATGTCTTCCTGATTTTGAGCCTTTATTCTGCTATTATTTTGGGCACTGAGTAGATCTCTTCAGCAGTGGAATTGAGAGTTATAGTAGTTGGTGTCCTAACAGCATTTATAAAACTACCTGAAAGAGAACCCCCCCCCCCCAAGTATTGGGAGCTTCAGCTGTTCTTAAAAATCCCAGGTAAGTTTGTTCACTTTGGGCTGCTGATCTATAGTGCTCATCTTATTCATGTAAATTATCAGCTTTATACTAGCAGGGTCGTATCAGAGCCCTGTTTAGGTAAATGAGCAGAATCACAAAATTAGTACATATTTTCTAATCATTTTTCCACAACCTGCAGAAATTTTGTGAGGACCCACATAGTTAAGGGTGATTAAGAAGCCACTGCAACCATGGGTATTGCAGGTATGTAAAAGCTGGATATGTTAGTCTTAGTGGACAGAATGTCCACCAGCAGAGTTTAACTAAACTAGGTCACTGTGTCAGTGGTAAAATGTCTAATGGCATTGTAAAGCTTGTTGCTTGATAAAACACTATCAAAATAACCAGAAATATATTTGAAATTTAAAGGAGATATAAATACTATTATTACCCACATGGTTTATTAAGTATACAAGCCTGCTGTTGTAGCTGCTGTTGGTTTGACAAACATGCTACAAAATATCAAGATAGCTTACTGTGCCTGTGGGATGCTCAGGAACAGGGGCCCCCCCAGCATCCACACTGGTTTGTTGGTGTCTAAAGCCGGCTATGAATGTGTAACGTATGGAAAAATTGATTCACGCAGTGCTGGTGTGCCAGCAACATAGCTGGCCTTAGGCATAGGCCAACTAGGCAGCCGCCTAGGGTGACGCTCTATCATGGGAGCTTTTCCCAGTATTTATTTGATGTAGGTAGACCAGGATGGGGACACTGGGTGGTGTGGGTCAGTCGCCGTGGAACACTTTTGCCTAGGGCACCAGTTGACCTAAGGCCGGACCTGACCAGCAACCTGTGTTATGAACATTGTCAAGTTTGTAAGTGTAATGAACTTTCAAAGTCTCTTAAGTGTGCAAGCATATGGGTACTTGATTATAGTTTTAGTGATTGTGCAAATCATTCACGGCTTCCTTTGCTAGTTGTCGGAATACGAAATAAAAGTGAATGAATGAAAGGGTGCAGCTAACCCATGGTATGTATGTTCATGGCTGTGTAATATGTAACATACCTTTTGGGACAAAGATGCATATGTAACATACAATGACAAATTCACCACCGTAACCGGTACAAGCAAGCAAAATCTGAGGGTAATGCTACTCAATGCTAAAAGTCTAAACCTCAAAATGCACTCACTCAAGGCACTCCTTAAAATGGAGAACATTGACATCTGTGCAGTGATGGAGACCTGGTTCAAAGCTCCAGAGAGCACCCCTGCATTTATTTATTTTATTTTACATTTGTTAACCGGGGGTGTCTGACTGAGCCGAAAAGGCCCTTTTTTAGCAGAGGCCCTGGGAGAAAAGCTCCACAAAGAAAAATTACAGACACCTTTAGTTATTTAGACATGATCAGTATACACAGATTACAGGAGACATGTTTTTACAGTGGTATTTCATACCACACCTTTCGGCCACCAAACCCGGACCGAAACACTAAAGGTGGAGGCGTGTCCATATTCTTTAAGGATATCCACACCTCCAAGCTAGTTGCTCAGCATAATGCATCCAAGATTATCCCAAGTTCAACTAACTCTGGGCAAAACCGCAATCCAGATTGTAGCATGCTACAGACCCCCCACCATGCCCCAGCATTCCCACTCCTCTTTTCTTGATACACTGGAAAATATTAAGGTACAACCCAACACTCAAATAATGGGTGATTTCAACTACCCTACCATTAACTGGGAAAACTACTCCTGTTCCAACTCTTTTGCTCAACGTTTTCTGGAAATCATCAATTCCAACTCTTTGGATCAACTTATCCACACCCCCAACAGAGGCAGCAATATCCTAGACCTGGTCATCATCAACATGGGTGACTGGTGTTCCACACCAGAGGTCAGCTCCTCGTTGGTCAGATCCGAACACAAGTTAATCACCCTAGACATCCACATCCCGCTCCCCCCCACCCCCCCATTAGGAAAACAACAGTAAAAAATTTCTCCAAAGCCAACATCACGCTTCTTAAGACAGAAGTGGCAAATTTCATGACACCCATGCAGATGGACAATAGCGGTATGACTGCTGAATCCTCCACAAATGCATTTTATAAGCACTTACACGAGTGCATGGATCGTGCTATCCCTAACAGAACCAAGATGCTATCCTCCAAAAAAAGGAAGCCAATCTGGTGGTCTTCTGCCATAAACAAACTCTACAACAGAAGAAAGAAACTGTTGCAAAAAAGAGTAAAATCCCATGATTGGAGGAACTCCCTGGTCAGCCTCAGTAAGAAGCTGAGATCCCTCATAAAATCCTCCAAAGCTAGTTATGAAAACAAAATTGCCACTGATTCTAAAGACAACCACAAAGCATTCTATAACTATGTCAAAAATCTCAATGGCAACACTCAGATCTGCTCTGAGTTACAGCACAATGACACTAAATATACAGAACCAACTGATATTGCCAACATCCTGGCAGATAGGTTCAGTGCTAACTTTACCCCCCCCTCTCACCCCCTAAAGGGCCCATCTTTATACCAGAAGAATGCAAAGTTCCTGTAATCATGGCTGCACAGGTAAAAACTTCACTCTCCAAAGCCAAGAACACAGCATCCATGGGACCTGACAACATCCCAGGCTGCCTCCTGCATGAACTACAGAATGAACTGGCACCCCACCTAAGTGCCATGTTCAATCATAGCCTCACCTCGGGCTTTGTGCCCATTGAATGGTGCACCGCGGCAGTTATCCCACTCCACAAAGGGGGGGCCACAACAGACCCCAGGAACTACTGCCCCATTAGCCTGACGAGCCTCGTCTGCCAGGCCATAGAACGTATCATCGTGGAACTCATAAACAAAGACATTGGAGATCTCCAATCCCTGGACCCCACACAGTTTGGGATTGTCAAAGGCAGATCATGTCTCCTAAACCTGATAGACTTCTTTGAAGTAGTCACCAAAGCCATAGATGAGGGGAAGGTGGTCACACAGCCTATCTAGATCTCGCCAAGGCATTCAACACCATCCCCACACTCTGGAATTATAGATAAACTCACTAAATTAGGTATAAATACCTATGTCACAAGATGGGTTGTCAACTGGCTTACTGAAAGAACCCACACTGTGAAAGTAGCAGACTCCAAATCAGACTTCAGACCAGTGACAAGTGGAGTACCACAGGGTTCAGTCCTGGGTCCTCTCCTGTTTGGTATCTACTTCTCTGAAGTATAGGCCAACACAGAAGGTCTTTGGCTAACACAATTCGCAGATGACTGCAAACTAGGAGCCATAATTGAAACTCCTAATGATGTGGACATCCTACAAAGGCCTCACTGAGACAGATGCCTGGTGTCAAAGACATGGTCTCAAGCTCAGTGCCAAAAAGTGCATCGTCATCCCCTTTGTTAAAAATTCTGTACCCCTGAACTAACACATAGGCGGTAGTCTACTTAACACCGAAAGTGTGATAAGAGACCTTGGGACACAGGTAGACAGCAGTGTCTCCTTTGATAATTACATCGCCGAAGTGGTCAGGAAATCCTTCTAAGTGGCACACCTCATCACAAACGGTTTCTCATCCAGAAAAAGAGGTCATTGTTCCCCTCTACTCATCACTCATTAGACCCATTATAGAGTACAACGCCCCTTTTGGTATGTACCTCACAAGACATCTACAACAACTGGAAAGGCCGCAAAAATACCTCACAAAGAGGATTACTGGCCTCAAACAGATGCCTTAGGCAGACTGTCTCAAAAAACTCCAGCTTAACTCCGTCGCATATCACCTACTCAGAGGCGATCTCTGCCTAACATACAAAGCTATGTCAAACCCAGAGCTGTTGGACATGCTCCACTTAAAGAAATCCCAATCCCTCTGAGCTACACGCTCTAGGGACCTAAACCTTGTCACCACAATAAACAGAACATGCTGGCGGGATAGATTCCTGTCCCAGAGACTTCCCATACTCTGGAACAGACTACCTATCTATGTCAAACAGAGCTCCTCATTAGCACTCTTCAAGAAAAATCTTGATGATTGGATGGGTAATAGGAAATTCATCCTGGGGATCACTTCTGTGGTTCTGCTTGACAAGGGCACAGGAAAATCATTTTCTTGGGTGACGAAAGCCAGGGTACATTTTTGGCTAGGCTTGTGTAGGCCCTAGGGCCAATAGCCTAGTACCTACCTATGAACCTATACATTTTAGGAGTGAAAGCATGATGGGTGAGAAATTGTGATAAGTATGCAGCCAGATCAAAGGCACTGTTACTAGTTTTGACTATGAAATATGTTTGAGACCGAAAATCTTGGTCCCCTGTTGAGTGAGACGGTGCTAATTACAGATACCTTTGGTCAAATTTATTTATTTATTTGCAGTTGGTTTACCAGGATAGTCCATTGGGCCAAAAGAACCCGTTTTCAATGGAGTCCTGGGAAAAAAGCTCAATACAGACAAAATTATAGAAACATACAAAAAAACAAAAAAATACAAAAAATTAACAAAAAATTTAACAAATTGTACAAAACATTACATAAAAAAAAATTTTCAAAGCTATTCAAAAAAAAGCAATCAAATATGAAGTGAGATGAGGATAAAAATAGGAAAATAGAAAATAGATGTGAGGAGATATACATTTAGAGAGAGTGATATTAAATAATATTAAAGATGTACTGATGAAACATGACATGAGGTGTTAGTTGGGTAGTTAGGTAAGTGTAAAGGATAATGATATAATAAATAAAATTAGAGGAGGGGATAGAGCAATCCCATTGGGACCTCAGAGGTGTATGGAGGTTTTGAACTTGTATCGGGAGAGAGTTTTTGAAATGGATGGATGGTGGAAGGTACAGAGATGGAGGCAGGTTGAAGGATAGTAAGTGTTTACAGGATGGATAGTGAGATTTATTGGGATTATGATTTTTGTTTTGATATTAATTAGACCTTTGGTTGTTTGGATAGGGCATTTGAAGGAAGGAGGAGGGACAAGAGAAGAGAGGGAAGGGAATGAGTTTGTGTAAGAGTCAGCTATATAGAAGTGAGATGATAGATTCAGTAAGCCAGTAGGGTTTGGAGAAGAAGTTTAGTGGGTGGTGGGTGGAAGGTGTCATGGTTGGGAGGTGTTTTGGCGATTTTATTGGAGCATGCATTTTGCTGTTTTTATAGGAATTAGTGGAGTGAAGCTGTTTTTAGAGAGGAAGGAGAAGCAGGAAAAAGAAGAAGTGATTTGAGAGAGAGGGGGAGGTATTGACCTGAGAGGAGGAGGTGTTTGGATTTTGTGATTTTGATTTTAGTTGTAGATGGGGTTGTGGCTGTTTTTATTATTTATTTGTTTTAATGTAATAGCCCTAATAGTAGTTTCACTAGTCAGTTCAAAGAGCATTTTGTATTTTGGCTGAAAGTGAGAAAGGGGCTGGAAGAAAGAGTGGAGTTGGAGATTATTGAGGAGAGTGTTTGTTTTGAAGGATTTGAGGTTGAGTGTTTTTTTGTTTTTTTTTGTTAGGTGGTTTAGTGCTGAGAGGAGGAGGTGGGTGGTTGGAGCGTAGGAGGAGGTGCAGGCAAGATGATGTAGAATCATCGACATGATGGATGATGTTCATTTGCAAATTTAATGATGATAAAAGGAATATTAAATTAAAAGATGAAGGACCAAGGAAAGAATAGATCCTTGAGGAACTCCAGTGGGGGTACTAAGGAAAGGGGAAGGGGAAATAGAAAGATGAAACAGACCTTGAGAGAGGTGTGGAACAGAGAACGAACGATAAATGCAGTCAACTTCCCAGGTAGCCAGCTTCCCAGCACCTTTTTTTATTTTTTTAACGTAACCCAGTTTCAGTTGAAATGAACCCCCTGTGGCTTCTGAGTGACTGAGGACTCCATTCAGCTGCAGACACTATCAGAGGCAATGTGGATTACACCAGTATGAGTCCTGCTGTGTGCATTAACTGGTTTGCCTTTACCAAGTCTCATTAACTTAAATTCAGTAGCTGCATTTATTCGAAAGTACTTAAGCAAATTAAACTGGGGGATCAAATAGCCAGACATATGATAACTATTATGCATACCTTTGTGGTGCCTTCACCATAGGAGGTGGGTGTTTCTCTTTTCATGAGAAAATCATATGTCCTTTGATCATTATACATAGGATTTGCATTCTTTTGGGCTGAGGTACGTAGGCACCACAGTGTAGTAGACATACTGCTTCTTATCAGATATCCATGTTTATAGCAGGACTGTTGATTTTATTTAATGTTATACATATAAGTAAAGTGTTGGTAGACTTCTCACAAGTACCAAAGTAAAACAAAATATACAGAAGGAATAAAAGATAGGGCACAGTAGAAAGTGAGTTAGCTGTACATGTCACAACCACAACAGATATTTATGTGCATCAGACTGGATATTAGCAAGTAATGGATTGCAAAAATTAGGGGAGATAGGAACTGCTGACAGTTCAGATGACTGTATTGCAGGCTTACAAAATACTTGCAATTATGTGTGGTAATGAGAGTAAAGCCATGGAGTGCTGTGGTTGGGAGCTAGGAAGTATAACAATATGAAAACATGAATGATACAGGTTGAGGTGACTTTCTGGCATTTGGCACCAATAGACTGTGTACATTGGTGTTGCTTTGTGAAGGATCTGAGCTAGTAGTGTTATCACCTGAACAATATGTTATTGTGATGTACTTCTCTCCTGTTCAACATCAGGGTCAAGGACTCTTCTGCTCTTGGGTAGTACACCGATAATATCAGACTTGCATTTGGTCATACCGCTGAAGGAACATGATGTTTGAGTGAGATGACAGGATTCCAATGTCAGAGCCATCTGCAAACTAGCTTAGACATAGGTCTTCAAGTATGTTGAAGAGATAAGTAACTGCAGATAAAATGAGTTGCCTGCAGTAATGCATGTGTGTGATATAAATGGTTGCTATGATCCCCTCTGGTAATGATGAAGCTCTAGCAATACATAGCTTATCGGTCTCCCCACAGTCATTCATTATTATGTTGTACAGCTTAATAAAGAATAGAGAATGGTGGGTGGTGTGTAATGCATTCCTAGGTCATTTAAACCTATGTGGATGACTGTGACCACAATCAGTAGCCTGTTCTACCTTTTCAATGAGTGTAATAATTCTGATTGTTAAGTTTATAATGTATTTATTGAGTTTGACTTGCCTTTAGCTTTGAACTGATAACTGTTAGCATATCAATGTAATCCTGCTGGAAAAAACATTAGGATGTAGTTGGGTACAATGATTTCTACTGCTATTACTGTTTGACATCATGAAGCATAGGCAACTGCAGGTAGGTGATATGTAGTACTGGCTGAATTTGAGATTCTACCGGTGACCGCCACTGTCAAACATGTAGTTACCTGACTAATGCCTTTTCTGGCTTCTACAGTGCCAGCATATTTTTTTCAAGCTTATTATGCTGTTTCAACATGGATAACAAATTGAAAGTAATATGTTAAAAGCAAATAAAGAAATTCATGAAGATCGGGAGTATATGAAGGGATGTGATACAGAGAGCAAGTGTCATCAACTGTACCATAGATAGTGCACCAAAAATGTGTTGTACATATTTCTAGATGGTCACGAGTAGTGATGTGTTGAGAGGTAGCATGTTTTCTCTGTAAAATGTTACTGTTACAGGATGTCACACAGAATATGCATAAATTCATTAGGAAAACAAAAACTTGTATAGTAGCAAATTATACAACATGGGCTAGGCAGGGCACATGAAACTGATAGATATTTGTATCCTCATCATGGTACTATGACAATGGGTGTATTCATGACAGAATTCTTTGATAAAAATCATATGTGGCAGGCAGCTCTGAGATAGTGCAAAATAGCACAAAATATACTGAACCTACTGATCTGAAGTAGTTGACTTCATTCATTCATTCTGCACATATGGGCATACGGATCCGAGCCGGCAAAACTTTTCAACCTTCCAAGCTCCTCCCTTACCTGTATTACATCACTTCCTACTATCTAGCCCCAGATCTCATTTGCCGCTATAAGAGTCAGCATTGTGGTCTCTGAGCTCTAAGCAAGGTGGTAAGGTTTTTTGGTCTTTTTGTGATAGTTGAGTGTGAATACCTTTCCCTTTTTTTCCTCCCTTTGCATTCGATCGTTGTGTTAGTTAAAAAAAAAAAAAAAAAAAAAAAAAAAGTGTTTTTGTTTGTGATACTGGTTTCCCGCCTAGGCCCAATCCCTGTTTAAGTGTGTGTGTGAGTGGGCCGTTAGGGCTTTTACTGTTTCTACTATGGCTGAACAGCCTAAGGTTCTCTTTAAGAAGTGCACAGAGTGTGGTCACAAGCTCTCACCAGCAGATGGCCGCACTCTGTGTGTTCTCTGTTTAGGGGTCGCCCATCTGTCTGAATCTTGAGACATTTGTTCAGGCTTTAATACTAGGGCTTTGAAGGATCGCCGGGCTAAGCTTGTGGTAAGGGTCTGCTACCAGCTTCTGCCCTAGAGTCTGCCTTGGTTTCCTCCCCAGCCAGTGACACAGTGTAGGCAGGGACTCAACCTCCCGCCAGGCCTGCTTCATCGGAGTTGTCCCAGAGAGGTAGGGATAGAAGGGATAAGGAGAGGCTCCACAAGCAGAGGGACAGGCCCAGAAAAAGATCACTGGACAGGGAGTCTTTCTCCAGCCCCTCTTCAAAGGCACCCAGGTCTCATTCTCCTCGGCTCCGCTCTCCCCGTTTCTCGACGGAGCCATTGGAGCCGAGGCACTCCCCTCAGATCCTGCCCAGACCCAAGTCGGTAGCTTCTTCCACGTTGACTCGGAGTGTCTCCGACCTGGATATGGACAGGCTGATGAAGGAGGTTCATCCAGAACCAAATTCAGATGGGGGTCTTACCAGGGCCCTCTCCCATTGGAGATGGTCCTCCTCCTTCAACTATGTTCCACCCTATTGCTCCTTCCCCGATCCGACCCAACACTTCGGGGTTCTCGGGTCCGAGACCTTTCGGAGCTGTTGAATCGGCACCGATGGTTCTTGTTGCCTCGACGCCGGCCGTCACCTTGAGTTCCTCGGATCCAGGAGACTCTCGGAGCCGTGGTCGGGGAGTCGGTCCCGAGGGTCGAGAGCCCGCTCTTTCGGTTCCCATCCTCTGTGCCCGGACTACCCCTCCGTCGGCTCCGATCCCTGCTTCGGTGCCGGGGAGAGTCTCCTCCTTACGTTCTGCGGAGGTGTGCTCTCCATCGGCGTTCAGGGCAGTGGAAAGGGTTCTCTCCCAGGGGTTGAGACCACAGATTACCTACTCGGATCCTACCCAGACCCCTCTGATTTTGGATTCTGCTCCCATTACCCTGTCTCAGGGACAGCCTGTGCCAAAGCAACCCAAGGTTGTTCCCCTCAGGGAACCCCCGGAGGCTCACGAATCCTCTCCAGAGTGTCCCACTGGAGAGGAAACTCGTAAGCGCAAGTTTAAGAGGAGGCACTTGGACTCCCCTGAGTCCATTACCACTGATACGGATTTGGATGAAGGATAGGGTTCCCCCAGATCACCTACCAAGGATGTCTCGTTTGGAGACATTATGGAAATCCTCTGCCAAAGAGGAGGTTGGTCAGCCCCCAAACCCTCTGCAGGTGAGTCCGTATTCCTGGAGGCCTTTGGCACGGGCCCATCTACTTCTTGGGCCTCCCCTCCAGCGGACCCTTTGGTGGCCCTCATCACCACTAGGGCATGGAAGGATCCTGACACCGTAGAGCCTATACCCAAAAGGCCAGACAAAATTCTTTCCCCACTGTCAGACAGGCAGGCATGGTCCAAAGGAGCCCCGGTAGACGCTTTGGTGGTTGCAGCTGCCACAAAGAAGGAACTGGCATGAGAGTTCCTTGGTTCATCCATCAGACAAAGAGTCCAGGTCGATGGATTGTTTCGGGAAGCGCATGTACTTATTTTATTTTATTTTATTTATTTTACATTTGTTAACCGGGCTAGTCTAGCTGGATATATGTCCATTTTCAGTAGAGGCCCGAGGAGAAAAGCTCCACTCATACTATATTTCAATGGGACAATTTACAGAGTACATAATTAAGTACAAAGTGAATTATCATTTAGTAACATGAATAAACAAAAAAAAAAATATATACATGAAGTATCTAAGGAACATACTATAAAAAAAAAAATTGTTGTTCAGTAAAAAGCATTACAAAAATTGTTGTTCAGTATAAAGCATTATGAAAAATTAGGATTAGCAAGAAGGTTTCAAAAGAAATAAGAAGAAGAGAAGTAAAACATGAGATAAGAAGGGAATAAAAAGGAGGAAGAGGGAAAGAAGAAATAGTCTGGAGAGGAGAAGGGTAAGAATGTGTATAAGAGGACAGGGGAGAGAGAAAGGAAGAGTAGGTTAGAGCATGAGAGGATGTACTTGTCAGCGACATTTTCTATTTGTGCGCTGAATTACTTGGCACATGTTATCCGACTGCAGCGAGACCTTATATCGGAACTAACTGAGTCACCCCCCGGAGTCTCTGTCTCAGCAGGACAGGCAGTCTTTCACTGCGAAGATGACTACACTGAAATCAGTGACAAATACCTCTATGCATCTCCTCTCTCATGCTACTCAGGGAGCCGCTAGAGCTGCTGGTACAGGCGTTGTCTTGACGCGTCACGCCTGGATCAGGCTGTGTCAATTTGCTGACCCTTTTAAGGTGTCTTTCATCACTGCCCCTTTCGATGGATCATCCCTCTTTGGGAAGACTGTATGGGACACACTAACCCAGAGTGAGAAGGATGGAAAGACTTTGTCAGCCGTCGGAATCTGCTTCTCTAACCCCTAGAGGTCCTATTCCAGGAACCAAAAGGGGTAAAAGAAGATGTGGTTCTGGAAATCACAGTCCTTTCGTGACACTCATGAATATTTGTCCCCCAGAGGCAGAGGGGGATAAGACTGACGCCGTCCCAGAAAGTTCGGGTCTAGGGAACCTTTTTCCGACAGACCCGCACAGCAACCCTGAGGTATTGCTCGGCTGCTGTACTCTGGAGGCAGTCGGGGGAAGATTTTCTTTACATCCAGCAGCATGGGAGTCAATTACTGCAGACCACTGGGTGTTAAACATCATATCCAGAGGATATTCTATCCCCTTCATTTCATGTCTCATAACTCCAGCACGTCTTCCAGATGTTCCACCTGCTCACAGGGAGTCTGCAGCCTTGGAGGTTTTGAAGCGGCTACAAAAATGAGCCGGTCCCCCAAGATCAGGCATCTACTCCAGGTTCTTTTTAGTGCCAAAGACGACGGGGACCTCAGGCCCATTCTGGACCTGTCTATCCTCAACCTGTCGGTAGAGAAGCAAAAATTCTGGATGGTCACTCTACAGTCCATTCTACCATTTCTGAGATAATGCGACTGGATGTGCCCGTTGGACGCTTACTATCACATCAAGGTCCACAGGAGCTCCAGGAGGTTTTTACGCTTCCGGCTAGAGGCCAGTCACTTTCAATTCAGAACCCTACCCTTTGGTCTCACCACAGCCCCCAGGGTGTTCACCAAGGTTATGGCGGTCGTAGCGGCTCACCTGAGACTTCAGAGCATTCAGGTATTCCCCTACCTAGATGACTGGCTCTTCGCTGCATCCACCAAACGTCTCTTGTGTCAAGCCCTACACTACTTCCTCGGTCTGGCTTAAAAGTTAGGCATCACGATCAATACAACAAGTCCCACCTGACTCCGGTTCAGATCATAGACTTCATCGGGGCACGGTTGGATTCGATTCAGTCAAAGATTTTTCTCACCCCGGAAAGAATAGAAAATCTCAGACTCCATGTATCTGCTATCTTGGATCACTCGGTAGTCACAGCAGCCGATGTTCTCAGGGCCCTGGGTGCAATGGCAGCCGCAATCTCTATCCTCCCTCTTGCACGTCTTCACTTGAGAGTCCTTCAGTGGAATCTAGCAGTTCAATGGTCCTGGCTGGACCTTCCAATGAATTTCCACATCCAAATCAATTGGACATGCAGAACGTCACTCCAGTGGTGGCTTCAGTCAGCGGACTTTTTTGCGGGGCGCAGCTTTCTAGCCCCTCCGGCTCAAGCCACGATGACCACGGACGCTTCCCAGCTCGGGTGGAGGGGCACTTCCTGGGAAGGACTGTCCAGGGCACGTGGTCCCCTCCAGAGACCAAGCTACACATCAGTGTCCTGAAGATGAGGGCAGTGCTTTTAGCATTGAGAGCCTTCCACCCTGTCCAACCTCCGGGGATGGTAGCCATTCAGTCAGACAACATGTCTGTAGTCTGGTATATAAACAAACGGGGAGGGACCCGATCCTACCCCCTTTGTCGCAAGGCCATGAGGGTTTGGGAGTGGGCCATGTCCACCAGCCGGTTTCTCATAGCAACGCACATCCCGGGATGCTCCAACATTCTAGCGGACAGTCTCAGCAGGGCAATCCTTCTGCCTTACGAGTGGTCTCTAAAACAATCAGTGGCGGAGAAGATCTTCCATGTTTGGGGGGCAGCCTTGCTGCGATCTCTTCGCATCTCCTTCCAGTGCAAAGTGCAGCAGTTTCTTCGCTCTGATCCCCCCTCTGGAGGATATCCCGAGGGAAGCTCTAGTCCATGCTTGGCCTCCCCGGGCTACTGTGTGCTTATCCCCCGTTACCTCTTATTCCCAAGTTCCGTCAGAGAGCTTGCTGGCTGCAGTGCAAAGTCATTCTCATAGCTCCCTTTTGGCCACGTCAAGTGTGGTTTCCCTTCTTATGGTCTCACCTGTTGGCTCCTCCATGGACTCTAGATTCATGCCCGGATCTGATTTCTCACCCGTCGGGCTTGCCCCTGCCCAACCTGGACAGTCTCAAGCTGACAGCATGGCAGCGCCAGTTCCCATGATCATCAGGACTCCCGGACTTTCGTCCCCTGTTAAGAATATTCTGGTAGCTTCACTTAAAGCCTCCACTAGGAAACTCTACAATAGCAAGTGGAGACGTTTTTTGCATTTGGGCCTCTCAGCGCAATCTGAACCCATTTACAGCCCATGTTCCGGTCATACTGGATTTTCTGGCCTATCTTTTTCGATCAGGTGCAAGTGCTTCTACCATCAAGGTTCAGCTGGCTGCCATCTCTAATTTTCATGTGGAATAAGGTTGCTCTGGCTTCTGCCAAATTGTGTAAAGCTTTCCTGAAGGGCACTTTTTTATTGCGACCACCAGTTAAAGAAAAGGTGCCCCCCAGGGATCTGACTTTAGTCCTTCAGGCTTTGACCTCTCCCCCCTTTGAGCCAGCCGGTTCAGTTACAATGAAGTTTTTGTCGTGGAAGATGGCCTTCTTGGTCGCCATCACGTCAGCCAAGAGAGTTTCAGAGTTGCAGGCCTTTATCCTTACCCCTCTATTTGGTTTTCCACAAGGATATGGTTTTGCTGCGTACGAACCCTTCCTTTCTTCCCAAGGTGTCCTCAGCAGCCAATATTAATCAGTCTATAAATTTGCCAGTCTGCTTCCCAAATTTCCAAAATAGAGGTGAACGTAAGCTTCATTTATTGGATGTCCATAGACAGGTTTGTTTTTACCTCCATAGGATTAAACCCTTCCAGAAGTCGGATCAATTGTTTTTCTCTTTTTCAAAACCATTTTTTGGGCAAAGCAGTTTCGAAAGTGTCCTTAGCAAGGTGGATCACTCTTTGTATTGCACAACTTTATAAGGACAAAGGTTTATCTCCTTCTGGTGTATTGAAGGCTCATTCCACTAGAGCAATGGCCACTTCTGCAGCTTTCTGGTCAAGAGTTCCGTTAGACGATATCTGTGCGACAGCGACTTGGGCCAATTCGCACACATTTATCTCTCATTATAAATTGGATCTTATTTCTAGAGGGAGAGCATCCTTTGGCTCTGTGGTGCTCAGAAATATCCTTCCATAAGGGCCTCCCAAGAATACTAGTAGCTGAGGACTCTGTCCCATATGTGCCGAATGAATGAAGTCAACTACTTCAGATAAAGAAATTATGTTCTTACCATAACGTTCCATCTGAGTAGTAGACTTCATTCTTCTACACCTTCCCTCCTTCCATCCCCCCCTTACTCTTCAGGTTTTTCCAGTTTAGGATTGTGGTTATGTTGCCAGTTAGTGTCAGCAAACTCGATCTGGGGCTAGATAGGAGGAAGTGATATAATACAGGTAAGGGAGGAACTTGGAGCTGATGCTTTAAAACTTTTGCCGGCTCGGATCCGAATCTGATCCGTATACCCATATGTGCAGAAGAATGAAGTCTACTACTCAGATGGAACGTTATGGTAAGAACATAACTTCTTTATCTTGCCAACATACTGGCAGATAGATTCAGTGCAAACTTCACCTCCCTCTCACCTTCGTAAGGGCCCACAACATTACTGGAAAAGTGTACTGTCCCAGAAATCACAGAAGCACAGGTGAAAACAGCCCTTTCAAAAGCCAAAAACACAACATCAATGGGGCCAGATGGTGTCCCAGGCTGCGTCTTGCACGAACTACAGAACAAACTAACCCCCACCTAAACATGCTGTTCAACCTCAGCCTCCCCACAGGCTACGTGCCCATAGAATGGCACACAGTAATGGTTATTCTGCTCCACAAAGGAGGGGCCACAACTGACCCTGGTAACTATCGCCCCATAAGCCTGGTCTGCAAGGCTATGGAGGGCATCATCATGGAACTCATTAACAAAGAAATTGGGAACCTCCAAACACTTGACCCGACCCAGTTCGGCTTTAAGGGCAGATCATGCCTACTAAACCTGGTTGACTTCTTTGAGACAGTTACCAAGGCCATAGACGAGGGAAAGGTGGTTCACACAGCCTACCTTGATCTCGCCAAGGCATTTGACACCATTCCTCACTCTGGTATTATAGAAAAACTCACCAGCCTGAACATAAACCCTTACGTCACAAGATGGGTTGCCAACTGGCTTAGAGACAGAACTCACACGGTAAGAATAGCGGGCTCCAGGTCTGACTCTAAACCAGTCACAAGTGGTGTCCCACACGGCTCAGTTCTGGGACCCCTACTGTTCGGCATATATTTCTCAGAAGTACAGGCAAATACAGGAGGACTATGGCTAACCAAGTTCGCCGATGACTGCAAACTGGGAGCCATAATTGACTCACCGGCTGACACAGACAACCTCCAAAAAGGCCTTACTGAGACAGACACCTGGTGTCAAAGTCATGGTCTCAAGCTAAATGCCAAAAAATGCATAGTCATCCCGTTTGGGAAAAACAAAACACCCACGAATTACCACATAGGCGGCAGCCTCCTTAATACAGAAGAGGTAATAAGAGATCTGGGGACCCAGGTAGATAGTAATCTCTCCTTTGACAATCATATTGCCAAAGTAGTTAGGAAATCCTTCCATGTGGCCCATCTAATTACTAAGGGGTTCACATCTAGAAATAAAGAGGTTATAGTGCCCCTCTACTCGTCACTCATCAGACCCATCATAGAGGACAATGCCCAATTTGGGATGTACCTCACAAGACACTTCCAACAGCTTGAAAGACCACAAAAGCACCTCACCAAGAGGATTACTGGCCTCAAACATATGTCATATGCAGCCTGACTGAAAAAACTCCAGCTGTACTCAGTGGCATATCGCTTACTCAGAGGTGATCTCTGCCTGACTTACAAAGCCATGTCCAGCTCAGAACTGATGGATATGCTCCACCTAAAGAAATCCAAGTCACTGCGAGCCACGCACTCTAGTGAGCTAAACCTTGCCACAACAATAAATAGAACATGCTGGAGGGATAGATTCCTGTCACAGAGACTCCTCTTACTTTGGAACAAAATTCCTAACTACATTAGGCAGAGCCCCTCACTAACACTCTTCAAGAGAAGCTTTGACGAGTGGATGGGTAACAGAAAGTACACTCCTGGGATCACTTCATTGGCTCTGCTTGACAGAGGCTCAGTTAATTAATCAATGGGGTGGTGAAAGCCGACACACTCTGGCTAGGCTTATAAATGCCCTCGGGCAGATAGCCTAGTTACCTACCTGTGAACCTAGGTATGAGCCAACCATTGAGCAGCGCTTCACTGTCTTCATGGATGATGCCGCAATACCAACAGCAAATGATATCCAATTTGAATTTTTTCCCCAGTAATTTGTCCTTTCTCACGGTTTAACTGCACAGTGGCTTGCCACACTTTCACAGCTGCTGTAATGTAATAGCTTAATACAGGATATATGTCAAATGTTTAAGCACTTTCATACCTGAATGTGAGATACAGCCAAATGGTTTTCTGTAGTAGATTCTTCCCCTATTTACACTTTTCCCTTCATGAATTTTTTTTAACAACAAATTTCTTTCTTTATTTTTTTACATTTGTTGACCGGGCTAGTCTAACTGGGGAAAAAAAATTATCTGCTTTTACTGTATTTGTGTTTCTTCCTACTTTATTTTGCTTTTGCGTCATCTTAAAAGTACTCAATTGTATTTATTACTGCTTGGTGTAACTCATTCTAAGCCTTTTAGTTTAAGCACTTGGGCTTCAGACCAGTTGTTTTACATTAAGAAGGTTTGTGGTCTGCACTGTAGTGGCAGAACAGGTAGCTTACATCCTTCTAAGTTGGGAACTGCTGATTGAGGGCTCAGTATCTGTTATTCTAAAAGTGTATTAATTCTGGTTTAAGCACTTGGGCTTCAGGCCAGTTATTTTACATTAAGAGGGTCCGTGGTCTGCACTCTTGTGGGAGGAGAGGCTGGACTCTGCCCTTCTTAGCTGGGAATTTCCGGTTAAAGGCTTATAGTGCCTGCATATTTGAACTGCTTCTTACTGAAATTGGTACACCTTGTTTGCTGTAGCATAGACTAGATCCAGGCCTGCTGAATCTAGCTTTGTTTGTATAACTTGAGCACTAATCCAGGCATTCTTTAAAGTATTCAATTGTATTTATTACTGCTTGGTAGTAACTTGATTAAAGTGTAGCTATCATTCTAAGTCTTTTGGATTAAGCACTTGGGCTTCAGACCAGTTGTTTTACATTAGGAAGGTTTGTGGCCTGCACTGTGGTGGCAGGACAGGTAGCTTACATCCTTCTAAGTTGGGAACTGCTGATTGAGGGCTCAGTGTCTGTTATTCTAAAAGTGTATTAGTTCTGGTTTAAGCACTTGGGCTTCAGGCCAGTTATTTTACATTAAGAAGATTCGTGGTCTGCACTCTTGTGGGAGGAGAGGCTGGACTTTGCCCTTCTGAGCTGGGAATTTCTGGTTAAAGGCTTATAGTGCCTGCATATTTGAACTGTTTCTTACTGAAATTGGTACACCTTGTTTGCTATAGCATAGACTAGATCCAGGCCTGCTGAATCTAGCTTTGTTTGTATGCTTGTTGCTTGCTTGTTATTTCCCTGAGACGCTAATTCCACCTAAAATGCGGCTTTTCAGCGCTTCTGTGGATCCCTAGTGATACCTGCATTGCTTACTGTACTTATTTCCTTGTTTCACTTGAAAGAAAGTTACTGTTTGTCGTTTTTACATTTAAGTTACCTGTAACACATTGCATTTAAGTTACCTAGCACTTGCTCACTAAAGCAATTATATAAGTCAGCACTAAAAAATTAAAAGCACTACACCCTCACAAACTCCCCTTGAGTACCTTGTTCCCCATTGGCCCTTTTTTTCAATTATAAAGGAATTCCCAATACTATTCTAGCATGTCCAAAGGTCAGTTGTCAATCTCCTCTCCGGTCCAGCTGGTGAATCTGGGAATCTTGAGGCAAAGTTACAACTGCCTCATGTACACAGACAACCCTCTCCTCCTCGCAACAAATTCCAACACATGTGAGAGATGCAACCATATAGCCAAACTGGAGGCTAAGCTCTCAACTCAGTACTGGCGTAACCAGTCAGGAGGAGAAGGAAACCACACTCACTACAATTCCAGTCTCACATAGACCTCCCACAACAGCAAACCAAACACATAAACACACAAAAACATACTCGGAGGCTCTAAATAAAAATCTGCCTAAGCAGCAGAGACCTACAAAGCAGACACCCAAGCAACCGCTACCCCAAAACAAAACTCGTGCAACACATAGCTCACAAAGCCAGTGTGCCGAACAGTCACAGCCCTTAAGGCTAAACAACACACATGATACACTTGTAATAGGTGACTCTATCGTCAGGCACACTGATGTCCCGCTCACCAGGCTGAACAAGGAGAAGGTCACGGTGAGCTGCCTGTCGGGCGCTAGGATCCGCCACATAACACAAGCACTCGGGTAACTCCAAGGCAAGTACAAATATGACTCGGTCATTGTCCATGCTGGTGTGAATGACCTGAGACGTACACCCTGGACTACATGAAAAGAGACATAGAGGAGCTGTCTGAGCATGTAGCCCAGGCCGTTATGACCCTGACCTTGAGTAGCACCTTACCCTCACCAAGAATGATGCCACAATATGAAGACAAGATGATCAATTTCAGCAATTGGCTTAAGTATTGGTGTCATTCATAGGGGATCCCATGCCTGTCAGCCTGGGATGACATGCTCGACAAGCCACGATGCTTCGCTAGGGACGGCTTGCAACTGTCACCCCAGGGCTTTCAGATATTGGCAAAGGCTCTTGCTATCCCCATAGTGCCTTTTTTAGGCAAGGCTCAAAAGACAAACCCACCTCCATAGGTATCACAAGGGATAAGAAACTAAGAGTAATGCTACTCAACGCCAGAAGTCTAAACCTCAAGATGCACGTACTTGAAACTCTCCTTAGCATGGAGAACATAGATATCTGTGCAGTAACAGAAGCCTGGTTCAAGGCTCCCGAGAGCACCCCAGCACTACCAGGTTATACCTCATACCTTGCTTTTCGGCCACAAAACTTGGACCGAACCACAAAAGGAGGGGGAGTATCAATATTCGTCAAAGATACCCACACTTCCAGGTTGGTGGCACAGCACGAAGCATCAGAGACTGTCCATGTGCAACTAACAGTGGGTAAAACTGCCTTCCAATTTATAGCCTGCTACAGACCACCCTCCCAAACCCAGTAACCCCACTCGGCCTTCCTGAGAACACTGGAAAATACGAAGGTCTCTCCAAACACCATTATATTGGGTGACTTCAACTACCCAAACATAGACTGGGAGTATTACTCTAGCTCCAACACCCTAGCCCAAAGGTTCCTAGAATTTATAAACTCAAATGCTATGGAACAACTTGTTACCACTCCCACAAGAGGGGAAAACATACTGGACCTGATTATCACCAACATGGGGACTCTATGCTCCAGACCAGAAGTGTATCCCTCACTGGTAAGATCAGACCATAAACTAATCTCACTGGATATTCACATCCCGACCCCACACCCTGCCCAGAAAATCACAGTGAAAAACTTCTCTAAAGCAAATTTCACACTCCTCAAAACCGAGGCGGAATCCTTCAAAGCCCCCGGGCCTGTGGAAAATGCGGCCCAGACTGCAGAATCCTTTATAAACGCATTCTGTGAACACCTTCAGGAATGCATGGATCATGCAATCCCAAATAAAACCAAGACCCAATCCTCCAAAGACAGACGTCCTGTCTGGTGGACCCCAGCCATAAACAAACTATACAATAGAAGGAGGAAGCTACTACATGATAGAGCAAAATCCCAAAAAGGGAAGGCATCTCTGATCAGTATTAGCAAAAAACTACGGGCACTCATAAAATCGTCTAAGGCCAGCTTTGAGAGAGAAATTGCACAGGACACTAAGGATAATCACAAGGCTTTCTTTAGTTATGTTAGGAACCTGTGTGGGAATTCCCAGATATGCTCAGAATTAGTCGAAAATGACAAAAAATACACCAAACCCACAGACATTGCCAACATCCTAGCTGACAGGTTCAGCGCAAACTCCCCCCCTCCCCACCAAAAGGGCAAATATCTATCCCAGCAGAGTGCTGTCCCAGGCTGCTTCCTACATGAACTCCAAGAAGAGCTAAACCCAAACATAAAACTACTGTTCAATCTCAGCCTTACTACAGGATATGTACCCAAAGAGTGGCGTACAGCAACATTTGTCCCTCTCCACAAAGGTGGTGCCTCAATGGATCCTGGAAACTATCGCCCCATAAGCCTGACTAGCTTGGTCTGCAAAGTTATGGAAAGGATCATCATGGACCTCATAAATAAAGATATTGGGGACCTACAGACACTGGATCCTACCCAGTTCGGCTTTGTTAAGGGCAGATCCTGCCTCTTAAACATGGTCGATTTCTTTGAAACCGTCACCAATGCCATTGACGAGGGGAAGGTGGTCCACACAGCCTACCTGGACCCTGCAAAAGCCTACGATACAATACCCCACTCGGGCATTATAGATGAGCTCACCAGCTTAAATATAACCCTCTATGTCAGTAGTTGGGTTGAAAACTGGCTCAAGGACAGAACCCACATGGTTAGAATTGCTGGAGCCATGTCAGACTCCAAACCAGTTACAAGTGGCGTCCCACAAGGCTCAGTCCTGGGACCTCTTTTGTTCGGTATATATTTCTCTGAGGTACAGGCCAACACGGAAGGACTGTGGCTGACCAAGTTCGCAGATGACTGCAATCTGGGCGCCATAATCGACTCTCCAGCCGACACAAGTATCCTCCAAAAGGGCCTCATAGAAACAGACAACTGGTGCCAGAGCCATGGCCTTAAGCTAAACACCAAAAAGTGTATAGTCATCCCCTTTGGCAAAAACAAAGTGCCCACAAATTACCACATAGGTGGTAATCCATTAAGTACGGAAGAAGTAATTAGAGACATGGGGACCCAAGTTGATAGCAATCTCTCATTTGACAACCACATGGCCAAAGTGGTTAGAAAAACATTTTATATAGCCCACCTAATCATGAAGGGATTCACATCTAGATCAGGGGAGGTCATCGTGCTTCTTTACTCATCCCTCATCATGCCCATAATTGAGTACAGTGCCACTTTTGGGATGTACCTTACCAGACACCTGCAGCAACTGGAAAGATCCCAAAAGTATCTCACCAAGAGGATCAAAGGGCTCAAACAGATGCCATATGCTGCCCGGTTAAAGAAACTCCAGCTCTACTCAGTGGCATACCGCCTGCTCAGAGGCGATCTGTGCCTGACGTATAAAGCCATGTCCAACCCGGAATTAATGGACATGCTGCACCTCAGAAAATCCAAATCCCATCGAGCTACACGCTCGAGAGATTTGAACCTCAGCACTGAAATAAATAGGACATGCTGGAGGGACAGATTCATAACCCACAGGCTCCCTTCACTGTGGAATAAAATCCCAGTCCAGGTTAGGCAGAGTCCCTCATTGACTCTCTTCAAGAGGAATCTTGATGAGTGGATGGGACATCGTAGGTTTACCCCAGGTATCACTTCTGTGTCACTGTTAGAGGCACAGTATACTAACCTCGAAAAAGGGCATAGCAAAATTAATTTAAAATGGGTGGCAAAAGCCAGACATACTCTGGCTAGGCTTATAAATGCCCTAGGGCAGATAGCCTAGTATGAACCTATATATGTCCATTTTCAGTAGAGGCCCGGGGAGAAAAGCTCCAAGCATCAGCAGTGACAAAGAATGCAATATATAGTAATAGTCAAATGAGTTACAGTACATTGTTTACATTGAGGGTCAGATAAACTTGTACAGAGTCCTTTAGTAGGTTTAAGCTAAGATCAAATACAGAGAGCAATCAAAAAAAAAATTTAAAATTTTTTTTTTTTTCAGTACTATGAAGGAAATCATTATTACAGGTAGGCTACATAGAACAGTGGAGTAGAGAAGTGTAGAGAGAGAGCAAGAAGAGAATGAGATATCAGCAGGGTTAGAGCAGGGACAACGTCAGTGAGTTTTAAGATATTCTTTAAGATGCTTTTTATAAAGAAGAGTGGAAGCAAGGGTGGGCAGTTCACTAGGAAGCTTTCCTACTGTGTTGGTGAAAAGTGAGTCCCCAGATTTGTTGTTGGATTTAATAGTGGAAACTAGAAGCTTATTAGCTGAGTGTAGTGTTGCAAGATTTTTGTAGGAGGTAATCCGATTAGTGAGGATTGGGGTATTATTAGGGTGGTAAAGGATCTTTTGGGTGATAAGTTGTTGACAAAGTAGTTGGTTCTGCAGTTCTAACCATCCCAGTTGTTTGAGGTTGTGTCAGTGGTGAGTTCTAAAGGGGGTGCCAGTGGCAAATCTGGCTATGTTATTGTAACTGGTGGAAAGTTTGGTGAGGTTGTTTTTAGATAGATTGGTATATATTGCAGAAGCATAGAACAGGGTAGAGATCAGGTGGGTCTGGGCAATAGTAATTCTGGCTCAAGGGGTAAGGAAGTGTTTGATTCTGTAAAGGGTGCCTAGTTTTTTGTTGACAGACTTTATTGTAGAATTAATATGGTCATCATAGCTAAGGTTATCAATTGTTACTCCCAGTAGACGGGTTGTAGTGTCAGGGGATATGTTAGTTCCATTGTTAGAGGTTACTGTGAAGTGCAGTTGAGGTGACTTATGAGTAGGAGCAAAGAGCAATAATTTTGTTTTTTTTGGGATTCAGAAGGAGGCAGTGTTGCATGAACCAATTTTCAACACTGTTAAGTACTGTTTGGGTGAGGGTCTGGAGAGAGGTTATGGTCTTGGCTGAACAAATTAAAGTAGTCATCTGCATATTGTATGCAGATGGCTTGAGGAATTTTGGTATGTAGATCATTTGTAAACAATGAAAAGAGAAGAGGTCCTAAAATAGAGCCTTGTGGTACTCCAGTGTTCACAGGGAGGGATGTAGAAAGATTATTATCCCAAAGTACTGCTTGCTGTTTTCCAGATAGGATTTAAACCATTGTAATGC
This sequence comes from Protopterus annectens, assembly GCF_019279795.1. Lineage (NCBI taxonomy): Eukaryota > Metazoa > Chordata > Ceratodontiformes > Protopteridae > Protopterus > Protopterus annectens. The sequence goes on from NC_056748.1 coordinate 905,163,644, forward strand.
TTGTGGATCAAGTGATTTGGCTTTTAGTATGTCAATAAGCATGTTATGGTTCACCATATCAAAGGCTTTTGAAAGGCAAATAAATAGTGCAGAGGAAAAAGTGTTATTGTTACGATTTTTGTGTATGGAGTCAGAAAAGGATAGCATGGCAGTTGTGTTATGGAATGGCCTAAAACCATGCTGGCAGTTGGCAAGTAAATTATTTTGGAGAAGGTGATCAAGTAGTTGTCTGTATATGCATTTTTCCATTATTTTAGCTATTGGAAAGAGTAAGGCGATAGGCCGAAAGTTGGAGAGCTCTGTAGGTGACCCACTTTTATGTAGAGGAATGATGTGGGATACTTTCCATATGGAAGGGATTTTGCTTTCTAAAATTGTTCTATTTATAAGGATGGAGATGGGCTAGGCAGTGGCTTTAGCTGCAATTTGCAGGTATTCAGTTGGAAGACAGTCCGCAGAAGGGGTGCATGGTTTAAGTTTTTGAAGGAGGTTGCAAATGAGCGATGTAGGTACAGGTTGTATATGAAAGGTCGGAGATGGGGTATTAGTGGTGTTTAATGGGGAAGTGATAAAGTATTAGCTAGGGTTAGAATGGCTTCAGTAAAATTAGTTATTAAAGGCATCAGGAATCTGGTTAGAGTTATTATGGTTGAATCCTGAAGGAGCAGGAGTTTTAGTTTGCCCTAGCTGAAGAAGTTTAATGCCTGACCAGAATTTTTGTGGTTTTTGGTGGGTTTGTTGGAGGTGAAGGTAATAGTCTTTTTTCTCTCTCAGAATGTCTTTCTTGGTGGCATTTCTTAACTGTTTAAAGTAAAGGTGATCTGATGGACTTTTGGTTGCTCTCCATTTGGCCCAAATTTTATTTCTGAGGAGGATCTTTTGCCTAGTTTTTGTGAGCCAGGGGGCAATTTTAGTCCTTATTCGGGAAGAGCGATAGGGGGCGTGGTAATCTAGGATTTGAAGCAATCTAGTATTAAAGTAGGTCATTGCTTCATCAAGTTGAAGATGAAACATTGATGACCAGTCACATGCTTTCAGTTCATTTTGGAAGCTCTCTGGATTAAAGAATTGTTTGGAACGGGATGTTTTAAAAATGTTAGTATTAGGGCTATGAATGTTTTGTTTAATAATATAGGTTAGCATATGGTCACTAATATCGTCAGGAAGGGTTCCTGATTTATAAGTGTCAAGATGGCTGTTGAGGGATGCAGTCTAGGATGGTTTCCTTACTGCTTGGCTTATGGATTCTAGTAGGAGTGGTTATTATTTGTAAGAATCCGTAAAGATTTATGTGATTGGTAGGATTAGGGGAACTACAGGTTGCCCAGTCTATATTGAAGTCACCTAACAGAATGGTTTCCTGAGGTAGGTGGGTATAGAGGTAACTAAGTGTGTTTTCAAGAGTATTGATATTATGTCCAGGGGGGAGATAGGTGCAAATTAGATAGATAGATTTGGAGTTGCTGATTTGTAGTTTGGCAGTAAGGGTTTCTGAACTGGTATCTGAGGGTAGGAGCACATTGAAGGGTGAAACTTGGAGTTCAGATTTATACAAAATGTCTACACCTCCAACCCTTTTTGGTTTTCCGGTCCCATCTCAGGATATTATATCCAGGAGGGGTAATCTCCTGGTCCATATTTGAGGGCTTTAGCCATGTCTCTGTAATACAGAGAATATCGAATGAGTGCACATCTAAGAGTGCATGTAGGTGGGTATTTTTATTGTTAATGCTATGGATGTTAAGGTGAGCTATCTAATAGGGGGGGGGTTTGAGGATATTGTACAAACTTAAGGATTTTGTCGTAATTGTTTAGGGGGTTTTTTTGACAAGGAAGTAAGTAACATGGGGGTAGATCTATGGTACTTTGGAAGTATATAGATAGAGGTGGAGGTTATGTTACTGTGGTTGAGGGAGTTTATGCGAGAAACTGGTAGAGTTTGCTGGTAGGGGTGGTGGTGTTCAGGAAGAGAAAAATGTTCAAAGAAGGTTAGTGTGTATGGTATTGTAAGAGAAGCAAGAGTTGTAGTTAAGAGTAGTAGGTTTGTGTATATAGACTTGTGTGTTGAGGCCATTAGGATGTGTAGATAAGGAGTTAGCGTATGTTGAGGGAAGGAGTGTAGTAAGTAAAACTAAAGGTGGGAGATGGAGAATGTGCTGTATGAGGTAGAGTAGGTTGAGGGAAGAAGTGTACAATAAACTAAAGTAAAGGTGGTGGTAAGAGAGAAGCTGTATAATAATAGTAGTACAGTATGTGGTGTGGAGAGGTTAGGGAGTGGACCTAAAAAGAATTGTTGAGGTTGGGGGTGGGGCTGTTAAGTAGAAGTAGTAAGTGATAGTGTGATAATGGGAGGTTGTGTGGCTACAGAAGTGTATGGCTAGGACCACTGGAGTGGGTGAGAATTGGGGGTAGGGTAGGGGAGCGGAGTGAGTCATTTGTTCCATTTGACTTTCTTTTGTGATCTGTTCCTTCTTCTGCCATGATTGATTTTTCTGCTAAATGACTATACAATGTGTCGGCATCCGTTTCGAGTGTATAGTTTATACTTCATCCGAAGGCAAGTTATTGGTATATATTGTTGACGACAGATTGCATGTTCTCTCTGAAGTTTAAGTATTGCTTTTACTTTTGATTGCCAGGTTGGTGTCTGTTGGGGTTGTGGATATAAATCGTTCTTAGCATGGCTAAATATTCATGTAAAGAATTAAATACTTGTAGGCCGAAGTTAGGTACTGCATCTGGGTCTGGGGTTTTCCAATTATGATCTTTTCTAAAGTTTGTTTCAAGCTGTCTGGCTGTTACTTCAACACATTTCATATCCTGTAGATTTGAACAACTTCTGTCCTGTACTTTTTCAAACCATTCTGCATCATTGTGATTTTCCACAGGATCTTCATAGATATTTCTCTAAAATGTATGTATTTATGTTTGTGGCTGCTGTTTCAGTTCTATTGCCATGTTTAGCAATTCTGTATAAAACGTGTGTGTGTCATCAATAAATTGCTTATGTTACACTTCTCCTTTATATTTACCTGCACATCTTCAATGTTCTTTTGCAGGTGCTTATATTTGTAGTCAATAATGTGTAATAGTGCATGGGTAGATCCTGATCTGATATTGCACATAGGTTTTCTCACATGTATCTTTCTGAGTATTTTTATTGCCGTCTTCCCTCTTCTGTATTGTAATTGTGACACTACTTATATGAAATGCATTAAAGTTTTCTATATTCATTACTGCCATGATGGCATTTGATTTCTTCTGCATTTGATGTCTTCCCTTCCTTTCCCTTATTGCCCAGTGTTTCTGTATATAACACTTTATCTGTCATTAGTTTAGCTGCAAATTAATGTTGCCTGTTTACTTCGGTTATTTTACAGAAATTTCTGTTGACATAATTAATTATTGTGCTCATTTGCTTAATCAGATTTCTAACATTTTGCATATTGACTTTTTCTAACATTTTTTCAGTGGTCTTAATATGTCTACCCATCTCTATTAAATAAAGCAACTGTAACCTTTGCTGACCATTTGTTGCAGGGATTGTGCAGAAAGTTACTGAACATCTGCCTGTGACACATTGTCTTTAGCTTTATCCTGCATGATCTGTTGCTCTTTCATATAGCAATTCAAGTGTCAATCAATACATAGCAATGACTGTGTCATGTTTGCCAATGTATCTTGCTCCTTCCTTTCTTGTACAACTCCAGCTGAATTTATGTACAAATTTATTAGTCAAGTATGTTGAGAATCTTCCTGTGGCAAGTGATCATATGCTTCCTGTTGCGCCTGTTTCTACTTATTTTGTTAGACCCATTTGTCCCATCAGGCTGTGGCATTACCAGTGTAGGATTTTCGATACTAAATACTTCACTTTTCAGGTAATACACTACTTCAGTCTGTATTTCTTTAACTTCCTTATTATTAATCCTTTTTTCTGCTTTCAAACTTTGTTTTCTTATTTTTGTGGTTGTGAAATGTAAGTTCAGATTCCTTTGACTGTACTCCTTACATAACCCATCAATGTCAGAAGTTGCTTCTCTTAGGGTGGCGAGAACTCCCTCGCCTAATTCTGTATAATCAACTCTTAGTAGCCTATAAGATTATTCATCACCCTGAAAACACACCTTCCCTCAAAAACATTAAGCATCCAGACAAAAATATCAGATCACTTGTATCCACCTCTAATCTGCAGATTCAATCAGTGCAAGCTAACAACCTATCCGGAGACTCTTTGTTTGCAAATGTAGTTGGCAAAATCTGGAATTCGCTCCCACCTGATCTTACTATGAATCACTCTTAGCCAATAAAAAAAACAATGACCCAGTATTGTAAAACTCAATGGCTATGCCCTTGCTCTACACTCACCTAATAATTCACCCTCACACAATTTATCTGTAGCTACATCCTATAAGTACCTGTCTTTTAACTTAAATTTTTGTGTGTGCAATAAAAACTATACTATGGTATCTGATGCACTGCATTTAGATTGCTTATAAATACTTTTACAAGAAGTATATGTACCATATTTGTACATACTCCCAAAATGTAGAAACTGTACTCCTGTATATTTCTGTAACACTTGTTATTGTCTTTATACATTGTCTGTGTTGGAGCTTTTCTCCACGGGCCTCCTCTGAAAATGGCCATGTATCCAGACATACTATCATGGTAATTAAATAAATAAATTTCTGTACAGCTATATTTCATGCTGCTTTTTGGTATTTGTTTGTTTTCGTTGATCCTTTTCATAAATATTACAGCGTAATAATAGCATTATACTTTCCCATGTCCATATTTCTTCGTCTGTTTTTCCTACTTCTGGAGACTAATTGTTCCATGATGCTGTGACATATACCGTGGTAGACCTTTTACACTAAATCCTTCACTGTGGATTTATTCCATAACTTCAAATTATATTTGTTTAACTTTTCATGTACTAATCTGCTTTTCATTCCCCCTTGGTGATGTTATAGTTTGTGCTGTGAACGTTTACATACCTGGATACTTTGCCTGTATTTCTCTTCAAATATCTTTGGAGAAGCTTTATGGTTTTGATTAGTTTGGCTTTCTCCTTTGCATAGATAACTGGAAATTCTGGGGATTCTTGCATGATAATATATAATAATATTGATAATTACGTCACCACCTCATCACAAAAGGTTTCTCATCCAGAAAAAAAGAGGCAATTGTTCCCCTCTACTCATCACTCATTAGACCCATTATAGAGTACAATGCCCCTTTTGGTATGTACCTCACAGGACATCTACAACAACTGGAAAGGCTGCAAAAATATTTCACAAAGAGGATTACCAGCCTCAAACAGATGCCCTACGCAGACCATCTCAAAAAACTCCAGCTTTATTCCATCGCATATCGCCTACTCAGAGGTTACCACTACCTAACATACAAAGCTATGTCAAACCCAGAGTTGATGGACATGCTCCATTTAAAGAAATCCCAATCTCTCTGAGCTACATGCTCTAGGGACCTAAACCTTGTCAACACAATAAACAGAACATGCCGGATGGATAGATTCCTGTCTCAGAGACTTCCCATACTCTGGAGTAAGCTAATTATCTATATCAAACAAAGCTCCTCATTAGCACTCTTAAAGAAAAATCTTGATGATTGGATGGGAAATAGGAAATTCACCACAGGGATCACTTCTGTGGCTCTGCTCAACAGTGGCACAGGAAAATAATTTTCTTGGGTGGCAAGAGCCAGGGTACCTTTTTAGCTAGGCTTGTATAGGGCCTAGGGCCAATAGCCTAGTACCTACCTATGATAGTAACAGTACATACTTTCTTTCTTATCCTCATTAATCCACTGTACCATCGTTATGGCTCTTCCAGTTTTGGTGGACTACTACTCCGACAGTGGGGTAAGGGAATTCTCCACCTGAATGTGACCGAACACTATTGTTGGAATGTTTCTGTGTCTTGAAGATTCTACACTGTCATTTTTTCCTTTTCTGGAAACAGTGCACATATGAGGATCATAGACTTTTTTCTCCTGGGAGTAGTGTAGCCATCTGTCCTTTACTTATTTTTTAACCTGCTTTTGTCCATAATGTATGCTATATCAAATACATTGTATACATCAGTGTCATGCCTAGTAAAGTATAGCTTATTTAAAAAAAAAAAGCTGATTGGTAACCAGTATCTTATCTTTGACTACAGTGCACTACAGCAGCTGCTTTTGGTTCTTATATGTATTTCTAGATTAGAGCATTTTGTTGTTGCATAAAATTGTAAGGAAAACAATTTTGTGCACTAGAGGAATTCATGACTGGAGGTTACCAGTTTAATGGCCCTAGAGGCTTTTTCAGTCTGGCCATTCATGCACCAGTTCCTGTAATTGTCAATGCACAACAACTAGAAAGACTTTGGTGCATGTCTGTGCCTTCCAGTGACTATAAGCTGCTGCTGTCAATAAAGGTCAGAAGGGTGAATTTGATTTCCCATCCATTGGTGCAAAACTTATTTGAATAGGCTTAAAGAAGAGGTCTGTTTCACTTAATTTTTTTTTCTTAAAAAGGTAATTTTATGATTATGGATTTTATGACCACGGTGGACACATGGTGATCGAAGTTCAGGTTACTGTCAACCTGAATAGTCAAGTCCCGTACCACTGAGTCTACTCCTAGGAGAGTGTTAACAATGTTGTAATATATGGGGCTTGTCGTCAACCCAAAGGATATAAACATGCATTTTCTGGCATTGCGTTTCAGGCACCAGTTAATTGGCTGTCAGACCCTCATCATGGATATCTTCATCTTTGGAGGAATCAGTCATTGCACCCAACTTGCAGTCATGTGCAGATTTGGTCACCCCAATGCCGTCTCTATTTGATTTGACTTCAGAGAAGTGTATTGCAAACAGGAGGGGTCCAAGTGCTGATTGCTCTGCAACACCACTAGTAATGGACTGTTGCTGTAGGTGTATTCCCCCTCCGATACTGTTTGCTACACGTGGACCAGTTGACTGTCCACCGTGTTACATAGGGATGTGTGTGTAAATTTTTGAAATTGTCTATAATACTTGAGTGAGGTAGTATATTGAATGCCTTTGCCAGCTAGAGGTAGGCAGTAAACAGTTTTTGTCCATCATCCATGGCTCAAGTGGCCTCGTGAATGTAGTCCACCGGGTTTAGCAGGTGCGGCCTACCCTTGACTAAACCAAACCGGGATAGGTGCATTGTTTGAATATTTCCTGTGTATTTATTAGATCCATGATAACTTTTTCCATGGACTTGTTTTTAAGACTAGTCCAACTTGTGGGTCTGTAGTTGCCTGCATCTGTTCATGGTGCAGCTTTATGTAGAGGGATGTCCTTTAACGTACTGCATTCCTTAGGGATGAGGTCTGCCTGGAGGCTGTGGCTGAAATAGACATTCTAGTGTGTCTGAGTGGTCAATTTGCAAACCATATAGGAGGCACCCCTGGATGTTATTAGGGCTGATTGCTGTAGTGTGTTTAGCTCTGAAGTGTGCAGTGAGTAACAGTTCTTTAATAACACTGGGGGGGGGGGGTGTAAGTGGTAGAGGATATTACCTGGGGAGTAAGTAGTCATGTTAGACTCTCATGGACTCCGTCTTCTGCTTGTACCTTATTGCTATTTTGTGAGACACTTGAGTAAAGTTAATGTCGTCTACTCTATCTTGCACATTGGTAACTACTTTAGCTAATGAAATGTTTATACCAAGGCTTTTCTCTCTGGACAATAAGGGTGAGAAATATGCCTTCAATTACAATAGAAATGTCATGAAATCCCAAGAAAATAATTGGCTTTTATTGCATGCATATTCCTTTACAGTACAGGGCCTTTTTTGTTTCTAACTCACCACTATGACTTTCTACATACATAAGTTAGTAAACAGACACACACATTCCATTGGAAATAGATGTTTCATTTATTTTAGAAAAGAAGCAAGCAGACACACAGGTCCCAAGCAAAGTCATACTTTTATTTAGTGAACTGTTTCATAACTGTCATGTCTAGGCATAGATAGTTATTGTTTTATATAATGTTACAGGTTTACACTGAAACTCTGTAAAGTGCAATTAAAAGCAATTATGATATTTTGTTGCAGAGAGACAATTTGCTGATGAATCACAACAATGCAAGACTTGTACAATACAGACTTGTTAGTTGAAAGAACACCATTGCACATAAAAGTATAAAAATATTTAAAAACAGAAAGATCCTTCTCTACTTAGCATATGCAGTGTATTAAACTGCTTATTGATATGTATACATTTTACATATGTACATACATAAAAAAATTGCAGTACGAACAATAATGCCATGCTTGCTGGCAACGGTGTAGTTACAGTTTCACCTCATTTCCATTTGTTATATTTCATCGACTAGCATCTTGCTTGAATTACACTTCTGCATTTTCCCAAACTGTTTGACATGCTTTCAGTACGTGATATAATTCAGTACTCCATTTAAAATTTTCTGTTTCTGTCTTGGGTTTTGAGTCAGTAAGGTTTATCAGCCACCTATTTGTATGGTAATCCAGCTGAAATGAAGAAGTAAACCATCAAACAATCCAAGTAATAAACAGCTGAATTAAAACATAAGGGTAATAAACTAAATAATTTGAAACATAAATGGAATTCATGGTACCTTGGAGAAAACAGTCCGCATATAGTTGTAGTTACTTATTAAAATAAACAATTTAACATTTGTTTACAGGTACTTTGTTACGGGTGTATATGTAGTTGGTACTGTAATGGGACATAAAATGGTAAGTAGCACAGTGTGTAAAGCTAAATTGTACAGTAAGTGTTGACATGGAGGGTATGTGTATTTGAGGAGGGCATGTGCAGTTGAGAGATATCTGTACCACACTAATGGTAGTATGAAAATTGGTGTAGTCAGTAGTATATAGTAATGAGCATATAATGACATTCAAATGAGATGGTTCATAGAAATACATTCATCAAGAAACTGTTGTTTCTGTCGCCGTAGGTATCCTATATGCAAAATGCACATTTATAAGATACTTGATCATTATCTATTAAATTGATTAAGTTCATAGGTGTATACTAGGCATGGAGTTCAAAGGACCAGTGAGAAGCATAGCCACCTATGACCAATAGAGTTCAGCTCCATGGTCAAGAAGCACCATGCACTATATAACCCAAAGAGGAATTATGATTTCCAGGCTATTCATTTTGAATATTATTTAATACAGACCATTATGTGGAATTGCTTGACCAGCTTAGGAAGTTTATTCCACAAGTATAGGATTCCTTGGGGCAGAAATCTGTTATGACATGTCATATATTTTTGTGCCTATAAAAAATGTTACATTTTTTGTTGTTTATGTGCATGATGGTCTGTGTTTTGCAATAGGGGGGTCAGCACTGACCCCTGTGGAACCACCATAATATCGACAGGCTGGCTGGTGGAGGTAAATTACCCAACTTTGACTGAGTGTGATCTGTCGGTAAGCCAGTTAGCAATCTACCTGAGAACATAACGGTTGATATTCAAAGGGAAGAGTTTATCATTGATGCCCAAATGTGAGACTGTGCCAAGTGAAGGTAGGTTGTATCCACAGATTTGCCTTCTTTTATGGATCTGGTGATGTTTTTCAAGAAGTCTACCGTGGTTTTAACAGCGATGACCTGTCTCTGGCAAAACCAAACTATGTCGTATCAAGAGGTTGGAGATGACCTATGTCCTTATTTACAGGGTCCGTGATGATTTGTTGCATGGCCTTACAGATAAGGATGGTTAAACTTATGGATCATAAGCTCATAGGAGGTTAGTAGTCTACGGGCCATGATACATACTCTATAGCTTTAGAGCAATCAAGAGAATGTTCCTGTTGAAGGACATGTATCAGTGCCTATTCCCATTCCTCATAGGATGATACTAAGTTACCAGGCTATTGGTACTGAGGTCCTTATCAGCCTAGCCAGTAGTTTAGCAGATGTTTAGCCAAGTCAGCACCCAAAGACCCTGCACACCAGGGACACAGGTGGAATGCCAGGGGTGTATTTTCTGGTTCTCATACAGTTATCAAGGTTGCGCTTTAAAAAGGATAATGAGGTAGTGTGGTTGATGTGGAGAGGGAGTGTATTCCTCAGATGGGGGAGTGTGTGGGACACAAATCTGTCCCGCCAACAAGTCCTATTGACATCACAGACCAGGATGAGGTGGTGCGTACGGGTTGCTCCAGTGGAGCTTGATTTTCAGGTATGCAGCAGTACCATCAGTGGGAGGTGTGAGATTGTTCTGTATGCCAGACACAGGTCACCTCCAAGGAGTCTGTATGAACTGAGTATAGGGAAATGGCTTTTAGCCTGTCTCTGTAGGGTACATGTTTGAGGTCCTGGATTCTCTTGATGAGGAATCTCTATGGTCTCTTCAGCTGCTGCATGTGCTTTGGGTGGTACATGGTGAAGTGGGTCTTGTACTGAATAATTGGCCTTATAAGAGAAGAATACAGGGATGTTATGAACTCTTTGCCCTCAGGGCATTTCTGTTCTGGCATGAGTAGTTTTTCCAATATATGGTTGAGTAATTAAAGTCACTCAGGATAAAGGTAAAGGGTTGAATCTTGATAGATTGGAAGAGGTTCAGATAGGTGGAGTGGGCATCTTGAGTCAAATTTGGGGGTCTGTATCTAGCAGTAATTTGAATAGGGATCTTGTCAAAGGTTAACTGCACTTGGAGTGTCTCCTGTGCATCATAGTGTTTGACCAGCCTGGAGGTGTGTGTGTGTCTTCAATTTATATTGAAAGTCCATATCTTTTGGCTTTGCTGCCCATAGTGGGGGTCTGAATGTATGATAGGATGAGTAACCAGGTAAGGCTTGGGTGCTCTCTCTAGCTTTGAACCAGGTTTTTGTGACTGCACATATGTCAACACTTTCTAGAGTTAAGAATACTTGCAATGAGTTCAGTTTCATGTTTAGACTACTAGCGCTTAGCAGCATGACCTTTAAGTTGTGTTTTGTGGAAATGTTTATGTTGGTAGTATGGACGTCCTGAGTTTTGCTAAAAAAGGCAGTATGGGGAATCTAAGAGCCTTTGGCAGAAGCCTGAAGCCCAAGTCAGACAGATGCAGGCCATGTCTAGCAAAGCATCTTTGTCTGTCCATTATATATTCCCAGGCTGTCAGGTACTGGATCACCCTGGAATGACAACAGAAAGTAAGACAGTTGCTAAAGTCAATCATTTTCTGTTTGTATTGATGCAACATTATGGGTGACAGTAGAATGCTGCTTAACGCCATGGACATACCTGCCTGGGACCCATATTCAGCAAGCTGAATCATGTCTCTCTTCATATAGTCCAGGGTGGTACGTCTCAAGTTGTTCATGCCAACATGGACTATGACAGAGTCGTAACAGTACCTGTTGTTCAGAGACTTGAGTGCATGTGTGATATAGCTGAATTTGGCATCTGACAAACAATTAACTATGACTTTCTTTTTATCCAGCCTGATGAGAGGCACATCTCTTTCTCTCAGAATGGAGTATCCTGTGAATAATATGTTGGCTTTATGTTAAGGCCTTACCGGTTGCGAGACACTCGTGTGTGGACTACGCATGGTATGTGTTGTGGAGGGTAGTGCAGTTCTCTGGTGTTTTTGCCTCTGATGTCTCCTTTGTTTGGTTTGGTTTTTGTTGAGAACATCAGCATATCTGTGTCTGTGTTGTGGAGTTGTGGGTGGTGTTTGAGTTGTAGTGATTGTGTTGACAACCTTCTCAGTGCTAGCTATACTGGCTTGTGGGGGAGAGAGCATAGACTCTAGCTTCTTTATGTATGGGTGTGTAGTTACTGTAGTTTCAGTCACACTTTTAATACTCTCCAAGTGGCATATGACAAATGCAAAACAATATTTGTAAAACTAGCAATAAAACGTCAGTGACACAAATGCTATTAGAAGCACTATACTGTCACCTTAGTGAAAATACTTCCTGCATGCCAGTGTATGACTGTATGCATGTGTAGATGTATATATCCACCAACATACCCCACATATAGGCATGTGCACGTCTGTATACATAAACAGAGACATGATAAAATTCAGAGACGTGTGTGTGTGTGTGTGTGTGTGTGTGTGTGTGTGTGTGTGTGTGTATAGATATACAAATATACTTGGATCTATAAAGACAAATATGTACAGCAAATACATTGTAAACAGCCAAAGCAATCAGTATGATAAACACATAATAACGCATACATTTATTTAATTAAATTAATATCTATTTCCATCTTGATCTTCTTCTTTCGGCTTTTCTCGGTTAGGGGTCGCCACATCGGATCATTTGTCTGCTCATGATTGGCAGTGGAGTTTTACAGTGTCAAGTTGCCAGCCCGGCGCCCAACCGTCCACAGAAGGCGCACACATGCATGCACTCACACCTAGGTCCAATTTAGTGCGTCCAATCCACCTACAGCATGTCTTTAGGATGTGGGAGGAAACCGGAGCACCTGGAGGAAACCCACGCGACCGCAGGGAGGACATGCAGACTCCGCACAGAAGGCACCCCAGCCGAGGCTCGAACCAGAGAACCTCTTGCTGTGAGGTGTCATCAACACAGACATTTGAGTCACAAAAGAAGAAAGTTTTAGAAATGTTATGAGAAGTCCAATAACCCTGAAGTATACCGCTAAAACAGTTATGTCCACCGTATACTGAATTTTAATAAAATAGACACATTATCAGATATCTAGCATTTACAAATTTGACACACATTCAATAATGCCTTGAATTGGAAGCCGGTCAGTAAGACATAAGAAGGACGTGGTTTTACAACCACATGAATAAAAACTTAGATTACATACTGCATACCTACAGATATGAAAATATACGGAAATAGACAGACTACATTTATAGGTTCATAGGTTCATACTAGGCTATCTGCCCTAGGGCATTTATAAGCCTAGCCAGAATGTGTTTGGCTTTCGCCACCCATTTTAAATTTATTTTGCTATGCCCTTTTTCGAGGTTAGTATACTGTGCCTCTGTCTAACAGTGACACAGAAGTGATACCCGGGGTAAACCTATGATCTCCCATCCACTCATCAAGATTCCTCTTGAAGAGAGTCAATGAGGGACTCTGCCTAACCTGGACTGGGATTTTATTCCAGAGTGAAGGGAGCCTCTGGGTTATGAATCTGTCCCTCCAGCATGTCCTATTTATTTCAGTGCTGAGGTTCAAGTCACTTGAGCGCGTAGCTCGATGAGATTTGGATTTTCTGAGGTGCAGAATGTCCATTAATTCCGGGTTGGACATGGCTTTATACGTCAGGCACAGATCGCCTCTGAACAGGCAGTATGCCACTGAGTAGAGCTGGAGTTTCTTTAACCGGGCAGCATATGGCATCTGTTTGAGCCCTTTGATCCTCTTGGTGAGGTACTTTTGGGGTCTTTCCAGTTGCTGCAGGTGTCTGGTAAGGTACATCCCAAAAGGGGAATTGTACTCAATTATGGGCCTGATGAGGGATGAGTAGAGGCGCACTATGACCTCCCCTGATCTAGATGTGAATCCCTTCATGATTAGGTGGGCTATATAAAATGTTTTTCTAGCCACTTTGGCCACGTGGTTGTCAAATGAGAGATTGCTATCAACTTGGGTCCCCAGGTCCCTAATTACTTCTTCTGTACTTAATGGATTACCACCTATGTGGTAATTTGTGGGCACTTTGTTTTTGCCAAGGGGGATGACTATACACTTTTTGGCATTTAGCTTGAGGCCATGGCTCTGGCACCAGTTGTCTGTTTCTATGAGGCCCTTTTGGAAGATACTTGTGTCGGCTGGAGAGTCGATTATGGCGCCCAGTTTGCAGTCATCTGCGAACTTGGTCAGCCACAGTCCTTCCGTGTTGGCCTGTACCTCCGAGAAATATATACCGAACAAGAGAGGTCCCAGGACTGAGCCTTGTGGGACACCACTTGTAACTGGTTTGGAGTCTGACATGGCTCCAGCTATTCTAACCATGTGGGTTCTATCCTTGAGCCAGTTTGCAATCCATCTAGTGACATAGGAGTTTATATTTAAGCTGGTGAGCTTATCTATAATGCCCGAGTTGGGTATTGTATCGAACCAGTATAACTCTACTGCAGTCAAATGTTCAGGAAAGGAGTGAAAGATCTAAACATTTTACCACACTGCAGGGAAGAAAGAGTAATTCATTTGGATAGAATCAGTATTATACAAGCAGTTACTGTATTATTCCTGAAGGGCTTCAGCTACTGGGAAATTAGTTTTAGTGCAGTAAAAGGATTTAATTTCAAAGTTGTCTGACGTGTTTTTTATTGAAACGGTCTACGATTTTCTGATTTTAGAGTCTTAGGACATTTGCAACTAAGTGGGTTTGTTTCCAAGATGCAAATGTCCAAAGCAGTGCTGTTGTGCGAAATGAGGGAAACTGTCTTTATAAAGGTATGTCTGCATGAGTACATGCATGAATAAGCAACACTACTGCTGACCATATGAAAAAAAATTACCAGCAAAGGGAGAAGGGCACGTATCAACAAGCATGAAACAAATACAATTGCCTAGGCTGGGATAATCATTCCACTAAGTTTCACAAAAAAACAAGCACATACTAAAGGCGATATAATTTCACTGCTACAAAGGCTGCTGATCTGAGTATGACTGGGCTGCATCTCTGGCTGAGGCTAAACCAGTCAATCAGCTAATGTAGTAGCCTATGGGTGGGGGAAGATGAAAACAAAAAGGACAAACTGTAAAGATTGCAGAGAATGACCATCCCCCACTGAAGTTTGTGAAATCTGACCTGCAGTATGCTAAAGAGCTTGTGTGAAAATCCTGCCTCTGTGAGCATGTGACTTACACAGCACTAAAATGTAAACAAAGCAAAGTTTTGTTAATTTTATTTTATTTTCAGAAGTGGCAGTTTGCATTCTTTGAGTTATACACATATATATATATATATATATATATATATATATATGTATGTGTGTGTGTGTGTATTTATTTTGATTGTGCTTTGGTTCAGGTGCCTCAATAAATATGAATTTCTTGGTGGAGACTCAGACACTTCTGTGGTACTTTTTTTTTCTTTTTAATTCTACCTGTAAAAATCATGTATAGAAAATAATATCCTTATGTGGATACTCCAGACATCACTTTATTTGCTACCCAGGAAAATGTTATTGTCTTTTTTTTTTGCTTTCACTGCAATAGGGAGTATATTTAAGAGTGGAATACAGTGATTAATGCAGTCTGTATTCTTTGACATGGGAGATTACTGTACGTCTTCTGCTATACCATTTTTAATTCAGCACACCTTCAGAAATAGGAATACCAGTGCTGCTTGTCACTTCATTTGACCAAGGAAGGTGTGGTGGTAGGTTGTAAAGCTCTACTGATAGAGAAAAAACTCTCATTGAAGGCTAGATGGTTTCCCATGGTTGGGGCAGTAGCCATTTGGCTTTTATTTCATAAGTGAATGAGATTGCCACTCTGCTGGCATAGAAGGATAAAGCCTTGATTACAACCCAGTCTTCTTGGTTTTGATTAGCACCTCAGGTGACTGGTGTAGTGGCAGGGAGGATGGTCGCACATCCATCCTGGGAAGGAGTGAGGCTTGTACTTGGGCACTCAAACCAGGTGGAACTTTGTTGTTTTGTGCTACATCTGAGGGGAGAGGCAGCATGAAAATGTTGGCTCCCTGAAGAAGTTAGAAGTAGATTGGCAAAGTCTGCCCATTGCACAATCCCTAGGGACATTGTCAAATCAGACACCTGGGAGAGGGACCAACTTGGGGTAGGCTTAAAGTAAACTCCCCTGGATGGATGTTAGATAGCTTGCCCCCGGGATGCACTTAAGATTCTCTCTTGTCTCATCAGCCAAAGCCAGAAGTCAGTATTCATCTGGGAGTAGACTGGAGTAGCAGGTAAAAGGAACACAGGGCATGGGGTACTGAGACCTTTGTCCAGATGAAAGTAGAGGGAAAAAGAAGCAAAAAAAAAGTGATAGTCTTCCAGAAAGCTTCCATCAGGCAGACTTAACATTGTGAAGTAGAAAGAGGTTCTCCATTGGAGAGAAATGGTACTTGATGTTGCCCCAGTCAGTTAGTTAATGGGTCATCTTGCCTTACATTAAATACCTGTATGAGTTTTCGGCTTTTGGTATTCCAGTGTCAGAATGAATTTGTCAGCTATTTCTGCCCTTCAAGTTCTTAGGACTTAGGACTTGTGACCCAGCGCTGTTTGATTAAGTAGACTGCTACAAGCATGATGCATAATCGCCTACCTTTAAAAGAAAAACGCTCTTCCCCTCATTCAGATCTGTACTCCTTGACTCTCAGATTTGCCCATTCCCCTGTTCATACCTGCTGGTTTGGCATTGCCTAAAGATTATCTTTTAGAAAATGCCTTACACACTGCCCATCACCACCTTGCAGGATCTTTGAGCTGTTGACCTTTATGTATAGAAACCGCATCTCATCTGTCCCAAGAATGGGATGGCTTTATCTTATTTTCTTGGCTGGATAAAAAACGGGGAGAGAGAAAGACCTTTGCACTCTGGATGTGCACCACCAACCCAGGTTTTGTTTAAAACAGCTGCAAAGGTTTAGCGTTATTGGAAATATTTTATCTCCATTCATGGGAGGGTGGGACTGCAGTTACCAAGGATACTCTTTTTAAATGGATTGCCGTCTGTGTCATCTTTTTCCCTTGGGCAGTGGACCACTAATTGGAAATGCTGTAGCCAAACTCTCTCCAGTGGAGGTATGTGCTTGCTTCAGGAATGTCTTCATTGCATGCATTTGTTCTCTCACCACTTGGTCATAGGTACACACTATAAACATTAGTGCATTGACTCCCAACTCCAGGAGTTAGGCTTCTTTTTGCTTGTTTCAAGATTTATCCTTTTGTACTTTGGTTTATTACATTTGTTGTGGTACTTTTGACCCTGGTAGTTTACTACATGGGATTAATCCTAAACATTGACCTGTCAGGGAATGTTTCTGATAGTTCTTAAATATTTCATCTATGAGGTAATCCTCCTTGGTGGCTCCTAGATACCCTCATGCCATCATGTGCCTCTATGGCAACTCCATCCGGCCTCTATTATTAATTGTTGGCATTGTAAATTTCAAGTGTTCTTTCTTATGATTGGAGTGAACTGATAGGCTCATGGGTTAGGGGGTGTTTTGTAGTTGGCACATGTCTCTGCTTGTGCTAATTTCAAGTGAACACGTTTCTTATTGCAGGAGCTTCAAAGGAAAAAGTACTGAATTGTGAATTGTGGTGAGTGTCATTCTAATGGTTGAACCATCAAGGACTGTCTTCTCATATATCAACTCAGATGATAAAAAATGTATCTGTTCTCAATCTGGAGTATCATTTCACTTGTTCGGTTTTCCCTTGTGTAAAACATTTACTAGTTACCATGACATAATTCTTATTTTATAATAACTTTGACTGAATTTTGAAGTCAAATCATGATCAGTAGTAAAATTGGAGATCATGAAGACTAATTTTCCAATGTGCAGAATTTCTATTGTTATTGCTTATTTGTAGTCTAGCTGTTTCATGGAGTCTTGTTTGATGTGATCTGGTAGTAATGTGCTTATCCACAGCACACGATAGTCACAAACAAGAAACTTTTAATGAAGCTTTCAGGTTTACACCCTTCATCAGCATACAAAATCACAACACATTAACACATTTAAATAGAGGACCATTATAATCACATGATCAAGCCAGCCATTCAAAGGACCACTATAATTAAATATGCAAATTCAATTTAAAAATATCTAATAAAATTAATTTTCATGCAGTTACTTGTTAAAAGCATAATACATAAGTATAAAAAGTACAAAAAACTGTTACATATATATATATATATATATATATATATATATATATATATATATATATATAGACAAATAATTACATCTACACATTTAGAAATACTATACACTTAATACTATAAATTTTCTCTCTGCCTCTTGGTCAAAACTGGTAAGCAGGTTAACTAGTGAGAATGATGTCTTTGAGTATGAGGTTAAGAAAATGATGGAAGAATTTATTAATAATGGATATCTATTAAGGGATGTTAATATGACCTATAAACAGGTTGTACAAGATAGAAGTAGTTTATACAAACCAGTTTTTGGCTTTTTAACCACATTACAAACAGAGCAGACATACCAGCAAGGAGAGCAGACAGTACATGTTGAAATGAATAGGACAAAAGATAGTAGTGTCTTAAGATTCATTACTACCTATAATGCCAATACATATGATGTCTGTAAGATTATTGAAAAAAACTGGATTATATTAATGGCCCAACCAGATTTGAAAGATCTGTTAGGTCCGACACCAAAGTTTGCATTCAGAAATGGTCGGACACTTAAACAGATGCTATGTTACAAAGACTTTCAAAGTGAAATATCACCTGTATGAACAAAGATGAATACATCTAAATGTTATAATTGTGTCTGTTGCCCTGACATATATGACACTAATAGTAGCTTTCCGCATCCTACAACAGGTGAATGGTTTGACTTTTTTTGTGGAGCAGACTGTAATTCTACTAGATTAGTTTACCTTGCTACCTGCACCCTATGTAGTGCATTTTACGTAGGGAAAACAGCTAGGAAGCTGAAGGATAGGATAATAGAACATAGATCTGAAATAAAAAGAAAGCTTGAGACAAATGGGCTATACAGGCATCTGCATGATTTTCAGACACATGCACTTAAGTTTAGGTGTATATCTATTCTGCAGTTGGGCATTAGAGGGGGTGATATTGATAATCTTTTGTTGCTAAAAGAGTATGAGTGGATAGTGCGACTACAGGCTGATAAGTATCCAGTCCTTAATGGGACAGTCAGTTTAAAACCAGTTTTGACCAAGAGGCAGAGAGAAAATTTATAGTATTAAGTGTATAGTATTTCTAAATGTGTAGATGTAATTATTTGTCTATATATATATATATATATATATATATATATATATATATATATATATATGTAACAGTTTTTTGTACTTTTTATACTTATGTATTATGCTTTTAACAAGTAACTGCATGAAAATTAATTTTATTAGATGTTTTTAAATTGAATTTGCATATTTAATTATAGTGGTCCTTTGAATGGCTGGCTTGATCATGTGATTATAATGGTCCTCTATTTAAATGTGTTAATGTGTTGTGATTTTGTATGCTGATGAAGGGTGTAAACCTGAAAGCTTCATTAAAAGTTTCTTGTTTGTGACTATCGTGTGCTGTGGATGTTTATGGTATATAGTACTTCTGGAGTATTTCAGTAATGTGCTTATGCCAAATATGTTTATGCTTACATTTTGTGTAATGTGTCTTTTTATAGTATTATCCACTAGAAGAGGTACTTGCAGCTGAATATTTGCTGGAAGAATTTAGGCCTGACTT
>NC_056748.1:905193047-905195547 GCF_019279795.1 Protopterus annectens
TTTCATGGTTCTCCTCTGTTTGGCAAGACCGTTCGCGACGTTGACCCAGAGCGAGAAGGACGGAAGACGCTGTCTGCCGTCGAATCCGCTTCTCTGCACCCCAGAGGCCCTATTCTAGGAACCAAAAGGGTCAGAAGAAGATGTGGTTCCGAAGTCGCAGCAGTCCCAGCCTGCTCCGGACAACCAGTCCTTCCGTGGCAGAGGAGGACAGGGAGGACGCCGCCCTAGAGGCAGAGGGGCTCCCAGAAACTTCGGGTCCAGGGAACCTTTCTCTGAACGGCCCGCGCAGCAACCCTGAGGTTGCCCGACTGCTCTACTCTGGAGGCAGTCGGGGACGTTCGGTGCACCTAGCGGCATGGGAGTCCATAACATCGGACCGCTGGGTTCTCCAAATCATATCCAGGGGATATCGTATTCCTTTCCTTCACCTTCCAAAGTTGAAGTCCCTCCCAGACGTCCCACCCGGTCAGCGGGAGGCCGCTTTGGCAGAAATTGGCCATCTGCTAAAGAAAAGAGCCATCCAGCCCGTTCCCCCAGATCGGATCAGGGTTCTACTCCAGATTCTTTTAGTGCCAAAAAGACGGGGAACTAAGACCATTCCTAGATGCATCTCTCTTGGATCTGGCAGTCCCCAAACAAAAAGTCACAATGGTCACTCTGCAATCTATTCTCCACCTTCTGGGAGAAAATCACTGGATGTGCTCGATAGATCTCAAGGACGCGTACTACCACATCCTGATGGACAGGCTCACGAGGAGGTTTCTCCGGTTCGGCTGGGAGCCAGTCACTACCAGTTCGGGTCCTTCCCTTTGGTCTCACCACAGCCCCAGGGTGTTTACCAAAGTACTAGCAGTGGTAGCGCCCACCTGAGGCTTCAGGGGTGCAGGTCTTTCCCTACCTGGACGACTGGCTCCTTACCGCCCCAACAAGGCATCTACTTCTCTTGGCGAGACTCCTTTCTCCATCTTGCTCCATTTCTGGGCATCACAATAAATACAAAAAAGTCCAACCTGGCGCCCACACAGCTCTTAGATTTCATAGGGGCCAGACTAGACACAAGGAGTTTACGAGCCTTCCTCACTGCGGACAGAGTTCTAAATCTGCAGCTCCAGGTGCGGGCCATTCTCCATTCAAGTTCTGTTCCAGCGGAGTTGGTCCTGAGGGCTCTAGGGTCCATGGCTTCGCTATAGCACTTCTTCATCTTGCCAGGCTCAATATGCATTTTACAGTGGACGCTCTTAGTACAGTGGTCATACCTTGCTCTCCCCATGCATCATCCCATAGCGATCAGCAAGGCTTGCAAGCGGTCCCTCTTGTGGTGGCTCCACTCCCGGATCTCCACGGGTCGCCCATTTTGTGCTTCTCCCCTCTCGCCACGGTGACCACGGACGCCCCGCCTCGGGTGGGGGCACTTTATGGCCGGACAGTCCAAGTCACGTGGAACGATTCAGAGACCTTACTGCATATCAATGTTCTAGAGATGAGAGCAGTGCTCTTAGCGTTGCTAGCACTTCAGGACTTTCTTCCCTTGGGAACAATTGCGATTCAATCGGACAATATGTCTGTTGTCTGGTACATCAACAAGCAAGGGGGAACAAGGTCTTACCCTCTTTGTCGAGAGGCCATGAGAGTTTGGGAATGGGCAATCTCCACCAATCGCTTTCTCATAGCAACGCACATTCCGGTCGGTCCAACATCCTAGCGGACAAGCTCAGTCGCACCATTCTGACCCCTTACGAGTGGTCTCTCAATTGTCAAGTAGCGAACGCATATTCGCACGGTGGGGAACCCTTCATGCGATCTTTTGCTTCTCCCTCAAACACCAAGTGCGACAGTTTTTCGCTCTAATACCTCCTCCCGGAGGTACCCCAAGAGACGCCTGGTGCATGCTTGGCCACCCGGTCTTCTGTATGCCTATCCACCCTTGCCTCTGATGCTGCAAGTTCTTCAGAAAGCCTCTCGGGTGGGTTGCAGAAAGATTCTCATTGCTCCATTCTGGCCTCGACAGATCTGGTTCCCCTTCCTAAGGTCTCACTCGGTGAATCCTCCTTGGATTCTAGATCCCATCCCGGATCTGATATCCCATCCATCCTGCATTCCTCCTCCGAACCTGGACAACCTGAAGCTGACCGCTTGGCTGCTCCAGTTCCACTCTTGATAAGGACTCGGTATTTCTTCACCGGTAAAGGCTATTTTGGTGGCGGCTCATAAACCATCCACTAGAAAGGTTTACCAAGCAAATGGAAACGTTTCTCTGTTTGGGCGGAGCGGCAAGGCCTAAATCCTTCACGGTTCCTCTCCTGTAGTGCTTGATTTTCTAACCTCTCTTTAATGATGGTGCCAGCAGTTCCACAGTCAAAGTTCAACTGGCGGCAATTTCTCACTATCACATTGGTCAAGATTCTAATCCTCTTATGTCAGCCAAATTGTGTAAAACATTTCTTAAAGGTACTTTTCTTCTCAGGCCCCCTATAAAACAAGCAGTTCCTCCTTGGGACCT
>NC_056748.1:905200547-905228047 GCF_019279795.1 Protopterus annectens
GTTGGTTTTGCAAGATGTGGCCTCTCAGGAGTCAGGTCAGGCTGAGGGGGCCTCTCAGGTTACTGTTCTCCTTTCTTTGCCTAAGGTGGTTAGGCCTTCTCCTTCTGTCTCTAAGGTGCCTTCCAAAGGCAGGCCTGGTTTGCCTTCCACAGGTGTCAGTCCTAGTTCTGCAGGTTCTGTGCCTAAAAAACACATGCTTAAAATGGCAGAAGATTTAATTACTTTAATCAGGGGTTCTATGCCCCCTCCTGATAAGAGGCCTAGGGTGGAGCCAGAAATGGAAAGTTTGGAGCAGGCTTCAGATTACTCAGAGTCTTCGGCTGAAGACATTCAGGATTTTCCTCCTTATTCTGATTCAGACGCAGAGGATTCCACTCCTTCTGCTTCTCCTCCAGAGGATTTTTCTTTTTCAGAAACCCTGCATTCCATGAGGGAGCATTTTAAATGGGAAGGTCAGGATTTCTCAGATTCCAGGAAGAGGCTTAGGGAATTTTTGTTTTTACCATAGCATAGGCCCTTGGCTATACCTCCTGTTTTGGATGTTGTTCAAGACGTTTTCTGAGGCTTCCCTTAATCCAGACTCTTTGCCTCCTGCGCCAGTTAAGCCAGATAGGTATTACAGAGTGCCTGAGGCTCATAAATATCTGTATAAGAGCCCTAGGGCCGACCCAGAAACTATTAGCCAGGGACCTAAGGGTGTCAGGGCTTCTGTTGTAAAGAATCCAGTTCCTTTGGATAAGGATGCTAGAGCTTTGGAAAGGTGGGGTAAGAAAGTATATACCTCTTCCACTTTAGCAATGAGGGCTTTGAATTGCCAGTTTCATATGTTGAAGTACCAGAATTTTCTCCTTACTCAGTTAAAATCTAAAATGGATGCTTTGGCAGAGGGCATAGTGTAAGGAATTACAGGATTTGGTACATGCCTTTGATCAGGTGGGTAAGCATGCTTTGCAGTGTGGTTTTGATGCTTTGCAGGCTTCTTCCAGGGTGGCTGCCACTGGTTCAGTTATTCGCAGGCACGCCTGGCTTAAGGATCAGAATTTGTCAGAGCATGTTAAAGCTAGGATTTTAGATGCTCCTTTGCAATCTGAAGTTTTGTTTGGTTCTCCTATGGAGTCTGTCTTGAAAAAAATGGAAGACAAGGCTAAGTCTATGCAGACTGTTAAAGATTTTTTGCAGGTGCAGCCCCCTAAGTTTAGCAGGAACTGGCCTGCTAAGGGTTGGACTTGCCCTTCTTCTGATTCACAGTCTAGGGGTAGATCTAGACGTGGTAGGGGCAGAACTCAGAGTTCTTTCAGGCCTAGACCGTGGAGTTCACCAGCACAATCTACAGGTGAGGGCAGGGGCCAGTCCTTTCGTAAACAGGCCCAATGACCTGTATCTCCAGCTGCCAGATCCTTCCTGTCTGGCAGCTCCTTTGGGAGGAAAGTTGGCACTCTTCAAGCAAAATTGGTTTCTAGTCACCCAGGACAAATGGGTGTTGGACATTATAGACCGAGGCTACAAGTTTTATTTCCACACATTGCCTCCTTTCAAAGGCATGCCAGACGTTCCTCCTCAGCAAAGGGTAGAGGCTCACAAACAGATTTCTTTACTTCTTCAAATGGGGGCTATACAGCAGGTCCCTCTGTCAGAAGTGGGCCTCGGATTTTACTTTCGTCTATTTCTTGTACCAAAAAAAGGAAACACTTGGAGGCCAATCTTGGATCTATCTATCCTCAACACATATCTGGACATTCCAAAATTCAAAATGTTGACGTTGCAACAACTTCTGCCTCTGTTGGGCAAAGATCACTGGATGGTAACTCTGGATCTCAAAGCGGCTTATCTTCATGTTCCTATCGGACTCAGTTGCAGGAGATTCCTGCGTTTTCGGGCTGGGACTTTACATTATCAGTTCTCTGCATTGCCCTTTGGCTTATCTACTGCGCCCAGAGTATTCACAAAAGTTATGGCTCCAGTGATAGCCTTCTTCAGGTTAAGAGGAATACAAATTTATCCTTATTTGGACGATTGCCTGATTCTTGCTCAAGACAAGCACGAGCTTCTTCACCATCTACAGTATGTTATGACAGTGTTAAGGTGCCTAGGGTATTCTGTGAACGAAACAAAGTCCAGTCTAGTACCCTCTCAGGAAATGTGCTTTCTGGGTGTGAGACTGAATACAGCTTCCCAGATGGCCTTTTTGACCCCGGACAAGCAAAAGAATCTTACACTTTACTTCCATCAATTGTCTCTACGGTCCAGGATGACTGCAAGGACAGTCCTTCAAGCCTTGGGGTTCATGGCATCTTGTATTCTGGTGCTTCCCAATGCCAAACTGCATATGAGGAAGCTACAATGGTATCATGTATGGACACAACACTGCCAAGATCTGGACACTGTCATTCAGATAATACCTTGCATTCAAAAGGAATTTTTGTGGTGGGCTCAGGAATGTCACCTAAACAAGGGACTCTCTGTGACCCAACCAGAGGCGAGTCAGATTTTAACGACGGATGCCTCGGACAAGGCCTGGGGAGCACACCTCAATGGAAAATGGGTTCAAGACACGTGGCCTGTCAGACTTCAACATTTACATATCAACTTGAAGGAAATGTTAGCAGTCCAGTTTGCATTGATGGCTTTCAAGGATTTACTTCTCCCAGGGCAGGTGTTGATTCAAACAGACAACACAACTGTCATGTGGTACATCAACAAGCAAGGGGAACCCATTCGCCCTCTTTGCAGGCAAGCTATGATTTTGTGGGAGACTGCTCTCAGTTTGCAACTCACTCTTCAAGCAAGGTTTCTGCCAGGAGCACAGAACTCCTTAGCAGATGTTTTGAGCAGACGAATAGTGGATCCCCACGAGTGGAAATTGGATCCTCATGTATTTCGACAGTTGACAATGATATGGGGGACTCCAGACATAGATCTGTTTGCTTCTCCACTAAATTTCCAGGTGCCAAAGTTTTGCACAAAGATGTTTCATCCCACAGCTTGGAAAGTGGATGCTCTATCATTCAGTTGGAGCAATCTTCACGTCTATGCCTTTCCGCCTCTGCCTCTTCTTCCAAAGGTTCTCTTGAAGGTCAGACAGGACAAGCCCTCCATGATTCTAATAGCTCCAGACTGGCCTCGACAGCACTGGTACCCTCTGCTGAGGAGTTTAGTACGGGATCCTCCTTACCCTTTGCCTTTGATTCCGCACCTTTTGACTCAGGAGGGCAATCATTTCCTCAATGTCAGGATTCAGTCCCTTCATCTAACAGCCTGGCATATTCTGTTCTAGAACTTGGAGGGTCGCAGCTTCCTCAACAAGTTTTGAATGTTATTTTGGAGGCCAGGAGGCCTAGTACAAGGAAAGTTTATGCTGATAAATGGAGGAGATTTTTATTTGGAGCAAAGCAAAGAGCTTTGATGTTTCCAGGCCTGATTTGAGTGTTTCTCTTCAATGTCTTACAGAATTATTGGACAAGGGTTTGTCTTTCTCCTCTATAAAAGTTCATGCTGCAGCCATTTCTGCTCACTATGACTGTGATCCACCATTATTCTCTCATCCTTTGTTTAAGCAATTCCTTAGAGGGGCAAAGAACATAAGACCCCTGCGTAGAGCTCCTACTCCTGCTTGGGATCTCAATTTTGTGTTGGAAAAACTTACTTTACCTCCTTTTGAACCTGCAGCTACGGCTGAGTTAAAGTTTTTGTCTTGGAAGACTGCTTTTTTGTTGGCCATTACGTCTGCTAGAAGGGTTTCTGAATTACAGGCTTTAATGGCAGTTGAACCCTTCCTAATTTTTCATAAGGACAGGGTATCTCTGCGTACTAACCCTACTTTTATGCCTAAAGTGGTTTCAAATGTGGCCTTGAACCAATCTATTCATTTGCCTACTTTTTATGCAGATCCCCAAAATAAGGGGAGAAAATTTTGCACACTTTGGATATTCACAGGCAGTTGCGTTATTATTTGAGCAAGACTAAAGGGTTCAGACAGTCTCAGCAGTTGTTTGTTTCTTTTGCTTTAGGTTCTCAGGGAAACCTGTTTCAAAACAAACTATTTCTAAGTGGATTGGCTTTTGTATTGCTTTTGTTATTCTCATCATGGTAAGGAGATTCCAGCTGGAATCAGGCCTCACTCCACTAGGGCTACTGCCACTTCTACTGCTTTTTAAGGGGAGTAGCTACTAAAGATATTTTGGAAGCAGTTACTTGGAGTTCAGTGCACACTTTTTCTAAACATTACCATCTTCCTCTTTATTCCAAATCTAGGGCTGGATTTGCCACTGCAATCTTACAGGGCATTTTGGCAGCCCCCAATGCTTTATGATTTTGCCAGCCTCCCTTTACCTCTGCTTTGGGATTCTACCCATAAGTTATGACTGCAGCAATGTGAGATGAAGAACATAGTACAATTTTGTACCTACCATAAATGTAGATGTTCGAAGATCCACATTGCTGCAGTCCAATTTTCCCTCCCTCCTTCCCCTCTGTAGTTTGGAGTGGTGGTATGATTTGGGTTGTAGCTGTTTTTTGTACATGGTTTTAGGGAGTTATTCTATTTTTGGCTGTGGCCTTTATTTTTAGGGCCTTCTGACATCTGGGGCAAGAAAAGACTGAAGAAATGACGTCGGTCATGCGCTTTAATACCTTGACGCTCTGACGTCAGATCTGTGCGCCCATGACCGACGTCAGCCTAATACTTTGGTATTCGGGCCGACCGAGGACAGCGGACTACCCATAAGTTATGACTGCAGCAATGTGGATCTTCGAACATCTACATTTATGGTAGGTACAAAACTGTACTTTTTAGCTGTTCGGCCATTGGCATTTTTTAAATATTAGGTTCTATTCCTTATTGCAGCAGTTTGTTGCTTATTATCACTTACTATTGGTTTAGTGCATGCTCACATGTTCCATTTTTATTTCTTAAAAGTGTACATTCCATTTAACTGTCCTTTATTCTGAAGTTCTGTTAACAATGAGTAACGAAAGCTTATATCTCTATCTTGAACCTTTCTATCGTCAGCGTATTTTTTATTACATCCTTTATGAAGTTTTCAAGTTGAGATTATATATATATATATATATATATATATATATATATATATGTATACATGCACACATATATATGTATATATGTGTTTTTTTTTTTTTAAAGTGGACCTGTGTGTTGAGAGACAACCTTACAAGATTATCTGCAAATATATAGAGCCGAGTATATTTTTCTGTATTATAGAGCTAAAATTGTTGCTTAGATATCTGTTGTCTTAGTGCTCTGCAAATATACAGAGATCAGTATATATTTTTTGGTTTTATAATTTGCACTCTGATTCCTCACATCTCTGTTGAAACCCCCCCCCCCCCCCGTTCTTGGTTGTAGTTTAAATTTGGTGGCTTTTGCAGCGCCCGCCCCACTGTAGATTTGATCTAGGACACTCCCCCAGTCCCATCTCTTTACCGCATTCTACCTAATAAACCCTTTCTGCACTTTTAGTCCTTTTAAATTTAATTACATTTTTTCAAACTGTTTGTGGACTAATATTGCTACATACTCAAGTGTGCCAGCTTGCACTGCATGTGAATTGTTTTTATTACTGATGTCCTTCAAGAGTGCAACTGCAGTCCTGACATATGGATTGTCCTGCCTCAGGCAGCCCTTCGGTCGGCCAGATTCCAAAGTCTGGGTCCGGCGTCGGCCGATGTCGCCTCCTCCCCGACGTCAGAGAGGCTGGAGTACAAAGGCATCAGCCGACGCCATCTTCTTCACTTTTTCTTGCTGTGCGGTGCCCGAAGCAGAAGCAGTTCGCAAGTGCCGGTCGGTCAGCTCCTGTGTTTTCAGTTACCGAAGTCAGCTAAAAGCTAAGTACCCCGTTGGGGAACATTTTTTCTTGCCTCAGCCGATGTCAGAACAAATTGAGAAAGTTAATTGTTTGTCTTGTGGTAAACAAATACCTCATAAGGACTTCCATTCTTACTGCCTCCCTTGCCTGGGCCCAGACCACGACATCTCAGCCTGTGCTTGCTTTAATAAGCGCACTCTCAGGCGCCGGGCAGAATTTGCCGAAGACTTTTTTGGCGAATCCTACACTTACATCATGCCGTCGGAACAACCGACAGCACAAACTACCAAAAAACAAAAGGACCGGGACCGACATCCTCGACCCGTGTCTTCCACCGATATAATGCCTAAGCCCTCCGCGAGTGCTTCGGTCCCTTCGGAAGCGGTAATTCAACCGCTCCGGGCCAATGACACCGCATTAACACGTTCTTCGGTCTCGGAGACTACACCGGTGCCGGTTGTTGATTTTCCTCCAGAAACCGAAGTTCTGGATCTACCCGACACCATTCCTGTGGACAAAGTTAACCCTGCACGTGGGGCAGCTAGGCCTCCTGTATCCATGTCCATCAAGGCCTTTGCACGTGCTAAGGCCGCCAGCCAGGCCAAGGCCCATCCTAAACCTACTTCTCAGGCCCCTTCTTCTGATAGACAGATCATGTCTCTTGCTGCAGATCTAATCTCTCTTATCAGGGGGTCTCAGCCTCATCCAGACAGAGATTCTCAGCCGCCTGCAGAAAAAAGGCCTAGAACTGAGCAGGCAGACAACCTCTCTTCAGATGAAGCCTCTGGGGATTCAGAGCATTCAGATACCCAAGAAGAATCCTTCCAGGCCTATGAGGACTCTGATGCTGAGGAATCAATTCCCTCTGCCTCTCCTCCAGAGGATTTTTCTTTCGGTGAAGTCCTCCACTCCATGAGGGAACATTTTAAGTGGCAGGGTCAGGAATTTTCTGATTCTAGGAAAAGGCTAAGTACCTTCCTTAAGTTACCCCAGCACAGACCTTTAGCTATCCCTCCAGTTTTGGATGTCCTGGATGATGTATTCTCCGACTCCAGTGCTTCCCCTGACTCTCTCCCTCCTGCTCATGTCAAGCCAGACAGATATTACAGGGTCCCTGACACTCACAAGCATCTCTTTAAGGCCCACTCTGTGGATCTAGAAACTATTTCACAGGGCCCCAAAGGAGTGGCTACCTCCTCAGCCAAGAATCCACTGCCAGCTGACAGGGAAGCAAGGTCCCTGGAGAGATGGGGTAAAAAAGTTTATACCTCTTCCACCCTTGCCATGAGGTCACTTAACTGCCTTTTTCATATGTTTCAGTACCAGGATTATTTACTGGATGATTTGCAGAAAAGCTAGCCTCTCCTGAGCCTATAGATAGAAAGGCATTGCAGGATTTGGTTCATAATACTCAGCAGGTTAGCAATCATTTTCTTCAGTGTGGTTATGATGCATTGGAGGCTTCATGTAGGGCAGCTATGACAGGGGCTGTTATCCGTAGACATGCTTGGTTGAAAGAACAGCCACTGCCGGATCATGTTAAAGTAAAGCTCCTGGATGCACCTCTGGATAAACAGAAGCTTTTTGGTGCTAATGCTCAGGATGTGTTGAAATCTATTGAGGAGAAGGCAAAATCAGTACAGACAGTAAAGGATTTCCTCCAGGTTCAGCCACCAAGGTTCAGCAGGAATTGGCCTTCAAAGAATTGGTCCTTTCCAGACTCTGACAAGTTTCAAAGGGGAAAGAACAGGCGTGCACGAGGTAGAGGGCAATACAGAGACTCCTACAGGGGTCGCCAATGGCAACCACACAATCAGAGAAGTGGCACAGGTAGTTCACCTGCACCACAGGGACAATCACAATTACTTACCTTTCACTCCGCCTACCAAGGCTCAAAGAGAAGCACCTCTAGGCGGAAAATTATCTCTATTCTCAAAAAACTGGCACATTATAACAAAGGACAATTGGATTCTGGACATAATAGACAGAGGTTACAGGTTCCACTTCCATACCTTACCAACGGGACAAGGCATGCCAAGCCTGCCACAAAATCAAAGGGCAGAGGCACTCATAGAAGTCTCAAAGCTGTTACAAATAAAAGCAATAGAGAAGGTTCCTCCTCAGGAACAAGGCCATGGATTTTATTCAAGACTGTTCCCTGTTCCAAGAAAAGAAAAACAATGGAGGCCTATATTGGACTTGTCCGTTCTAAATACTTTTCTCATGGTGCCACAATTCAAGATGCTGACGTTAGAGCAACTTCTTCCCATGCTGGGCAAGGGGTCTTGGCTGGTTACTCTGGACCTCAAGGTGGCATACCTGCATGTCCCTATCAGACACAGTTGCAGAAGATACCTCAGATTTATTGCAGGAACAGAGCACTATCAATTCTCAGCATTGCCGTTTGGCTTATCTACTGCGCCCAGAGTATTCACGAAATGCCTGGCATCAGTAGTGGCACATTGCAGACTCCAGGGGATTCAAATATACCCTTACCTGGACGACTGCCTCATACAAGCAGACAGCAAACAAACCGTGATAAAACACTTGGACTATGTCATTCAATTGCTGCAAGCTTTGGGATACACAGTCAACATTCAAAAATCAAGATTATTGCCATCCCAACAGATTATTTTTCTAGGAGCAAAGCTGGACACACAGCTACAAATGGCTTTCCTCACAGAGGAGAAACAAGAGCATTTAACAGATTACTTCAAAAGCCTAGCAAAACTAACCGACCTGACTGCAAGGAAGATCCTGCAGGCCCTGGGGTTCATGGCATCTTGCATTCTTCTAATCCCTCTGGCAAGACTACACATGAGAAAGCTGCAATGGTACCTAAAATGCTTGTGGTCGCAACACAGCCACAACCTAGAAGACATAATACCACTCATACCATGCCTGCAAAGGGAATTTTTGTGGTGGGCTCAAGCAAGTCACTTAAACGAAGGCATGCTTTTCAACAAAGCTCCAACAAGTCAAACCATTACAACAGACGCCTCGACCATGGATGGGGGGCGCACATGGACGGCAGATGCATTCAAGGGCAATGGACTCCCATGGAAATGCATCAGCACATAAATCAAAAACAGATGTTGGCAGTGATACATGCAATAGAAGCCTTTGGAAAAACTCTTCAGCAAGGTCATCTGCTAATAAGGACAGACAACACCACTGTCATGTGGTACATAAACAAACAAGGGGACACTCATTCCTACCCCCTCTGCAGACTAACAATGATTCTTTGGGAAAAGTCCCTGAAACTGAACATCTACTTGCAATCCTAGTTTGTTCCGGGCAAGCACAATGTTCTGGCAGACAGGTTGAGCAGAAATTTCTTGGATCCACACGAATGGATGCTAAACCCACGCATTTTCTCACAAATAACATCTGCATGGGGAAGACCAGACATAGACCTCTTTGCATCTCATCTCAATCATCACCCGGAAAGGTTCTGCACAAGGATACACCATCCTCTAGCTTGGAGAACGGATGCTCTTTCCTTCAGCTGGAATGCTCTAACAGTTTATGCATTCCCTCCTCTACCTTTGCTCACCAAGGTGTTACTGAAGATCAAGGCAGAACAACCAAGAGGAATCTTGATAGCTCTAGACTGGCCAAGGCAACACTGGTATCCACTGCTACTGAGCATAACTCACACCAAACCGTGGCCCTTGCCTCAATGGCCTCTGCTCCTGACTCAACACAATTACAAGAATGTTCATCAGTACCTGCAGACCTTAAAGCTGACAGCTTGGAGAGTTCCATGACTGTGACCCATGACTCCCTCTCCGAAAAAGTACAGGAAATTTTGCTGGAGGCACGCAGACCTTCCACCAGAAAAACCTATTCGGCCAAATGGAAGAGATTCACCATCTGGAATGTCAACAAGGGCCAGGATGCATCACTGATGAACATACCTCAGATATTAGAATACTTGGCAGAAATGTTTCACAGTGGCCTCTCATACTCTTCCATCAAAATCCACACTTCAGCTATCTCAGCACATTACAACTGTGATCCACCTGTGTTTTCGCATCCCTTGTTAAGACAGTTTCTAAGAGGCATAAAGAATATTAAACCTCCAAGGAAACTACCAATTCCTGCATGGGACCTCAATTACATCTTGGAAAAATTAACTCTTCCTCCTTTTGAACCAGCAGCATCTTCAGAAATGCAATTTCTCTCTTGGAAAACGGTTTTCCTGTTGGCAGTCACCTCAGCAAGAAGAGTCTCGGAGATACAGGCCCTCATGGCAGTTCCTCCTTTTCTCATCTTTCATCAGGACAGAGTTTCCCTTAGGACCAATCCTTCATTCATGCTTAAGGTGATATCCATAGTCTCTCTAAACCAAGCAATTCACCTGCCTACTTTCTTTCCTAACCCTCAAAATAAAGGGGGAAAGCTGCTGCATACTTTAGACATTCACAGAC
The DNA here is from genome assembly GCF_019279795.1 of Protopterus annectens. Lineage (NCBI taxonomy): Eukaryota > Metazoa > Chordata > Ceratodontiformes > Protopteridae > Protopterus > Protopterus annectens. The sequence goes on from NC_056748.1 coordinate 905,210,803, forward strand.
AACTACGCTACTACTTGGACAAAACAAAGCCCACCAGGAAGTCTGACCAACTTTTTGTAGCCTATGCTGCTGGACCGCAAGGAAAAGCAGTCACCAAACAAACTATCTCAAAATGGATTGGCCACTGCATCAGATTCTGTTACTCTTTCCATGGAAAAAGTGTGCCAGCTAATATTAGACCACACACCACCAGAGCTATGGCCACATCCACAGCCTTTCTAAGAGGAGTGGCTACAAAAGATATTCTAGAGGCTGCTACATGGAGCTCCGTGCATACATTTACCAAACACTACAACCTGCCATTATACTCCAGATCCCGAGCAGGCTTTGCTTCGGCAGTCCTGCAGGGCCTTCTAGCTACACCATCTCTTGCTTAGTCCTACCACCCCCAGCTTGGCTATGGTATTCAACCCATATGTCAGGACTGCAGTTGCATTCTTGAAGGACATAGTACAGTTTTGTACCTACCATAAATGTAGATGTCCGATAGATATGCAACTGCAGTCAGGTTTTCCCTCCCTCCTACCCCTCTGTTTTTCCTTTTGGGTCCTTTCTCTCCTTACCTATCAGCTGGGGTTATATGTTATGGTGTGTCTGTTTATTACTGTTGTGCATGTCTGGTTTTTCTGTTTATCCATTCACAAAATTTAGCCTTCCTTGGAGGGCACCTGGCATCTGGGGCAAGAAACACTGAAGAAGATGGCGTCGGCTGATGCCTTTGTACTCCAGCCGCTCTGACGTCGGGGAGGAAGCGACATCGGCCGACGCCGGACCCAGACTTTGGAATATGGCCGACCGAAGGGCTGCCTGAGGCAGGACAACCCATATGTCAGGACTGCAGTTGCATATCTATCGGACATCTACATTTATGGTAGGTACAAAACTGTACTTTTTTGCTACTTTTCTGAAAAAAAAAATTGTAAGCCTGTTTCCTACCTTTCCTGTAATTAGTGTTCCAGATACAGATTTGCTGTATCCAGGACTATTTGTAAGCTTCTGAGCCCCCAAGCCTTTCTGTGTTGGAGGGAAGCCTTCTAGCTTATCAGTGGGAGAAGTAAGCACTAGGTAACTTGTTTACCACATAAGGAGTGGTTCTGGCCCAGAATTTGTAGTTATTGGCCGTTTGGGCGGTCTTCCATCTCTCTCACCTTTCTGATTGCATTTGCACTTGTTTCTGCCCTGTAACTCCTGGGCCCATCTCATTTGCTCACTCAAAAAAAAAAATTATCTGTTTTTACTGTATTAGTGTTTCTTCCTACTTTATTTTGCTTTTGCGTCATCTTAAAAGTACTTAATTGTATTTATTACTGCTTAGTGTAACTCATTCTAAGCCTTTTACTTTAAGCACTTGGGCTTCAGACCAGTTGTTTTACATTAAGAAGGTTTGTGGTCTGCACTGTAGTGGCAGAACAGGTAGCTTATATCCTTTTAAGTTGGGAACTGCTGATTGAGGGCTCAGTGTCTGTTATTCTAAAAGTGTATTAATTCTGGTTTAAGCACTTGGGCTTCAGGCCAGTTATTTTACATTAAAAGGGTTCGTGATCTGCACTCTTGTGGGAGGAGAGGCTGGACTCTGCCCTTCTAAGCTGGGAATTTCTGGTTAAAGGCTTATAGTGCCTGCATATTTGAACTGCTTTTTACTGAAATTGGTACACCTTGTTTGCTGTAGCATAGACTAGATCCAGACCTGCTGAATCTAGCTTTGTTTGTATAACATTAGCACTAATCCAGGCATTCTTTAAAATATTCAATTGTATCTCTTACTGCTTGGTAGTAACTTGATTTAAGTGTAGTTATCATTCTAAGTCTTTTGGATTAAGCACTTGGGCTTCAGACCAGTTGTTTTACATTAGGAAGTTTTTGTGGCCTGCACTGTGGTGGCAGGACAGGTAGCTTACATCCTTCTAGGTTGTGAACTGCTGATTGAGAGCTCAGTGTCTTGTTATTCTAAAAGTGTATTAGTTCTGGTTTAATCACTTGGGCTTCAAGCTAGTTATTTTGCATTAAGAAGGTTCGTGGTCTGCACTCTTGTTGGAGGAGAGGCTGGACTCTGCCCTTCTGAGCTGGGAATTTCTGGTTAAAGGCTTATAGTGCCTGCATACTGCATATTTGAACTTTCTTACTGAAATTGGTACACCTTGTTTGCTGTAGCATAGACTAGATCCAGGCCTGCTGAATCTAGCCTTATTTGTATGCTTGTGGTTTGTTTGCTTGTTATTTCCCTGAAATGCTAATTCCACCTAAAACATGTTTTTTCAGCGCTTCTGTGGATCCCTAGTGATATCTGCATTGCTTACTGTACTTATTTCCATGTTAAGTTGTCATTCTCGCCTTCATTCTTGCTGGATGGGTTCGGAGCCGATCCTCTGCTCCGACTCGGCCTATACTATAGTCCGAGAGCTATTTTTACCGGCTCGAGGCAGCCCTATAGCCCACAATACCATGCGCTAACTCCCCAGATCTCGTTTGCCGCTTCGCTGCGAGGTTGTCTTTTTTTACAGGCTCAGGTCAGTAAGAGATTTATTGTATTAAACTAAATTTTCAGGTAGTTTCTCCAGTTAGTTACCCTTGTTTAGGTCCCTACTAATTGCCCTATTCATACAACCCTTTTTGTAGCCCTTCTTCCCTTCTTTAGTTAATTTTTATCTTTGGGCCTACGGGCTTTACCTTAGTTTCCCCACCCCTTATAGTGTCTGTGTGTGTGGGTTTTAGTCAGTTTCCTTAACTTTTCTAATTTTAAGTTGAGTGTGTGTGTGGACTGACTGTGTTTACTGTGGTTAGGACTATGTCCAAAGACACTAAGGTCTCGGGATTCAAGAAGTGTGACTTGTGCTGTCAGAAAATGTCTCTGACAGATGGCCACACTTCTTGTGTCTATTGCTTGGGGCCTTTACACCTGCATGACTCTTGCTCTGTCTGTCACGGGTTTAGTTCGAGTGTCCTGCAGGAGAGGCGTAATAAGCTCATCCTAAGGGGCTTGTTAAAGCCCGATAACTCCCCGTCCAAGTCTGGCTCGGGGAAGTCTTCAAAAACCGCCAAACCCTCGGCTCCAGCTTCTGAGTCGAGGGCTGGCGTTATCGAGATGGCTCCGATATCGGTTCCATCCAGATCCGAGGGGGGCAAAGTGGTTTCCGCTCCGAAACCAGCATCGGAGCTGACCCCAGCACGCAAGCGCTCTAGATCCCCCTCACTATATTTCGTCCGATCGGCTCCGAGATCCCCTCTCTTATTGGAGCGGAGTCATAGGACTCACTCATCTAGGTCATCCAGGCTCTCCGACCACGACATCGAGAGGGTAGTCAGTAGGCTCATAAAATCTCAGGCTCTAGCCCAAATGCTCCAGAGCCCATCTCACCAGACTGTGGCTCCTTCGGTACCGCTATCGATTCCTCCTCAGACTCACCTCTCGAGTTCGGAGCCGGAATTTGTCGGAACCGTAACCTTACCCACATCGAAGCCAATACTCCCACCTTCAGCTCCGGTGTCGTTGGCTCCGACCTCTTCATTGGTTCTGTCCGTGGAGAGGCCCAGGCGCCGGGACTCCATTGTCAGCTCCGAGGGGGCGAGTGGCATCGGACCCTTGTCCGACCCCGCTCTCCCTCTCGGAGCTTCGGCTCTGGTTAGTTCGGCCCCGACATCATTCTTGGAGCCTTCTTTGTTGGTGCCGGTTCCGGTCTCTTCGGAGCCGGGACTGCCTTTGGTATCTGATAGGGGAGCCTTCGAGATGATGAGGAGCGTGCTGGACCCAGTGTCCACTCCAAGGTTAAGTTCTGCAGCTCCTCCCTCTACAGTGCCTGTTACGGTCTCTGGCCATCCTCCTACATCTGACAGCAGAGATCCAAAGCGTAGGGTACCCACCTTGGGTGTCGTCTCCTCTTCCGAGGGCTCCCCTGAAGTTTCAGGGGAACCCCCTAGGAAAAGAAAGTGTAAGAGGAAGCACATAGACTCACCCGAGTCTGTCGCATCGGACACCGACTTGGATGAGTCTGAGGGTTCCCACAGATCCCCCTCTGAGGCTGCCTCTTTTTCAGACATCCTAGATATCCTAAAACAGAGGGGAAATTGGTCCACTCTCGAACCTTCCGAGGACGAGTCGGTTTACCTTGACGCTTTTGGATCTCGCCCTTCCACCTCCTGTGTGTCTCCCCCTTTCGACCCACTAATGGAGGTAGTGGCTAGAAAGGCGTGGGCAGCTCCTGATTCAATGAAACCTACCCCTAGGAGGCCTTCTAAATTTATTTCTGCACCAGAGGACAAATCCTTTCTCACCAAAGGCGTTTCAGTTGATGCTATGGTGGTAGCAGCAGCCACTAAGAAGGAATTTGGCTGATCCTTCTGTACCTGTTCATCCTCCTAACAAAGAGTCCAGGACCATGGACAGGTACGGCAAGTGGACTTTGGCTTCAGCGACCTTTACTATGCGATCGCTGAACTATTTATGTCATTTCACCCGCCTTCAGAGAGACCTGCTCAAAGACCTGGGTGAAACGGTACAGGATCCTTCTGCTTAGGGGTATCAGGACAAGATAAACTCCCAGCTGGCCACCCTGAACTCCATTGTTAACTCCTCCAAGCAGCTTATCTCTTACGCAGCCGATGGAGCGAGTAGGGCCGCTGGCACAGGTGTTGCGTTGAGACGTCACACTTGGATGCGACTCTGTAACTTTGCCGATCCCTTCAAGGTGTCCTTCACCAACACCCCCTTTGATGGTTCAGAATTGTTTGGACCTCAGGTGAAGAATACCCTCACCAGATGCGAGCAAGATGGTAAGACTCTCTCTGCCGTGGGAGTCCATTTTTCCACACCTTCTAGACCTTATCCTAAGGGACAGAGGGGTGGAAAGATGTGGTTCTGCAAACCACAGGGAGTCGCACCTGCCACACGTGGTGAATTTCCCCCTAGAGTCAGAGGGGGGAATAATAACAGACGCCGCCCCAGGGGCAGAGGGGGTCCACAGAACCAGGGTTCCAGGGAATCTTTCCCTGACCAATCCTTTCAGGATCCCTGAGAAGCTTGCCCGACTGTCCGCCTTCGGAGGCAGTCGGGGGAAGATTATCTCTGTACCCGAAAGCCTGGCAATCCCTCTCCCAAGACACATGGGTACAGAAGATCATATCCGAGGGTTACAAAATTCCCTTTACTTCCCCTCCGGTACAGCCGCCAAGACCCCTACCAGACGTACCACCCGCACAAAGGGGTCAGGCTCAGCTAGAAATAAAAAAGCTGTTAGAAAAAAAGAGTCATCCAGGCAGTCCCAGCAGATCAGCTAGGATCCGGAATCTACTCCAGATTCTTTTTGGTACCAAAAAAGACTGGAGACCCATTTTGGACCTCAGCAGATTGAACAACTCTGTACAAAAGACAAAATTTTGGATGGTAACACTGCAGTCCATTCTACCCTTTTATGGACAGAGACAACTGGATGTGCTCCTTAGACCTCCAGGATGCGTACTATCATATAAAGATACCCAGGCGCTCCTGGAGGTTTCTACGCTTCCGGCTGGGAGCCAGTCATTATCAATTCAGAACCCTGCCCTTTGGTCTCACCACAGCCCCCCGGGTGTTCACCAAATGCTTGGCAGTGGTCATGGCTCACCTGAGACAAAAAGGATACCAGGTGTTTCCATATCTAGACGACTGGCTCATTTCCGCTACCACCAAGCAGTATCTTATAATGGCCAGGGATTACACTATTCAACTTTGCAACAGTCTAGGTATTTCTATAAATTTTGCAAAGTCCTCCTTGTCGCCTTGTCAATGTATAAACTTTATAGGCGCCGTATTAAACACCACAGAAATGTCTGCAACATTACCTCCTCAGAGAGTGAGAGACATAAGGCGGAATGTTCAGTCCCTGTTTCAGCCCAACAGAGTTCGTCAAGCTAGTATTGAAAGCATTAGGCCTCATGGCAGCGGCGATTCTTCTACTCCCATTAGCCCCCTTCCACATGAGGCTCCTTCAGTGGATGCTGTTTTCTCAGTGGTCCGTTCAACAGCTACCAATGACTCACAACATTTTGATAACCCCATCTTGCAAGAATCACGTCTCCTGGTGGATGGTTTCCCCTCAGCTTTTTCAGGGCAGACCCTTTGTTCTCCCCCCCCTCCAGTTGCCACGGTGACAACAGATGCCTCCCTGATTGGGTGGGGGGGGGCATTATCGAGGCAGGACGGTCCAGGGCACATGGCAACAATCAGAACGCTACCTGCTCATAAATGTCCTGGAGATGAGGGTGGTGCTTTTGACGTTGCAAGCCCTTCAGAGCTCTCTTCCCACAGGGACTATAGCAATTCAAACGGACAATATGTCTGTGGTGTGGTACATAAACAAGCAGGGCGGAACAAAGTCCTACCCCCTATGTCGAGAAGCACTCAGACTTTGGCAATGGGCGATTTCCTCTCAACGGTTTCTGATAGCAACGCACATCCCTGGGAAGTCCAACGTCATAGCGGACAGATTGAGCAGAACTATCCTCATGCCTCACGAGTGGTCTCTAAATCAAGCGGTAGCAGACAGAATATTTCAGAAGTGGGGCCAGCCTTGCTGCGATCTTTTCGCAACTCCTCAAAACAGCAAGTGCCTCGACTTCTTCACACTCTCTCCTCTACCAGGCCATACCCCCAGAGACGCTCTTGTTCACGGTTGGCCCCGGGGTCTTCTATATGCCTTTCCTCCCTTGCCATTGATCCCGCAATTAATTCAGAAAGCAACCGCATTGAGATCCAAAATGATCCTCATTGCCCCGTTTTGGCCTCGACAAGTATGGTTTCCGTTCCTGCACAGTTACCTACTGGAACAGCCTTGGCATCTGGAACTCCTTCCGGATCTGTTGACCCATCTCACGGGCAAGCTGCATCAGTCTCTTCATTCCCTCATCCTCGCAGCTTGGTTGCTCCACTTCCAGCCATAGCCAGGCTTCCCCTTATTTCTCCTCCTGTTCGTGATATCATTCTGGCTTCCCATAAGTCCAATACTAGGCAGACGTATGCGAGTAAATGGAAGCGTTTTTCGTGTTGGGCACAAACTAGGTCCCTAGATCCTTTCCATGCACCCATTCATAAGGTTCTAGACTTTCTGGCCGAGCTTTTTCATTCAGGGCCATCGTCGGCCACTATCAGGGTACAATTAGCGGCCATTGCTAATTTTCATGTTGGGCTCTCAGAAGCAAATATTATGTCCCACAAACTCTGTAAAGCCTTCCTCAAGGGCATCTTTTTGCTTAGACCTCCAGTTAAAGATCCACCTCCCCAATGGGATTTGAATTTAGTTCTAACCTCATTGATTCTGCCTCCTTTTGAACCTGCAGCTTCTTGCTCCCTCAAGCTTCTTTCTTGGAGAAAACTGTTTTTAGTAGCCATAACATCTGCCAGAAGGTATCGGAACTTCAAGCCTTGTCTGTCCGTCCCCCTTATTTGGTCTTTCACAAAGACAGGGTAACTCTCAGAACAAACCCTTCCTTCCTACCAAAAGTGTCCTCTGAAGCAAATCTGAACCACTCCATTGACTTGCCTGTCTTCTTCCCAGACTATGCCAACAGGGCTGAACAGAAATTACATTCATTAGATGTTCATCGCCAATTACGGTATTATCTAGACAGGGCAAAACAACTCAAAGTCAGACAAGCTTTTTCTCTCTTATGCTGCAGGAAGGAAAGGGCTTCCGGTATCGAAGGTTACTCTTTCCAGATGGTTGACATCTATTATTACCTTTGTCTATGAGTTGAGACGCAGGCAACTTCCGTCTAGGCCTAAGGCTCATTCAACCAGGGCACTATCGACATCAACGGCATTTCAAGCAAGGTTGCCACTAGATGCCATATGTGCAGCAGCTACATGGGCTTCCAAACATACCTTTATTGCCCATTGCAAACTTGATATAGCCTCCAGAAATAGAGCTGACTTTGGTTCCACTGTACTCAGGAGTCTGTTCCATTGAGCCACCTAGGACTAAGATGCTAGGGACGCTGTCCCATCCAGCAAGAATGAAAGGGAGAATGACAACTTAACATTAAGAAGTTATGTTCTTACCATAACGTTCCATGTTAGTTGTCTTCTTCTCGTCTTCTATCTTGCGTCCCTCCCTCCTGCCCCCTAGCCTGGATAGACTTGAGGTCTCTGAGTCCTTCCATTTCTGGAGATACAACATGTTACGGTTTCCCTGTATCCTTAATGTTACTACCAGGGAGCCCGTACTTGCAAATGAAGATTATGATATTATGATATTATATTTATACTATGCCTTAGCTTCCAAACGAGATCTGGGGAGTTAGCGCATGGTATTGTGGGCTATAGGGCTGCCTTGAGCCAGTAAAAATAGCTCTCAAGCTATAGTATAGGCCGAGTCGGAGCCGAGGATCGGCTCCGAACCCATCCAGCAAGAAAGAAGGCGAGAAGAAGACAACTAACATGGAACGTTATGGTTAGAACATAACTTCTTATTGTTTCACTTGAAAGAAAGTTACTGTTTGTCATTTTTGCATTTAAGTTACCTATAACACATTGCATTTAAGTTACCTGGCACTTGCTCACTAAAGCAATTATATAAGTCAGCACTAAAATATTAAAAGCACTACACCCTCACAAACTCCCCTTGAGTACCTCGTTCCCCATTGGCCCTTTTTTTTCAGTTATAAAGTAATTCCCAATACTATTCTAGCATGTCCAAAGGTCAGTTGTCAATCTCCTCTCCAGTCCAGCTGGTGAATCTGGGAATCTTGAGGCAATGTTACAGCTGCCTCATGTACACAGACAACCCTCTCCTCCTCCCAACAAATTCCAACACATGTGAGAGATGCAACCATATAGCCATATTGGAGGCTAAGCTCTCTCAACTCAGTACTGGCGAAACCAGTCAGGAGGAGAAGGAAACCACACTCACTAAAATTCCAGTCTCACGTAGACCTACCACGACAGCAAACCAAACACATAAACACACAAAAACATACTCGGAGGCTCTAAATAAAAATCTGCCTAAGCAGCAGAGACCTCCAAAGCAGACACCCAAGTAACCGTTACCCCAAAACAAAACACGTGCAACACATAGCTCACAAAGCCAGTGTGCCGAGCAGTCACAGCCCTTAAGGCTAAACAACACACCTGATACACTTGTAATGGGTGACTCTATCGCCAGGCACACTGACGTCCCGCTCACCAGGCTGAACACGGAGAAGGTCACGGTGAGCTGCCTGTCGGGCGCTAGGATCCGCCACATAACACAAGCACTCAGGTCTGTCCAAGGCAAGTACAAATATGACTCAGTCATTGTCCATGCTGGTGTGAATGACCTGAGATGTACCGCCCTGGACTACATGAAAAGAGACATAGAGGAGCTCTCTGAGCATGTATCCCAGGCCGGTATGACCCTGACCTTGAGTAGCATCTTACCCTCACCAAGAATGATGCCACAATATGAAGACAAGATGATCAATTTCAACAACTGGCTTAAGTATTGGTGTCATTCAAAGGGGATCCAATGCCTGTCAGCCTGGGATGACATGCTCGACAAGCCACAATGCTTCGCTAGGGATGGCTTGCACCTGTCACCCCTGGGCTTTTGGATATTGGCAAAGTCTCTTGCTACCCCCATAGTGCCTTTTTTAGGCAAGGCTGAAAAGACAAACCCACCTCCATAGGTATCACAAGGGATAAGAAACTGAGTAATGCTACTCAACGCCAGAAGTCTAAACCTCAAGATGCACGCACTCGAAACTCTCCTTAGCATGGTGAACATCAATATCTGTGCAGTAACAGAAACCTGGTTCAAGGCTCCCGAGAGCACCCCAGCACTACCAGGTTATACCTCATACCATGCTTTTTGGCCACAAAACTTGGACCGAACCACAAAAGGAGGGGGGAGTATCAATATTCGTCAAAGATACCCACACCTCCAGGTTGATGGCACAGCACGAAGCATCAGAGACTATCCATGTGCAACTAACAGTGGGTAAAACTGCCTTCTAGTTTATAGCCTGCTACAGACCACCCTCCCAAACCCAGGAACCCCACTCGGCCTTCCTGAGAACACTGGAAAATATGAAGGTCTCTTGAAACACGATTTTATTGGGCGACTTCAACTACCCAAACATAGACTGGGAGCATTACTCTAGCTCCAACACCCTAGCCCAAAGGTTCCTAGAATTTATAAACTCAAATGCTATGGAACAACTTGTTACCACTCCCACAAGAGGGGGAAACATACTGGACCTGATCATCACCAACATGGGGACTCTATGCTCCAGACCAGAAGTGTATCCCTCACTGGTAAGATCAGACCATAAACTAATCTCACTGGATATTCACATCCGGACTCCACCCCCTGCCCTGAAATCCACAGTGAAAAACTTCTCTAAAGAAAATTTCTCATTCCTCAAAACCGAGGTGGAATCTTTCAAAGCCCCGGGCCTGTGGAAAATATGACCCAGACCGCAGAATCCTTTATAAATGCATTCTATGAACACCTTCAGGAATGCATGGATCATGCAATCCCAAATAAAACCAAGACCCAATCCTTTAAAGGCAGACGTCCTGTCTGGTGGGCCCCAGCCATAAACTATACAATAGAAGGAGGAAGCTACTACATGATGGAGCAAAATCCAAAAAAGGGAAGGCATCTCTGATCAGTATTGGCAAAAAACTACGGGCACTCATAAAATCGTCTAAGGCCAGCTTCGATAGAAAAATTGCACAGGACACTAAGGATAATCACAAGGCTTTCTTTAGTTATTTTAGGAACCTGGGTGGGAATTCCCAGATATGCTCAAAATTAGTCCAAAATGACAAAAAATACACCGAACCCACAGACATTGCCAACATCCTAGCTGACAGGTAAAGCGCAAACTTCTCCCCCCCCCCTCCCCACCAAAAGGGCAAATATCTATCCCAGCAGAGTGCTGCCCCCCTGACATCTCAGATGCTCAGGTAAGAGCCGCCCTCTCCAAAGCAAAAAACACAGCATCAATGGGACCAGACTGTGTCCCGGGCTGCGTCCTACATGAACTCCAAGAAGAGCTAAACCCAAGCATAAAACTACTGATCTGAAGTAGGAAGTTCATTTGTCTGCAACCTGTGGGTCTTGGATCCGATATCGGATCCGAGCCGGCAACTTGTTTCAAGCTATTGGATCCGAGCTCCTAGCTCCTCCCTTCACCCATAATCCCCTGCTAACCCTCCATGACCTCAGATCTAGTTTGCCGCACTTGTGGATAGCTGGATTCCCTTTAGCTCATCAGCTAAGTAGTCAACAAACTGTGTTTTTCTGTCTGAATTTTCTTTTTTGTTTAAAAATAAAAAGTGTGTAAGTGTTAGGTACCTTTTAGTATTAAAACTATATTTACTTTAATTAGTTTTCCCCTCCCTTCGCTGGTCGTTAGTGTGTGTGTATTGTGTTTTTGGGGCCTGTGTGTTTGTGTAATTATCTTTTCTTTAAGTATGGCTGAGGCCCCAAAAGCAATCTTTTCTAAATCTACCGAGTGTGGCCATAAGCTCTCCCCGGCTGATGGCCACACTCGGTGCGTTTGGTGCCTTGGGGTTGAACACCTTACCTCAGGCTGTACCATCTGTGCAGCGTTCAACCCCAGGGCACTGAAAGAGCGGAGGTCGAAGCTGGTCTTGGCGGGACTTTTACCCCCGGATTCGGCTATGGCCTCTGCGGCTCCACCACAGCCTGTGGTTGCTGCCACTCCTGCCCCCCTTCCTCCGTCCGGGACTCCAACTCCCACTAAAGTGTCGGAGGACAGGGAGGCCAGGAGGGAGAAACTGAGGGAGAAGCACCACAAGCGGCAGGCCGAGACCTCCGTTTCGGCCCCGCCAGCTAAGCAGGCTTCTCCCTCCACTGCTTCTAGGTCTCCTCCTCCTTGGCTCCGATCCCCTTGCTTCTCCCCAGGGCCCGAGGAGGAGGAGGCCTGATCTCCGTCGAGGTCATCGAGCCGGCATTCCAGGCCTGCCTCGGTGACCTCTTCGAGATCTACTTTTAGTATGTCAGATGCAGACTTGGACCGGATGATGTGAAGGTTCATCCAGGCACAGCTGCAGATGGGAGTGCTCTTGCCCCCCCCCCTCCGGGGGGGAGCTCTACCCCCTTTTTCCATCCTATTGCTCCTTCTCCGACCCACTATCTGGGTTCGGAGCGCTTGGAGCCGAGCAGCGTTGGAGCCGGGGGTGGGTCTGCGCCGACAGTACTTGGTACTTCGGATCCAACCCTGCCCTCGAGCCTGTCGGATCCGACCTCTCGGAGCCGTGGCCCGAGCTTCGGATCCGAGGGATTCAGTGTGCCTTCAGCTCCGTCCAGGTTGGAGCACACTGTTCCTTCGGATCCGATGGTCTCGGCGCCGGCTCCGATCCCTTCATCGGATCTGAGTGGGAGCCGACTTTCGGATCCAATAGAGAGTGGTTCTCCCTCTGCCTTCGATGTTGTGGAGAGGGCTCTATTGAGAGCATCCGGACCCCCGGTCCTTGTCTCGGCTCCTCCCTGCACTCCCTCTCTGCTGGGCCAGGCTTCCATCACCCCTCCAAAGGGACAGCCTGCTTCGATGTCACAGATGGTTCCATTGGAACAAGATGTTGCTGGCGAGGCCTCCTCGGACAGCCCCCCCGAGGAAGTGCCCTGCAAGCATAAGTGCAAAAGGAGGCACGTGGACTCCCCTGAGTCCTTAACCGAGGACACGGACTTGGGGGAAGGGGAAGGCTCCCCAAGATCGCCCACTGAGGATGTCTCCTTTGGAGACATCATGGAGATGCTGAGGATCAGAGGCCGGTGGTCTGCCCCCAAGTCTTCCTCTGACGAGTCCGTGTTTCTGGAGGCATTCGAGGCAGGCCCGTCTACCTCTTGGGTGTCCCCTCTGGCCAACCCCCTGGTGGACCTTATTACCACCAGGGCATGGAAGGATCCGGACACCGTGGAGCCAATACCAAAACGTCCGTATAAAATACTTAGCCCCCCCTCAGACCGATCACACTGGAGTAAGGGGCCCACCCGTAGATGCCATGTTGATGGCGGCAGCCACGAAGAGGGAATTGGCTCAGGAGAGCCCCTCAGTCCATCCACCGAGCAGAGAGTCCCGCTTGATGGACCGCTTAAGGAAGCGAGTTTTTAGTTCAGCGACCTTCTTGGTAAGGTCTCTGAACTATATGGCACATGTCATCAGGATGCAGTGGGATCTTATCAAAGAATACGCTGCATCCCCCCCTGAGTCCATGTCGGAGGATGAAAAGCAATTGTACTCCACCCGAATGGCCACTCTGAGATCAATTTCAAACACCTCCTATGCGGCTATTGTCCCACGCCACAGAGGGAGTCGCTAGGGCTAGCGGAGCAGGCCTAGTCATGAGACGTCAGGCCTGGCTCCATCATTGTGACTTTGCGGTGCCCTTTAAAGCGTCCTTTGCGAACGCCCCTTTTGATGGTTCTGCCCTGTTTGGCAAAACAGTTTGCGAGACACTTGTCCAGAGCGAGAAGGACGGGAAGACGTTGTCTGCCGTTGGAGTCAGTTTCTCTGCTCCCCAGTGGTCTTTTTCGAGGAACCAAAAGGGTCAGAAGACCCGACACTTGCAGCAGCTGGAGAGGCCACAAAAGTTCCTCACCAAAAGGATAAAGGGTCTCAAACATCTGTCCTATGCTGCCCGACTGAAAGAACTCCAGCTCTATTCAGTCGCTTACCGCTTGCTCAGAGGTGACCTTTGCCTAACATACAAGGCCATGTCAAACCCAGATTTGATGAATATGCTTCACCTCAAAAAATCTAGATCCGTCAGAGCCACAAGGGCGGGAGACTTAAACCTCGACACGGCTATTAATAGGACGTGCTGGAGGGATAGATTCATCACCCAAAGACTCCCTATGCTGTGGAATAAAATCCCGGTATATGTGAGGCAGAGCACCTCGCTGGCCTTGTTCAAGAGAAATCTTGACCAATGGATGGGAGATCGCAGATATACCCCAGGGATTACCTCAGTGTCACTGCTCAACAGAGGCACAGCAAAATAATGGGTATAGTTCCCCATACTAAAGGGGTGGCGTAAGCCACAAAACTATGGACTAGGCTTGTAAATGCCCTCGGGCAGATAGCCTAGTATGAACCTATGAACCTATGAAGAAGATGTGGTTCCTAAAATCACAACATTCCCAACCCGCTCCGGACAACCAGTCCTTCCGTGGCAGAGGAGGACAGGGAGGACGCTGCCCCAGGGGCAGAGGGGCTCCGAGGAACTTTGGGTCCAGAGAACCTTTCTCTGAGCGGCCCGCGCAGCAACCCTGAAGGGATGCCCGGCTGCTCCACTCTGGAGGCAGTCGCGGGGCGCTTCTCGAAACACCTAGCGGCATGGGAGTCCATCACGACAGACCGCTGGGTGCTTCGCATTATATCCAGAGGGTACAAAATACCATTACTCCATGTCCCCAAATCCAAGAACCTCCCCGATGTACCACCCGATCAGAGGGAGGCTGCAGCTGCAGCTGCAGAAATTCATCAGCTGCTAAGAAAGAGCCATCCATCCCGTCCCCCAAGACCAGCTCGGATTAGGGTTCTACTCCAGGTTCTTTTTGGTGCCAAAAAAGACGGGGGACTTGAGACCGATCCTAGACCTTTCCCGCTTGAACCTGTCAGTAACCAAGGAAAAATTCCGAATGGTCACTCTTCAATCTATTCTCCCCTTTTTAAGGGAGAACGATTGGATGTGCTCCATAGAACTCAAGGATGCGTACTACCACATTTTAATGGACAGACGATCCAGGAGGTTCCTTCGCTTCTGGCTGGGGGCCAGTCACTACCAATTCAGGGTCCTTCCCTTTGGTCTCACCACAGCCCCCAGGGTGTTCATCAAGGTATTAGCAGTGATTGCGGCCCACCTGAGGCTCCAGGGAATACAGGTCTTTCCGTACCTGGATGACTGGCTCCTGACCGCTCCAACAAGGCATCTACTTTGCTCAGCCAGAGACTTCTTTCTCCATCTAGCCCCTCAGGCATTACTATCAATGTCGACAAATCTCTTCTGGCTCCAACGCAGGTCATAGAATTCATAAGTGCCAGAATAGACACCAGAGAGTTGCGAGCCTTCCTAACTCCCGAGAGAATCCGGAATTTACAACTCCATGTGCGGGCTATCCTCCAATCAGAGACTTCACCAGTGGAATTGGTCCTGAGGGCACTAGGCTGCATGGCTGCAGCGATTACGCTCCTTCCATGCGCCCGTTTGAATATGCGGGTACTGCAATGGACTCTTCTAGTGCAATGGTCTTTTCTATCCCTGCCTCTCCACCATCCCATTGCTATCAGCAAGGCTTGCAGGAGGGCGCTACTATGGTGGCTCCAAGCCTCGAACTTCCATATGGGCCGTCCCTTCTGCACCTCTCCCCCTCTCGCCACGGTGACCACGGACGCTTCCCGCCTCGGGTGGGGGAGGCATTATTCAGGCAGGACAGTCCAAGGCACGTGGGAACGATACAGAGACGACCTTGCATATCAACGTTCTGGAGATGAGAGCGGTGCTGTTTGCGTTGCAAGCACTTCAGGACCTCCTCCCCATAAGAACGATTGCAATTCAGTCGGACAACATGTCGGTGGTCTGGTACATCAACTAACAGGGGGGAACCAGATCTTACCCTCTGTGCCGCGAAGCCATGAGAGTGTGGGAATGGGCGATCTCCTCCAACCGCTTTCTGATTGCAATGCACATTCCGGGGAGGACCAACATCCTAGCGGACAAGCTCAGTCGCACCCTTCTTACCCCGTATGAGTGGTCTCTCAATCCACTAGTAGCGAAGCAGATATTCGCAACATGGGGGCAACCCTGCTGCGATCTTTTTGCGTCTCCATCAAACACCAAATGCGGCAATCCCCCCTCCAGAGGAAACTCCAAGAGGCGCTCTGGTGCATGCTTGGCCACCCGGTCTACTCTATGCCTATCCTCTTCTACCACTAATGCTACAACTCTTACAGAAAGCCTCACGGTTGGGGAGCAGGATGATCCTCATTGCCCCATTCTGGCCTCAGCAAATTTGGTTCCTTTACCTGTGGTCTCACCTTGTGAATCACCCTTGGATTCTAGATCCCACTCCGGATCTCATCTCCCATCCGTCGAACTTACCGACCCCAAATCTGGATAATCTGAAACTGACAGCTTGGTTGCTCCAGTTCCACTCCTAGTTAGGACTCCCGGTATCTCTTCACCGGTCAAAACCATCCTCGTGGCAGCGAGGTAGCCCTCCACCAGGAAAGTGTACCGCAGTAAATGGAAACGTTTTTCCATCTGGGCAGAGCATCGTGATCTAGATCCCTTTACGGCTCCTCTTCCGTCCATATTAGACATCCTAACTGAACTCTTTCAGGAAGGCGCTAGTTGTTCAACTGTCAAAGTGCAATTAGCAGCCATATCACATTACCACGTGGGACATGATACAGGGCCTTTGATGTCGGCCAAGTTGTGTAAAACCTTTCTCAAGGGCACCTTTTTACTTAGACCCCCTGTAAAGGAAGCCGTGCCACCCTGGGATCTTACACTAGTTCTTCAAGCCTTGACTGCTCCACCCTTTGAACCCGCTGCTTCAGTAGATCTCAAATTCTTGTCATGGAAAACAGCATTCCTTGTAGCCATCACTTCAGCAAAGAGAGTGTCGGAGCTTCAAGCTCTCTCTGTGAAGCCTCCTTACCTGATCTTTCACCCAGATAGTGTACCTCAGGATCAATCCCTCTTTCCTTCCCAAAATAGCATCAGAAACCAACATAAATCAATCCATAAATTTACCGGTTTTCTTCCCTAAATACCAGAATAAGGGAGAGTACAAGCTGCACTCATTAGATGTTCATAGGCAGCTTCGCTTTTATACTCATAGGACAGCTGGCCATAGACAATCTGACCAGCTGTTCATTTCCTTTGCCAAATTTAACTTGGGGAAAGCTATCTCAAAAGTATCTTTATCATGCTGGATTTCTCAATGTATCCTATTGACGTATCAAGCCCCGGGTAGACCCGCACCTGAAGGAGTTCGTGCTCATTCCACCCGCTCCATTTCTACTTCTGCGGCCTTCAAGTCTATAGTTCCATTGGATGATATTTGGTCTGCAGCCACTTGAGCTTCATCTCATACCTTTATTAACCACTACAAACTAGACGTGCTTTCTAGAGGGAGAGCATCCTTTGGCTCTGCGGTGCTTCGCAATATCCTTCCATGATGGCCACCCAAGGTGCAGGTAGCTGGGGACTCTGTCCCACAGGTTGCTGACAAATGAACTTCCTACTTCAGATTAAGAA
>NC_056748.1:905233047-905428047 GCF_019279795.1 Protopterus annectens
TGAAGCTCCCATGCCACAAAAGCAAATGGCTGTAGACTTTATTACCATAATTAGGGGAAGCCAGCCTTCTCCTGCTAAGAGACAAAGAATTGAGTTTCTTTCTGATTCTACAGACCTGGAGTCCGATGACTCTGACCCTTCTGATTATCAGGACATACCCTTATCAGCCTATGAGTATTCAAATGCAGAGGAATCCATTCCCTCTGTCTCCCCTCCAGAGGATTTTTCTTTTGATGAACATTGCATGCTTTGAGAGCATTTCCACTGGGAATGCCAAGACTACAGACTACCCTCTGTCCAAAACGAGACTCCGAGAACTTTTAGAGTTGCCTCCACACAGGCCTCTACCTATGCCCCCTGTCCTGGATGTTGTAGATGTTGTTGTCATGGAATCTCGTCTTACTCCAGATGTATTACACTCGGCCCCTAGGAAACCTGATCGGTACTACAGAGTACCTGATTCCCTCAAATATCTCTTCAATAATCCTACTGTGAATCCAGAGCCCATTTCCCAGGGACCTAAAGGCATTAAGGCTACTACAGCCAAAAATCCTACTCCTTCAGGGTTTCCAGAGCTTTAGACAGACTAGGTAAGAATGTATTTACCTCTGCAACTCTTGCCATCAGGGCAATGAATTGCAAGTTTCACATGTTGAAGTACCAGCGACATATTATGGAACTAATTAAATAAAAAATGGTATTTCCAGATTGTGCAGAAAATAAAGATTTACATGAGCTAATGCATTCTGCAAACCAAGTTAGTAATCATACTTTGCAGCATGGCTTTGATGCCCTAGAAGCATCTTGCAGGCCTGCAGTCACTGGGTCTGTACTAACAAGGCATGCTTGCCTGAAGGAGCAAACCATGCCGGATCATGTCAAATCCAAATTACTAGATGCTCCTTTAAATAAGGATTGTTTGTTTGGCACCAAAGCAGAAGTTGTTCTTAAAAAGATGGAAGAAAACACTAAATCTATGCAAGCTGTCAAAGAATTCTTACAAGTGCAACCACCTAGATTTAGTAGGCAATGGCCTTCTAAAAACTGGTCCATTCCATCCCCTTCCAGGCCTTCCCAGGCCAGACAGGTCACCCAGACAACAGTCTCATGGTATGCAGAAATCGAAACAATGGCGTGTCCCTACTCCAAAAACAGGTAGTGGTAAGCCGCCCCCTTATGGAAAAAGTTCACAATGACTTTTCAGTTATCCTTCCCAGCCCTGCCCAATTACTTGTGTCCCTTAGGAGGAAAACTTGCCCTTGATGCAAAAAACTGGATGTCCATTACTCAGGACTGATGAGTCCTAAACATTATATCCTGGGGTACAAATTCTACTTCTATTCACTGCCAACCGCAGGAGGATTTCCAGACCTTCCTCCAAACCAGTGGACAGATGCTCAAAAGCAAGTACTTTCCCTGCTCATTATCAGAGCTATTCAACCTGTTCCAGTAGAACAAAGGGGTCGGTTTCTACTCCAGACTTTTCCTGGTGCCCAGAAATGAGGGCTCTTGGCGCCCAATCCTTGATCTTTCAATTCTTAACACCTTTCTGGTGATCCTAAATTTCAAGATGCTTACCCTGCAACAGCTTCACCCTATGCTAGCCAAGGATGCCTGGTTAGCCACTCTAGACTTGAAAGAAGCTTATCTGCACATCCCTATAAGGGAGTCATGCAGGAAATCTCTACGATTCAGGGCTGGCTCTATGCACTTTCAGTTCTCTCCACTTCCCTTTGGCTTATCTACTGTGCCCAGAGTATTCACAAAATGCCTGGCTCCAGCCATTGCATACTGCAGGCAGAGAAATATCCAAATTTTCCCATACTTGGATGACTGCCTGATTCAGGCGGACAGCCAGGAATTGCTACTTCAGCACCTGGGATTTGTAAAAAGCCTTCACTTCATTGGGGTACATCATCAACGAAAAGAAATCATATCTGGTACCCAGTCAAAAGATTGTATTCCTGGGAGCAAGCTTGGACACAGCTTCCCAGATGGCATTTCTCACTTCAGAAAAATAGGCCTGTCTGACAAACTACTTCAAACAAATGACCACCAGAACCCAGCTTTCTGCAAGAAAGATATTGCAAGCCCTAGGGTTCATGGCCTCGTGTATTGTGCTAATTCCATATGCAAGACTGCATATGAGGAAACTTCAGTGGTACTTATAAAGTCCGTTGGTACCAACTTTCTAAGGACCTGAAAACAGTCATTCCTATCATACCTTGTCTAAGGGCAGAGTTCCTTTGGTGGGCAGAAGCATGCAACCACAAGGAGCTGCTTTTCACTCAACCTTTCGCCGCCCAAACCCTGACAAAAGATGCATCAGACTATGCATGGGGAGCTCACATGGCAGGCAAATGCATTCAGGGCCACTGGACCCCAGGCCAGATTCTCCTGCACATCAATCAAAAAGAGATGCTGGCTGTACAGAATGCTCTGACAGCCTTCAAATACTTAATCCTTCAGGACAACTGCATATAAAAACAGATGACACCACAGTTATGTGGTACATAAACAAGCAGGGGGGGATACCCATTATTACCCACTCTGCAGGGTAGCCATGGCCCTGTGGAACACAGCCTTGAGCAACCAAGTGCATCTACAAGCTCAATTCCTGCCATGCAAACAAAATTCACTGGCGGATGACTTGAGCAGAAATTTACTAGACCCACAGTAGTGGAAATTGGAGCCCAACACCTTCAACCTTCTGGTCCAGAGGTGGGGGACACAAAGTGGAACTCTCTGCGTCCCCCGAGAACCACCAGTTGAGCTAATTCTGCACCAGGAACCCGTGCAGCAGGGCCTGGAAGGTGGATGGCCCTGTCCTTTCAGTGGGAAAACCTCTCAATTTATGCTTTCCTCCCGCTGCCCTTTCTCTAGAGTACTGCTCAAGATAAAACAGGACAGGCCAAGGGCAATTCTTATTACCCCATTCTGGCCATGCCAGCACTGGTACCCACTCATACGCAGCCTGACAGTGCCACCCTGACACCTTCACCAGACTCCTATCCTGCTGTCTCAGCAGGAGGTACAAATTTTGCATCCACTATTGCAAAGCCTAAACCTTGTAGCCTGTCTTATCCCTTGAATACCCCATCAGCAACCCTCAGCAAACAGGTGTTGGACGTCATTCTTGAAGCCAGAAGCCTAGTTCTAGGAAATCCAATGCGGAAAAGTGGAAAAGATATTGTTCTTGGAATCAGTCTCAAGGGAAGGACACAGCAGTGCCCTCCTTACCTCTAATCCTGGATTACCTAGCAGAGCTACTCCACAGAGGCCCATCTTTCACCTCCATTAAGATTTATGCTTCTGCCATCTCAGCTCATTATAATACTGAGCCACCTCTTTTTTCTCACCCTCTCATCAAACAGTTCCTTAGAGGATCTAATAACTTAAGGCTTCCTAGGAGAGCACCCACCCCTGCCCGGGACCTTAACTTTGTACTGGAAAAGTTCACGCATCCCCCTTTTGAACCTGCTGCCTCAGCAGAGATAAAATTCCTCTCTTGGAAAACAGCCTTGCTTTTAGCCATAAGTTCAGCAAGAAGAGTGTCTGAGTTACATGCACTAATGGCTGTGGAACCCTTAATTATTTTCCATGCTGACAGGGTTTCCCTCAGGACTAACCCATCCTTTTTGCCTAAAGTGGTGTCCAGTGTGACTCTAAACCAATCCATCCATTTGCCAACCTTCTTCCCTAATCCTCAGAATAAAGGGGAAACGGATCCTGCACTCCTTGGACATGCACAGACAGCTCAGGTTCTACCTTGACAGGACTAAGCCTTTCAGAAAATCTGACCAGCTGGTAGTCAGCTTTGCTACAGGGGCAGAGAGCAAGGCCATTTCAGAGCAAACCATTTCCAAATGGATAGCACACTGCATCCATTTCTGCTACAAGCACCATGGAAAACCTACCTCACAGGGGATCAGACCACATTCCAGTAGGGCTACTTCCACCTCTACAGCATTTCTCAGGGGAGTCCCTACCAAGGACATTCTGGAAGCTGCAACCTGGAGTTCTGTACACACCTTCACCAAGCATTACCACTTGTCAATCTTTTGTAAATCCAGGGCTGGATTTGCTACAGCAGTCTTGCAGGGCCTACTAGCCAGCCCTAACACCTCTTGCCTGCCTCCACCCTTCCTCAGCTTTGGGAATCAATCCAATTGTGATGACTGCAACACTGAAACATGAAGAACCATAGTACAGTTGTGTACACTTACCATAAATGTAGATGTTCGAGTGTATTCACTGTTGCAGTCCTGGTTTCCTTCCCTCCAGCCCCCCCCTGGCTTTCTCTATCTTTCTACCTCTCCTCTCTATGGCCATTCCTATTGTCATTGGTATTTACTTTTTACTGGTGGTATTCCCCACCATAGGCCAGCTTCCTGTTTGGGGGCTCCTGACATTTGGGTCAAGAAAAACTGATGTAATGGCGTCGGCTGCCTGTTTTATACCCCTGACGACCTGACGTCATGGAAGAAGCGACAGCATCTGATGCAGAAATACTAAGACACTGTTTTTTGTTGAGGGCTACCTGCAGGCAGATAACCCAAGTTTGATGTCTGCAACAGTGAATACACTCAAACATCTACATTTATGTTAAGTGTACACAGCTGTACTTTTACAGTACACTAACTAATGAATAATATAATGGTTCAGAGGCCATTGGGTGATTACCTTATTTTTTAAAATTACCAATGAACAGTGTGTATAGTGAATAAAACTGACTAGTAGAGATGATTAAAACTGAACAAGGGAAAGAACTGTAAGGGAATGATCTGTCAGCATACTCCATAATAAACAGAGATTATACATTCAGTAATATAGAAAATATAAGCTGCTACCAAGACATGAATAATTACAAACAATGATAAAATATAAGAGAAAATAGTAAATGTACATATATACAAACTTATTCATACCATTTCAAGGCACAGTTAATATTTACACTATCATTAAGTCCGGGGAATAAATCAGCCCCAAGTAGCAGTTGCCACTTTAATTCTCTGACTTCTAAAAACAGATCAGGGTGACCGAAAAAGGGATCTACTGGTTCAAGAACAAAGAATTGGAATGTAACAAAATTAGAGCAGAAAGCACTGTGTTTAGCAAGATCATTATTGTAGGTTTGACCTCTGATAGCTCCCAGGTGCTCTTTAAGTCTATCAGACAATTTGCCCACATAAAAACTACCACATGTATTGACAAGCACAGGCATATACAACAAATCTAGTGCGACAGTCATAATGCATATTAAAGTTAACATGAAAATTACAATGTGAGAATGTGAAACTAGGACCTGTGAAAATGTAAGGGCAGACAACACAACCCTGACATTTATACATATCAACCGAAGCATTAGCACCTAGTAGTGGGTTAACTAAGAAATGTGAATCTCTATTTTCTAGGTGTCTGAGAATATTTTTAGATCTTTTGAATGAGAATGTAGGTGTAGTTCCTAAAATGTTAGCATTAATGTGAGTGTCAGATATAATGTCCCAGTTCTTAGTGATGATTTGTCTGATAGTGGTCATATCCCTTGAAATAGGCAGAGGAAAATTAAAAAAATATTTTTATTTGCACTGCTTCTTTGCTGTGCTGAATCCAAAGTCGTCTTAAGATGGCACAGTCTTGCTGTGCTGTTTACTGCTGAATCAGATGTACAGAGCTTTGCATGACTCCATCTGTAGTCTGTTTAAAGCACCAAGCCTTTCAAATTGCACACTGATAAAGAAGTATATTTTACAGCTATAAGCACGCTTACAGCATATATTTACAAAGTTTTCCTTCATTACAGATATGAATGATGATTTCTACAAAATACCTCTCTCTGCTACAGTTGTTATATAGAGTGCTAGTCACGCATATTGATTTTATTTCCTCTTGGTATCTTTTTTGGCCTTCTGTGGGAAGTCACATAATGTCTGTTTTTAGACTTTTCTATTGTCCTGTCAGCAGTTCTGCTGATGTGAAAATGCACAAATGCACGCAATCAGAATTACGGAAGTACGAAAGGAAACATCGGATGTTATGTAGTACTGTCTCGCCTACATTCTTACCCGTGGGTTCGGAGCCGAATATCGGCTCCGACTCAGCTGATTTTTACTAGCTCAAAGTCTCTCATTGACTGGGCTAAGAGGGTATCCCATGGTGCACTGCTCCCTATCCCCAGATCTCATTTGCCGCTTGTATAGCTCGGACGTGGTCTCGCTTGGCTGTGGCTAAGTACCCTCTTTTTTACTACTACTCGTTGAGAAAGTTGTTTGTTCAAACCCAAAAGCTATTTTAATAGCTATTCTTGCTGATCGCTAATTTGTGTATTTGTTTCAGTGCTTGTGTTAGTTGTTTGGTATCCCTCCTTTTCCAGCGGGCTAGGCCCGTTTTAGTTAGAGGACCTAGTCCACCCCTCTGTCATTAAATTAACCTTTGGTCTTGTGTTTCCTGAAGAACCGTTTCAATTAGAGGTTCTTGTATGTGACTGTCTTGATGTCCTTCAAGGATGCATCTGCAGTCCTAACAAATGGGTTGTCCTGGCCTCAGGCAGCCCTTCGGTCGGCCGGATTCCAAAGTCTGGGTCTGGCCTCAGCTGATGTCGCACTTCACCCGACGTCATAGCTGCAGTTTAGCGGGTATAAAGGCATCAGCCGACGCCATTTTCCTCAGTCTTTCTTGCCGCGTGGCGCCCGAAGCAGAAGCTGTTCGCAAGTGCCGGTCGGTCAGAACCAGAGATTGCTACTACCGAAGACTTCTAAAAAGCTAAGTATCCCGTTGGGGACTCTTTCTTGCCTCAGCCGATGTCAGAAAAAGTGAATAACTGTTTAACTTGTGGGAAACAAATACCTCATAAAGATTTTCACTCTTACTGCCTACCTTGTTTAGGCCCAGACCACGACTTAGCAGCCTGTCTAGCCTGTGCTTCTTTCAACCGATGGACACTTAGACGTCGGTCGGAATTTGCTGAGGAGTTTTTCGGCTCCGCTTTTGCTTACAACATGCCGTCGGAAACTCCGACTTCACAATTAGCTAAAAAGCGCAACGAAAAGGACCGACACTCGCGGTCCGCGGTTTCGGCCGAAACCGCGGTTAAGTCAACTGCGAGTGTCTCGGTTTCGGCTGAAACCGAGCCCTCGGTTCTTCCTTCGGCCGAAAGCTTGCCTCCCACCGAGGCCTCATCCAGCATGGCTGAATCTGCTACTGAAATTCCACCTGCTCTTACAGGTTCACAGGATTTATCTGATACTATCCCTTTAGATATATCCACTCCTGCACGTGGAGCTGCTAGGCCCCCTGCATCCATGTCGATTAAGGCTTTTGCCAGGGCTAAAGCAGCAAAATCAACCAAGACTGTGCCTACTAAGACCCCCTGTCACAGGCCTAGCTCTAGTACTCAAATGCTTAGTCTAGCAGAGAATCTAATTTCTTTGATCAGGGGATCCCAACCTCACCCTGACAGGGCCTCTCACCCACCTCCAGAGAAGAGGCCTAGAGTAGAGCCCCCTGAGCCAGTTTCTTCAGATTACTCTTCTGATGAATCAGAAAATACAGACCCTCCAGAAGGCCCTTATTCTCCTTATGAGGACTCTGATGCAGAAGACTCCATTCCTTCTGCCTCTCCGCCTGAGGAATTTTCTTTTGGGGAAACCTTGCATGCTATGAGGGAACAATTTCAATGGCAGGGCCAGGATTTTACAGACTCTAGGAAAAGGCTTAGGACCTTTTTGCATTTGCCACAGCATAGGCCTTTAGCCATTCCTCCAGTACTTACTGTTGTGGATGATGCATTTAATGATGCTTGTACTGCCCCTGATTCACTTCCTCCGGCCCCTGATAAGCCCGACAGGTACTACAGGGTTCCGGACACACACAATCATTTGTATAAGGCTCCTTTTGCAGATCCTGAAACTATTTCACAGGGACCCAAGGCTGTAGCAGCTACCTCTGCCAAAAACCCCCTCCCCTCTGAAAGGGAATCTAGGGCCTTAGAGAGATGGGGTAAAAAAGTTTATACTTCTGCTACTCTTTCGGCTAGGGCCTTAAACTGTCAATTCCACATGATTCAGTATCAGGAATTTATGTTAGACCAGTTAACTAAAAAACTGTCCTCTCCTGAACCATTAGACAAAAAGTCTCTTCAGGAAATGGTACATAACATACAGCAGGTCAGTAATCATTCCTTAAAATGCGGCTATGATGCACTGGAGGCTTCCTTTAGATCAGCTATGACTGGTACAGTGATCAGAAGGCATGCATGGTTAAAAGAGCAGTCCTTACCAGACCATGTAAAATCAAAGCTCCTAGATGCTCCCATGGATAAGCTTAATTTGTTTGGCTCACCTGCACAGCAGATGCTGAAGAAGGTGGAAGAGAAAGCAAAATCTGTCCAGACAGTCAAGGATTTCTTACAGGTCCAGCCTCCAAGGTTTAGTAGGAACTGGTCTTCCAAGAATTGGTCCTTTCCAGACACCACCAGAGCACAGAGAGGCTGGAATAGGCGCCCAAGAGGCAGGGGTCAATCCAGAGGTGCCTACAGGGGACGCCAGTGGCAGCCTAACAACCAGCGAAGTACTGCCGCAGATCCAGCCACTACCACTTCCACAGGACAATCACAGTGACTTGGCTCTGAGACCGCCTACCAGGGAACAACTAGATGCACCCTTAGGTGGAAAGCTAGCCTTATTTTCAGTAAACTGGCATTACATCACAGGAGACAAATGGATTTTACAGACAATAGACAAAGGTTACAGGTTTCACTTCCATACTCTACCAAGGAAGAGAGGAATGCCAAACCTACCTCCAAATCAAAAGACAAAAGCTCTAGAACAAATAGACAACTTAATAAGGATGAGAGCTATAGAAAAGGTACCGTCTATGGAACAAGGGCAAGGATTTTAATCCAGACTTTTCCTGGTGCCAAGAAAAGAAAACCAATGGAGACCTATTCTAGACCTGTCCGTTCTGAACACATATCTCATTGTTCCAAAATTCAAAATGCTGACCCTACAGCAGCTTCTTCCCATGCTGGGCAAGGAGTCTTGGCTGGTAACTCTAGATCTCAAGGAGGCATACCTGCACGTCCCCATACGACCAAATTGCAGAAGATACCTCAGATTTCTTGCAGGATCAGAGCATTATCAATTCTCAGCATTGCCCTTTGGCTTATCTACTGCACCCAGAGTGTTCACGAAATGCCTGGCATCAGTAATTGCTCATTGCAGGCTTCAGGGAATTCAAATTTACCCTTACCTGGACGACTGCCTGTTACAAGCGGACAACAAAAACAAATTAGCAAAAGATTTGAAAAATGTCATTCATCTGCTACAAGCCCTGGGATACACAGTCAATATAAAAAAGTCAAGGCTGATACCATCCCAGAGGATAACTTTCTTGGGTGCAGAACTGGACACATTAAACCAAATGGCATCCCTCACAGCAGAAAAGCAGAAGCACCTTCCTCTCTATTTCATGGCATTAACAACGCAGAACCAGCTAACAGCAAGGAAAGTCCTGCAAGCCCTGGGTTACATGGCATCCAGCATAATATTGATTCCACATCCCAGACTACATATGAGGAAGTTGCAATGGTACCTAATGAATTTATGGTCTCATCACAAGCACAGCCTAGAAACCCAAATTCCAATAATTCCATGCCTGAAGCAAGAATTCCAATGGTGGGCTCAGGCCTGTCAAGTGAACAAAGGACTGCCCTTCCACAGCCCTCAACCAAGCCAGACTATCACCACGGACGCCTCAGACCTCGGTTGGGGGGCACACATGCTGGACAAGTGCATACAAGGCTTATGGACTCAAGACCAGCTGAACCTACACATAAATCAAAAGGAGATGCTGGCAGTAAAACTGGCAATTCAGACATTCAGACTGTTTCTTCAACAGGGTCAATTGCTGATAAGGACGGACAACACCACAGTTATGTGGTACATCAACAAACAGGGAGGCACACAGTCATACCCTCTATGCCGGATGGCAATGGACCTCTGGAATGTGGCCCTGAGCTTCAACATACAGCTCCAGGCAATATTTGTGCCAGGAAAAGAAAATATACTAGCAGACATCCTAAGCAGAACTACCACGGATGCCCACGAATGGATGCTGCATCCAGACATCTTTAAATCCATTACAAGGAAATGGGGACTACCAGAAATAGACTTATTCGCATCCTCACACAACCACCAATTGAAAAAATTCTGCACAAGGACATACCACCCTCTGGCTTGGAAGGTGGACTCCCTATCTTTCAGTTGGGAAAACCTGACAGCATATGCATTCCCACCTCTTCCTTTGATGCACAAGGTGCTATTGAAGATCAAAGAAGACCGCCCAAGAATCATCCTGATAGCTCCAGACTGGCCGAGGCAGCATTGGTACCCATTACTGAGGAGTATGTCTCGGGAACAAATATGGCCTCTGCCCCTAGTTCCCTTACTGCTAACACAGAACAACTTCAAAACCCTGCATCCAAACTTGAAAACGTTGCAGCTAGCTGCCTGGAACATTGCATAAGACAAAATAACCCAGACTTATCTCAAAGGGTTAAAGACATTATCTTGGAGGCTCGCAGACCCTCAACAAGGAAAAGTTATTCAGCAAAATGGAAAAGATATCTCATTCGGAGTGCAGCTAAAGGAGAAGATGTGTCACTGGTAAACATAGCTAACATCCTGGAATACTTGGCAGAGCTTTTCCACAATGGCCTGTCCTATTCTTCCATTAAGATTCATGCATCAGCTATTTCAGCAGAATACAACATGGACCCTCCAGTCTTCTCTCATCCTCTACTCAGGCAGTTTCTGAGAGGAATTAAAAATGTAAAGCCACCAAGGAAGCCACCATTGCCCGCATGGGACTTGAACTTTGTGCTGGAAAAGTTGACACTCCCTCCTTTTGAACCAGCAGCAACAGCAGAATTACAGTACTTACCATGGAAAACTGCTTTCCTGCTTGCAATCACTTCAGCAAGAAGGGTTTCTGAATTACAGGCATTAATGGCAGTTCAGCCCTTCCTTATCTTCCATCAAGATAGAGTGTCCATGAGAACTAATCCTACTTTTATGCCAAAGGTGGTCTCCAGGGTATCTCTAAACCAAGCTATCCACCTACCTGCATTCTTCCACAACCCACAGAACAGGGGATAAAGATTATTACATACCTTGGATGTACATAGGCAATTGCGCTACTACCTGGACAGAACCAAGAGCAATAGAAAAACTGACCAGCTACTGGTAGCATATGCAACAGGAATGGAAGGAAAAGCAATTTCAAAACAGACAATCTCAAAGTGGATAGGAAATTGCATTAGATTTTGTTACTCTTACCATGGAAAGACAACTCCAGAAAACATCAGACCTCACTCCACAAGGGCTACAGCCACTACTACAGCTTTTTTACGAGGAGTGGCTACCAAAGACATTTTAGAGGCTGCTACTTTGAGCTCCGTGCATACATTTGCCAAGCATTATAATCTACCCTTATACTCCAGATCCCGAGCAGGTTTTGCCACTGCTGTTTTGCAAGGGATCTTAACTACACCATAATCTTATTATTACCTCCTCCCCCAGTTTGGCTATGGTATTCTACCCATTTGTTAGGACTGCAGATGCATCCTTGAAGGACTTAGTACAGTTTTGTACCTACCATAAATGTAGATGTCCGAGAGGTATGCATCTGCAGTCAGGATTCCCCACCCTCCTTCCCCTCTGTGGTACTCCTAGGGTATTTGCCCATCTTGTAGCTAGCTGGGGGAATCTATTATGGTGTATTTGTTTGTATATATGTATATACATGTTTATTTCTATTTGCTCTCTATTGTTTGGAAACATTTGCATTTATCCAAATTTAGCCTTCCTAGAGGGCACCTGGCATCTGGGGCAAGAAACACTGAGGAAAATGGCATCGGCTGATGCCTTTATACCCGCTGAACTGCAGCTATGACGTCGGGTGAAGTGCGACATCAGCCGAGGCCAGACCCAGACTTTGGAATCCGGCCGACCGAAGGGCTGCCTGAGGCCAGGACAACCCATTTGTTAGGACTGCAGATGCATACCTCTCGGACATCTACATTTATGGTAGGTACAAAACTGTACTTTTTTCCTGCTGTCTTGTGTGAACTGTTTAGATTAGAGGTTCTCAGTTTGCCTGTTGGTTTTAGTACCTGGTGTTCAAAATTGTGTGGTGTTTCCCGCCATTTCTTGCGAGTTACATCTAGGCTTCTTTTACCGTTCTTTGTAAAATGTCCAAACATCAGAAGGAACATAAGCCTTCTGGCTTTAAGAAATGTTCCAAATGTGGATATAAAATGTCCATCACAGATGGACATTCTGTGTGTGTCTACTCCCTTGGAGCCATCCATTTACAAGAGTCATGTAGCTTTTGCCACACTTTCAGTCCTAGGGTGCTCCAGGAGAGAAAAAACAAGTTAATTTTGAAAGGACTCTTAAAACCATCTTTTGAGGAAGCTATTGCTTCGGCTTCCAGTGCTAAGTCTAAGGCTTCCAAGTCCAAGAAAAGGTCTCCGGCTCCATCTGCTACTGTGGAGCCCCCGGGGAAGATTACAGTTTTGGACTCTACCTCCTCGGCTCCACTTTCTTTGGGGCCGCAGGAGGTATCTGTATTAACCGAAACGGCGTCTGCTCTAATTATCCTTGACCCCATTCGGAGCCGATCGCCCAGTGTCAGACTTGGTTCACCGGACAAGAGATCCCAATCTCCATCTATCTCTTCTAAATCCTCCAGGCTTTCTGATTTGGATTTTGACAGGGTAGTGCAGAGGCTCCTGCAATCGCCAGTGTTGGCCAAATTGTTTTCGGCTCCGACCCACTCTGCTCCGGAGCCAGTTGGCATGTCCGTTTCGATGATTCCTCCTCCGAGCACTTCCTTGCATCGGAGCAGGTATGCTCCGCTCCGAGTGATGTTCCTGGGCCGACTCCGATATCCCCTTTGGGTTTATCGGTGCCGACTTCGGCTCCGACCATGTCTGTTCCGTCCACAGGGTTCGAGACTCGGATCTCTTCGGTTGGGCCCGAGGGGGATACGTCATGACAGCTGTCTGTTCCAAGTCTCCCACTCAGTGCATCGGCTCGGGGGACCCCAGTCTCGGTCGTGGCCTTGAAGGCCGGTCGGTTCTCGGAGCTGGGAGGACCTGCCTTCAAGGCCATGCTGAGCGCTCTGGCAAGATCGTCAGCTACATCACCCAGGTCGGTCATTCCGTCCCCCACCTCCCCGGCAAGAGCCTCTGACACTCACCTGTCCTTGGACTGCAGAGCGCCAGGCCCTAACACCCCCACGGGTTGTCCCCAACCTTCTGAGGGTCTCCCCGAGTCTTTGCCTGAGGAGCCCCTAGAAAGAAATTGTTCAAGAGGAAGCACATAGACTCCAAGGATGAGTCTCTCACCTCCGATACTGACCTCGAGGAATCTGAAGGGTCCCCCAAGTGTTTCTCTGATGATGTTTCCTTCTCCGATATCCTGGAGATACTGAAACAAAGAGAAGGCTGGCCTTCCAAAACTCCTTCCGAGGAGGAGTCAGTGTTCCTTAAGGCTTTTGGCACCCAACCTTCCGCCTCCTGGGTGTCTCCACCCTTCGAACTGCTTGACCTCATTTGTCAAAGAGTATGGGAAAATCCTAATTCTATAGAGCCTGTACCGAGGCGCCCCAACAAGTTCCTGTCTGCACCCCAGGGAAAAGAGTTTGTATGAAAAGGAGTCCCGGTAGATGCCATGGTGGTGGCGGCAGCCACCCAGAAGGAAGTTGCAGAATCTTCCTCATCGGTCCATCCTCCTAACAAGGAGTCTAGGACCATGGACCGGTACAGGAAGCGTACCCTATCTTCAGCAACCTTCACCTTACGGTTGCTGAATTATTTATCTCGCTTCATTCGGTTCCAGAGAGATCTCCTCAAAGAACTGGGAGATACTCTTACGGGTAACATACCTGAGGCGGTAGCTCAGACGGTTAATGCACAGGTTTCTACCCTCCACTCCATCACTAACTTGTCCATGCGGCTCATTTCATATGCGGCCGAAGGAGTGACTAGGGCGGCGAGCTCAGGGGTCGTCCTTAGAAGGCAGGCCTGGCTACGCCTGTGTCACTTCGCGGAGGCTTTCAAGATCTGAAGTAGGCAGACTTCATTTGTCTGCAACCTGTGGGTTTCGGATCCGACTTCGGATCCGAGCCGGCAATTCAAAAGCTTAGGATCCGAGCTCCTAGCTCCTCCCTCTACCCATAATCCCCTGCCAAGCCCTAACTGACCTTGGATTTCGTTTGCCTAGTTTCAAGTAACAACGGATTCCTGGAGCTCCTGGCAGCAAATTGTTCAGATAAGTTTTTGACAGGAAAACTTTAGAGTTTTACTCCTTTTTCTAGTTGTGTGTGTGTTTTAGGCTTTCCTCTCTTTACCTTAAATAATTTTCACGGGTTTTGCGTAGTTTTTGTGCAAGTTTTTCTGTTTTTTGTGTGTATGAGGCCTATAGGGTGTACCATGTCAGAAGCCCCTAAGGCAGTTTTCTCAAAATGTACCGAGTGTGGCCACAAGCTGTCCCCAGCTGAAGGCCACACTCGTTGCGTTAAATGCTTGGGGGTTGAACACCTGTCATCTGGTTGTACCATATGCGCAGGGTTCAACCCCCGAGCTTTGAGAGCGGAGGTCGAAGTTAGTACTGGCGGGACTTCTCCCTCCAGATGCTGCTTCGGCCTCTGCCACTGTTAGCCAGCAACCTACTTCGGGTGCTACGGTCTCCCTTTCCCCGGCAGGGACTCAACCTCCCTCCAAGAAGCCGGAGGATAGGGAGACCATTAGAGAGAAGGAGAGACATAAGGAGAGGCACCACAAACGGCGGGCCGAGACCTCTAGCTCGGCCCCTCCGTCTAAGCGGGCCTCTCCTGTGTCTTCTAGATCTCCTCCTCCTCGGCTCCATTCCCCTCGGTTCTCTCCCGGACCCGAGGAGGGGGAGACTAGCCCTTCGGTGAGGTCCCCGAGGCGGTTCTCTAGGTCCGCTTCGGTGGCCTCATCTAGATCCACTTTTTCAATGTCAGAAGCAGATATGGACCGGATGATGAGGCTTTTCATCCAGGCCCAGATGCAAATGGGAGTGCTCTTAGCCCCCCCCCCCAACCGGGAGGGGCTTCGACCCCATTTTTCACCCCCCTTGGCTCCTTCTCCGACCCGTCTCCCGGGTTCAGAGCTGTCGGAGCCGGGCAGAGTTGGATCCGGGGGTGGTTTGGATCCGATTGGTCGGAGCACCTTGGATCCGATCCATCCTTTGAGTACTTCGGGTACTTCGGACCCGACCTCTCGGAGCCGAGGGCCGAGCCTCGGATCCGAGGGAGCTGGTGTGTCTTCGACTCGGTCTAGGTTGGAGCACATCGGTTTCTCGGATCCGACGGTCTCGGCTCCGGCTCCGATCCGTGCGTCGGATCCGAGTGGGGATCGACTCTCAGGGCTTTGAGAGGCCGGCTCTCCCTCGGCTTTCGACGTAGTGGAAAGGGCACTGTTGAGAACTTCCGGACCCCCGGTCCCTGCCACGGCTCCACCCCGCACTCCCTTGCAGCTGGGCCAGGCTCCCATCAGCCGGTCCCAGGGACAGCCCGCCTTGATGTCCCAAGTAGTTCCTTTGGAACATCTGGCTGCTGAAGAGGACTCCTCGGACACTCCCCCTGAGGAAGTGCCTCGGAAGCGTAAGTGTAAAAGGAGACACGTGGACTCCCCTGAGCACTCCCCCCGAGGAAGTGCCTCGGAAGCGTAAGTGTAAAAGGAGACACGTGGACTCCCCTGAGTCCATTACCGAAGACACAGACTTGGATGAAGGGGAGGGCTCCCCAAGGTCACCCCCGGAGGACGTCTCCTTTGGAGACATTATGGAGATGCTTAGAATTGGGGGGGTGGTCTGCCCCCAAGGCCTCCTCAGACGAGTCTGTTCTTGGAGGCATTCGAGGTGGGCCCATCTACCTCTTGGGTGTCCCCTCCTGCCGATCCTCTGGTGGACCTTATTTCCACCAGAGCATGGAAGGAACCGGACACCATTGAGCCTGTCCCCAAGCATCCGGATCGAATCCTGAGCCCACCAGCAGACCGCACTCATTGGAGCAAAGGCCCCCCGGTAGATGCTATGATGATGGCCACAGCCACAAAGAGGGAATTAGCCCTGGAAAGGCCCTCTATGCATCCTCCGAGCAAAGAATCCTGTTTGATGGATCGCATTGGGAAGCGAGTTTTTAGTTCAGCAACCTTCTCTATGAGAGCGCTGAACTACATGGCACATGTCATCAGGATGCAGCGGCACCTGATTAAAGAGTACGCGGCATCTCCCCCAGAGTCCATGTCGGCGGAGGACAAGCACGTGTACTCCACCCGTATGGCCACTCTCAGATCAGTTTCTAATACTTCTATGCGGCTACTTTCTCACGCAACTGAGGGAGCCGCTAGAGCTAGTGAAGCGGGCCTCGTCATGAGGCGTCAGGCCTGGCTCCGCCACTGTGATTTTGCAGAGCCCTTCAAAGCGACCTTCGCGAATGCCCCCTTTGATGGTTCTGCCCTGTTTGGCAAAACTGTTCGCGAAACGTTAGTCCAGAGCGAGAAGGACGGGAAGACGCTGTCTGCCATCGGAGTCTGCTTCTCAGCTCCCCAGAGGTCCTTCTCGAAGAACCAAAAGGGACAGAAGAAGATGTGGTTCTGGAAGTCGCAGCAATCCCAACCTGCTCCGGACAACCAGTCCTTCCGTGGCAGAGGAGGACAGGGAGGTCGCTGTCCTAGAGGCAGAGGGGCTCCTAGGAACTTTGGGTCTAGAGAAACTTTCTCTGACAGACCCACGCAACAGCCCTGAAGGGTTGCCTGGCTGTCCATCTCTGGAGGCAGTCGGGGGGTTGGGCGTTTTTCGAGGCACCTGACATCTTGGGAGTCAATCACGTCAGACTGTCGGGTGCTTCGTGTGATATCCAGAGGTTATGCCATTCCCCTGAGCAAAATCCCCAGATCCTGAAGCCTCCCCGATGTACCACCCGACCAAAGGGAGGCGGCAGCTGTCGAAATCAAGCAGCTGTTAGAAAAAAGAGCCATCCAGCGCATCCCCCGAGATCAGACCGGATCAGGGTTTTACTCCAGGTTTTTCTTGGTGCCAAAGAAAACGGGGGACTTAAGACCGATCTTAGACCTTTCCCTGCTGAACCTGTCTGTAACTAAGCAAAAATTCCGGATGGTCACTCTACAATCTATACTCCCCTTTTTGCGGTAGAACGATTGGATGTGCTCTGTCGACCTCAAGGACGCGTACTACCACATTTGGATGGACAGACTGTCCAGGAGGTTCCTTCACTTCCGACTGGGAGCCAGCCACTACCAGTTCAGGGTCCTTCCCTTTGGTCTCACCTCTGCCCCCAGGGTGTTCACTAAGGTACTAGCAGTGGTAGCGGCCCACCTGAGACTCCAGGGAATACAGGTCTTTCCGTACCTGGACGACTGGCTCCTCACGGCATCATCAAGGCATCTACTTTGCTCAGCCAGAGACTATTTCCTCTTTGTAGCTCTGAGGCTGGGCATCACATAAACATGGAAAAATCTTTACTGCATCCCACACAACTTATAGATTTCATAGGAGGAAGGTTTGACACAAGATCAATGCGGGCCTTCCTCACTCCAGATCAGCTGTTCAGCCTGAAGTGTCATGTCACAGCAGTCTTGCAACCGTTTCCGACGGCGGCTTCGGTCCTGAGGGCCCTGGGTTCGATGGCAGCAGCTATTCCACTTCTTCTCCATGCTCGCTTACACATGCGGGTTCTTCAATGGACCCTACAGGTCCAGTGGTCTCCGCAACTCTCTTCTCTCAACAGCCCGATAGCTATCAGCAAGGCATGCAGGGACTCCCTGTTTTGGTGGCTCCAGTCACCGGAGCTCCTAGCAGGGAGACCCTTTTGTGCAACATTCCCCCTAGCCACGGTGACCACGGACGCTTCTTGCCTCGGGTGGGGGGGGGCATTCTGCGGGCAAGATTGTCCAAGGCACGTGGAACAGTTGAGAGACCTCGTTGCATATAAATGTCCTGGAGATGAGGGCGGTGCTCTTAGCGTTGCAAGCACTTCACAGCCTTCTCCCTGCAGGGACTATTGCGATCCAGACGGACAACATGTCAGTAGTCTAGTACATCAACAAGCAGGGGGGAACCAGGTCCTATCCCCTTTGTCGAGAGGCCATGAGAGTCTGGAAATGGGCAATCTCCACCAAACGCTTTCTTGTAGCAATGCACATTCCGGGAAGGTCCAGCATCCTTGCGGACAAGCTCAGTCGCACCATTCTTTCTCCTCACGAATGGTCTTTCAATCCTTTGGTAGCGAAGAAGATTTTTGCCGTCTGGGGGCAACCCTGTTGGGATCTTTTTGCTTCTCACTCAAACTCCAAATGCGACAGTTTCTTCGCTCTGCTTCCCCCACCTGGGGAATCCCCGAGAGACGCACTGGTGCATGCTTGGCCTCCCGGTCTCCTTTATGCTTATCCTCCACTACCTCTGATGCAGAGGCTCTTGCAGAAAGCCAACAGTTTGGGGAGCAGAATGATTCTCATTGCCCCGTTCTGGCCTCGTCAACCTTGGTTCCCTTATGTATGGTCTCACAAAGTGAATCCGCCCTGGATTCTAGATCCGATCCCGGATCTCATTTCCCATCCTCAAGGGCTCCCGATTCTGAATCTACACACCTTGAGATTGACAGCCTGGCTGCTCCAGTTCCATCCTTGATTAGGACTCCCGGTATCTCGTCACCAGTCAAGGCCATTTTAGTGGCTTATAAACCTTCCACTAGGAAGGTTTACGAGCAAATGGAAAAGGTTTTCTATTTGGGCGATTCAGAACAATATTGATCCTTTTTCTGCACCAATGTCTGTACTGGACTTCTTAACAGACCTCTTTCATCAGGGGGCCAGTTCTTCCACGGTAAAGGTGCAAATGGCAGCGATTTCCCATTATCATGTGGGTCATGAGTCAGCTCCCCTCATGACTGCGAAACTTTGCAAGACCTTTCTTAAAGGAGTTTTTCTGTTGAGGCCCCCGGTCAAAGAAGCTGTGCCACCTTGGGACCTATCTTTAGTCCTGCAGGCCCTTACTGCTCCTCCCTTTGAGCCTGCAGCTTCTGTAGATCTAAAGTACCTTTCCTGGAAGACTGCCTTCTTGGTAGCCATCACCTCAGCCAGAAGAGTGTCGGAACTCCAGGCTCTATGTGTCAAGCCGCCTTACCTCTCCTTTTTTCCCGATAGGGTGTTCCTCAGGACCAATCCTTCTTTTCTTCCAAAAGTTTCTTCGGAATCTAATATTAACCAATCAATCAACTTGCCGTTTTTTTTCCCCAACTATAAAAACAAAGGAGAATGTAAGCTGCATTCTTTAGATGTTCACAGACAATTGCGCTTCTACATTCACAGAACAGCTGGCCATAGACAATCAGATCAACTGTTCGTCTCCTTTGCTAAATTTGCTATGGGTAAAGCAGTCTCCAAGGTCACACTGTCGAGATGGATTACTAATTGTATTTTGCAGGCTTATGACACTTCAGGTAGGCCTGCTCCTCAGAGGGTTACAGCTCACTCTACTAGGGCAATTTCAACTTCAGCCGCTTTTAAGTCCCGAGTGTCATTGGATGATATCTGTGCAGCAGCCACTTGGGCCCCGTCTCATACCTTCATTTCTCATTATAAGGTGGATGTTGTTTCCAGGGGGAGAGCATCCTTTGGCTCTGCGGTGCTCCGGAACATCCTTCCATGACGGCCGTCCAAGATTTAGGTAGCTGGGGACTCTGTCCCACAGGTTGCAGACAAATGAAGTCTGCCTACTTCAGATTTAGAAGTTATGTACTCACCATAATGTTCCATCTGAGTTGGTGACTTCATTTGGATGCAACCATTCCCCCCCCTCCATCCCCCTGACCTATTTAGAGTAAGAGTTTATTCCTGTGTCCAGGTATTTTTTACTAGTATTCACTAGGCAAACTCAATCTGAGGTCAGTTAGGGCTTGGCAGGGGATTATGGGTAGAGGGAGGAGCTAGGAGCTCGGATCCTAAGCTTTTGAAATGCCTGCTCGGATCCGAAGTTGGATCCGAAACCCACAGGTTGCATCCAAATGAAGTCACCTACTCAGATGGAACGTTATGGTGAGTACATAACTTCTAATTTTCCTTCACTGATGCCCCATTTGACGGTTCCTCCTTGTTTGGGACCAAAGTGAAAGACACGCTCACCAGGTGCGAGCAAGAGGGAAAGACCCAGTTTGCCGTCGGGGTCCCTTTTTCCCCTTCCTTCTAGGCCTTATCCCAAGGCCCAGCGGGGGGGGGGGGATGTGGTTCAAGAAATGACAGAGGTTCTTTCCTGCAGCACAAGTTGAACCCCCCTCAAGAGGCAGGGGAGGCGGGGTTACTCAGGGAGATATTGCCCCAGAGGCAGAGGGGGCCCAGCAGTTTGGGAGACCGTGACTCCTTTCATGGCTCTCCATACTCTCATTCCTGAGGGTGTGCCCAACTGCGCTTATCTGGAGCCAGTCGGTGGTCGAATTTCCTTATACCCGGAAGCTTGGGAGAGCATCACCCAGGACTAGTGGGTACTAAGGATGGTGTCCGGAGGTTACCTCATCCCATTCTCTTCAATACCCCCGCCAATAAGAAAAATCCTAGACGTTCCACCCAGCCAAAGGGATCAAGCAGCCTCAGATGTGTCTCAGCTGCTGGAAAAAGGAGCCATCCAACCAGTCCCCTCAGACCAAATCGGATTAGGGACTTACTCAAGATTCTTTTTGGTGCTGAAAATAACAGGGGACCTGAAACCCATACTAGATCTCAGTCAACTTAACAATTATGTACACAAGTCCAAGTTCCGGATGGTCACTGTACAGTCAATCCTCCCATTGTTGGGAGAGGAAGTTTGGATGTGCTCCATCGATCTGAAAGATGCTTATTACCATATCAAAATGGACAAAGCATCCAGGAGTCACCTACGCTTCTGGCTGGGAGCCAGTCACTTCCATTTTCGAGCCCTGCCCTTTGGTCTCACCACAGCCCCAAGGGTGTTCACCAAATGTATGGCAGTGGTGACGGCTCACTTGAGACGTCAAGGATTCCAGGTGTTTCTGTACCTGGACGACTGGCTCCTTACTTGCCCCCACCAAGCAACAACTAGTTCAAACAAAGGATGTTACTATCAGTCTATGTCATCAATTGGGCATAACGATAAACTGGGAAAAATCTGCCTTATTGCCTTCGCAGCGTGTCACCTTTATAGGAGCAGAGCTGGACACCATTCAAATGCGAGCATTCCTACCACAAGAAAGGATCACGGTATTGCAACGACAGATTCATATACTGATACCACTCAGACAAGCACAGGCAAGAGTGTATTCACTGTTGCAGTCCTGGTTTCCTTCCCTCCAGCCCCCCTGGCTTTCTCTATCTTTCTACCTCTCCTCTCTATGGCCATTCCTAATGTCATTGGTATTTACTTTTTACTGGTGGTATTCCCCACCATAGGCCAGCTTCCTGTTTGGGGGCTCCTGACATTTGGGGCAAAAAAAACTGATGTAATGGCGTTGGCTGCCTGTTTTTATACCCCTGACGACCTGACGTCATGGAAGAAGCAACAGCATCCGATGCAGAAATACTAAGACTCTGGTTTTTGGGCCGACTGAGGGCTACCTGCAGGCAGATAACCCAAGTTTAATGACTGCAACAGTGAATACACTCAAACATCTACATTTATGGTAAGTGTACCTGTTGAAAAAACATCACATATTGCTCAGTTTATAAAAAAGGATGTCTATTAATAGATACTTGTTCTGCAAACATGAGAAAATCATGTAATACTTGCTTTCCAATATTGCTTTGTTAGGCTTTTTCTGATGCTGTGAAGAGAAGCCTGTCTGTTATGCATATATTATGAATGCCTATTTTACATTGCTAAACTCTATACATATATTTAAGCAAACTTTTTATTCTATGCTGTATCTTCCAGCATATTTACAACAGAATTAATTTCAGCCTTATATTCGTAATCTCTAACAATTCCTTCTTTTTTTAAATGTACTCATAACACTTTATACTGATATGTATTTTATCGCATTATATAGAAAACACATTAAGAAACAAAACCTTTAGTCTTCTTTTGATACAAGTCAAAATGCAATTTTACACAGTTCATGCAATTATATCAAGTATTACTACCAAAACTGAATGTATTTAACAACTTTTTCTTTTGCAGACCATTCACTGAAAATATTTCTTCAGTTATGGGCTGTGTCTGCTTTATTTTATTTTTTAACTTGATTAATTTATTCTTTTGCAATTACAGAAATTAATTTATGACTTAGAACTGTCCCATTAACTCTTTGCAACTGTTGAATTAAGTCTTTACTTTTATTAATAATTTTATATCAAAAGATTAGAAATAGACTAATATCTGTAAAAGACAAGAACTATGTGCTACTGCAAGCATTTATACACTGCTGAAAATATACAATTTCAATGTAATTTTAACCATCACATTTCTAAACTGCCCATACACTTTACTTGACAGTGAAATGTACTCTGAAAAATGCTGTTTACATATTAGCCCATTAGCTATATGAATACAATATTTTAATACATTTTTTTTTAACTGGGATGGCCAGTACTGATACAGATAAAATGGTGGTCCGAAAACCAGTAATAAGACTCCAACTTAAAACTAGTGATAATATTACAACTTGACAAATTACTTTTGAACTTATTACAATGTATCCTGTACAGTATGTATTTACACAGACTGTTTGCTATTCATGCATTTCAATCTATTAGGTACCATGGACCCATTTTTTTAAACATTTTTTACACATATTTATTACTAGACATTAATTTTATTTGTACATACAAAGACTATCGTGTACTGAATCCTTCTCTATTTGTACATACAAAGATTGTAAAGTATATTTAGTCTAATCTTACAAATTTACTAACGTTAACAACAAGCAAAATCTTGGAAAATTCTTATGTCTCTTTAGAAGTATCTAGTGGAATTGCCACCAGAGGCAACTAGGCTTTTTGCATACCAACATTGTCTTGCCAAAAACATATTAAAAATAGTGACCAATCCTGTTCAATTTTTTACATATCTTTACTCTCTTGTATAGCTGTAATAAAGCAATTTTAAATCATCTTGTGTATAGCTTTACAGTTTAACAGGTTGTAAATACAATTTAATACTAAACAATACAATAATGTTGTTGTTGTTTCTTTCGGCTTTTCCCGGTTAGGGGTTGCCACACCGGAACTCCAGTCCGCTAATGATTGGCAGTAGATTTTTACGTACCGAGTTGCCAGCTCTGACGCACAACCTTCAACGAACGTACGCCCATTCACGCATGTCTCCACACATAAGACGCTTTAGCTGAGAATCGAACAGGACGTCTTACTGTGAGGCGACATCACTACCGCAGCACCACCACCGCAGTCTGAACAATGCCAATACAATAATAACTAGCATAAAATATCTTGGACATTCAGATTTAATCTGTTTACCCGTGTTTCATATGCATTAATACCTGTTTTTTTCCTTCCCCCCAAAAGAGTATTATCAAGAAGGATTGAAATATTATTTCTTTCTGTAGCTCTATTTCAGACTCTTGTGCAGTACTGCTTATCGAGTCAGTGTAAAACTGAGAAAGTACCCCTCCCCCTGTAGTATTGCACTATTGTTTATCTGCTTTACGCTGTGAAAATAGAATGTATACCAGTCCAACACTTTGGTTATACATTTGCTTTATTAGGTTACTAAACTATAAACCTTTCTCTACTTTTTATAAAGCTGTTGCTGTTTACTACTACTAGTAGGTATTTATACCTTTCTGCATAATTTATTTGAACTG
Source organism: Protopterus annectens (assembly GCF_019279795.1). Classification (NCBI taxonomy): domain Eukaryota; kingdom Metazoa; phylum Chordata; order Ceratodontiformes; family Protopteridae; genus Protopterus; species Protopterus annectens. The sequence goes on from NC_056748.1 coordinate 905,256,928, forward strand.
TATATATAATATAGCCTATTTGCTGCCTGTACTTGATGCAACTGAGTTTTTTTTTTTATTTTTAACGTTTACTTGCAAACAGATTATCAGTGACATCTATGCACAATTGTGGCATTTTATTACAATTACCAAATAATGTTGCATGTGAATTATTTGAATGGAATGTTTTAATAACAATAATGCTTTAAGAAAAACTCAAGCCACTTGCCTGGCAATCAGTCTTGTTGTTTATCCTATCTTTCCAACATTTCCTGTAACTATTTATCTAGTCTAGGAAGGTCTGAGTTCACATTTTAGTTAATAAGTATTTGTGATTTGCATAACTATGCATTTATACTACATAAATAGACATTATTTTACAATTAGCTTACATGGATTTTAGTATTTTTTTATTTATTTAATTGTCCTGCCATTAATTTTAAAATACATGCATGTCAGTCTTGTGACTTTAAATCTTTACCATTATTAACTATTTTTATTTGATTCTTGTACACTAAAACTGTTGTGTACCTTTTGACTATGCTATTAGAATAGCAGTTGCATGGTATTTTACTGTACTACTGATAAATGTATTGCTTTAACTGAATGAAAGTAAAACATTTAAGAATGATTTGTCCATACATCAGATCTTAGCATGTATGCTTAACCAATTTCAAAACATAAACATATTATAAAATATATTTCTTTTGTACAAATCCGCTGTAGTTTCCTGTTTTTTTTTTCCAATGTGTGGAGGAAGTCAGTTTCTGTCAGTTAAGCTAATTTATTTTCTTTATCCTGTAACGGCTGTTGGAGTTTCCAGTAATGTTGCATGGTCTTTCTGATATATCTCAGGAGCCAGTTCTGCTGAATCTGAAACTCATAAGCACTTTTGAAAAAATGTATGTATAACTGTCTAAGCTTCCTGAACTCATTGTGTCTGTCTTTTAGAAGTTTATTACATTCTTTTGTCACAAAATGTACTAGAGGTTCTGTCAGTAACTGATTTGACTGTTGTTGGAGTTCTGAAATAAACCTTTTACATCTGGTGACAGAACATAACTGTCTAACATTTGAATATAATGTCCGCATATTAACATTTCTTGGTTCTTTACCATTAAAATTTTTGTCTGTACAGTCTAATCTTTGAATAGTGGCATGCACTGTATTTTTATGACATTGTACACACAATAAACATGTTTTTATACCACAAATGATTTTGTTTTAGATACCAGTCAAATATTGTAATTCATTTCCATAATGCCTTACTGTTAACTTGCCCTAATAAGTTTTTCCATTTGCTAATATGATGTATATACATTTCATTCTTTTATTATTATTACATTGATGGCATTCATACTGTATGTAATAAAGAAAAAAATTCTTACCAGTCAACAGAGAGGCAGATGGCCAAGCTGCTTTACTGTAGATGGTTGAAAAGTTTATGTAGTCACTTGTGAAGTTGGTACAGCAAAACTGGCAGTTTCAGTCTTACTACTTTGTATTGTACCTTTTTTGGAGAATTTATGGCACTGCTCACCTTCCTGCACTGCAGTCTCTGTCCGGATTTAGACATCTGATAAACTGCATTATTGCTGCAAACTGTAGAAAACTGAAGTACTTCGCATAAATGTTAACTGTGCTTTTTCAGGAGTGTCCTTATACAAGGCATTACCCACTCACTCCCCCTGTTTTTGGACATGGCTAGGAACGTTCGTTAGGGTCACCATTGAAACATTTATATTTCATTGCTTCTTTGATGTGCTGGATCCAAAGTCTTCTTAAGACGCACAGTCTTGCTGTGCTGTTTACTGCTGAATCCAGAGACAGCTTTGCATGACTCCATCTGTAGTCTGTTTAAAGCACCAAGCCTTTCAAATTGCACACTGATAAAGAAATATATTTTGCAGCTGTAAGCACAGTTACAGATAACTTATTTTATAATAAACCACACATACTCTTTCTGTCAGATTGTAACATATGATGTTAAGTTGTCAATCTCGCCTTCATTCTTGCTTGATGGGTTCGGAGCCGATCCTCGGCTCCGACTCGGCACTTGCTAAGCTCGAGAGTCACTTTTACCAGCTCGAGGCAGCCCCATATCCCATGATGCAAGGCGGTAAGTCCCCAGATCTCGTTTGCCGCTTCGCTGATGAGGTCCTCCTTTTACCAGCTCCTGGTAAGTGATTTATACATTACTGTTTTTGCCCCTTTTCTTCTTAAACTTTAAAATTAATAGTTTTAGTACAGTTTTATTCCCATTCTGACTAGATTTTCTGTGTCTCCTTAAAACTTTTAGTCAGACCTTCTCCCATCCCATCCCCCCCCCCCCCTTGTTAGGGTGTGTGTGTGTTATTGATAGTTTAGTCTTCCTCTTGGGATATATAATATAATTTCTTGGACAGGTGTTGTGTGTGTGTATTTTCTACACCATGTCTAAAGAAAGGGTCTCAGGCTTTAAGAAGTGTGACTCGTGCTGTCAGAAGATGTCTCTGACAGACGGTCACACTTCTTGCCTTTACTGCCTGGGGCCTCTTCACCTGCAGGACTCCTGTGCTATATGTCATTCTTTTAGCCAGAGAGTCTTGCAGGAGAGAAGAAATAAATTGATTTTGAGGGGCCTTCTTAAGCCGGAGGGCTCTCCGGCTAAGTCGGCTCCATCTAAGACTTCTAAGTCTTCCAAGGCCCAGGCTTCTGTGTCCAAGCCTGTGGCCTCGGCTCCGACTCCTTCAGAGTCGAGATCGGCTCCGGCTGGAGCCGATTCTGGTTTACACAAACCTTCGGTACCGATGGCTATCGGTGCCGATTCTGGTTCGACCACTTCGGTGTCGGCTCCGATCGGTTCCGATCACCATGTGGCTCAGGCTTTGGTGTCGGCTCCGATCGGCTCCGACACCCTTACCTTTATGGCTGTATCGGCTCCGGCCGGAGCCGATGCATCGAAACTAACTGTCGGTGCCGATAAGTTGTCTGCTCCGATAGCTTCTATGGTTTCATCGGCTCCGATGGTTCCTTCGAGGAAGAGGTCTAGGTCCCCTTCCTTGGAGCCGATACTCTCGGCTCCGGCTTCTCCTCTCCTCTCGGAACGGAGCCATCGGAGCCGATCTTCAAGGTCATCCAGGCTTTCTGACCATGATTTAGAGAGAGTGGTCAGTAGATTATTAAAATCACAGGCACTGGCCCAAATGCTACATAGTCCGTCTCAACAGACGACTATTAGTCCACACCCCATTGCAGTTCCTCCTTCGACTCTACCCAAGAGTTTGGAGTTGGAGTCTTAGGGAATAGTTTCTGCTACGGCTGAGGGACAGATACCCCCTTCTGCTCCTTCAGCCTCTACTCTTATCTCCTCTTCGAGACCTTCCTTAGAGGGATTCGGTGGTCGGGCTTCCCTGGTCTCCTCCGAGGGGGTGAGTGGCATCGGACCCTTGTCCGACCCCACTCTTCCCCTTGGAGCCTCGGCCTTGGTGAGCTCGGCTCCGACATCTGCCTCGGAGCCCTCCCTTTCGGTGGGTCCTGGAGTTCCTGGCTCTTCGGAACAGGTTCTCTCGGACCTCTCTGGGAGGGGAGCCTTCGAGGTGATGAAGAGTGTGCTGGCCACTGGACTCAGCCAGCAGTCTGTTCCCTTAGCTCCTCCCTCTATGGTGCCTGTTGACATCTCTGCCACTTCTCTTGCTCCCGGACCCAGAGATCCTCCGCCTCAGGTTTCCCCACTGGGAAGAACCCCCTCTTCCGAGGATTCTCCTGATTTGTCAGGAGATCCTCCGCGGAAGAGGACCTGTAAGAGGAAACACGTAGACTCCCCCGAGTCTATCACTTCAGATACTGACTTAGATGAATCAGAGGGATCCCCAAGATCCCCCTCTGAGGATGTCTCCTTCTCAGACATCCTAGAACTCCTTAGACAGAGGGAAAACTGGCCCACCAATAATCCCTCTGAGGATGAGTCAGTATACCTGGAGGCGTTTGGATCTCGGCCCTCCACCTCCTGGGTGTCTTCGCCTTTCGACCCCCTTATGCAGGTTATTGCTTGAAAGGCGTGGGCTGCTCCTGACTCTGTAGAGCCAGTCCCTAGGAGGCCTTCTAAATTTATTACTGCCCCGTCGGACAAGCAATTCCTCACAAAAGGTGTTCCCGCTGATACCATGGTGGTGGCGGCTGCCACTAAGAAGGAACTTGCAGATCCTTCCGTACCTGTCCATCCTCCTAATAAGGACTCTAGGACCATGGACAGATACGGTAAGCGGATGTTTTCTTCAGCGACCTTTGCTATGCGTTCGCTGAACTACCTATGTCACTTCACCAGACTCCAGAGAGATATCCTTAAAGAGCTAGGTGAAGTAGTACAGGATCCTACAGCTGCAGGAGCTCAAGAAAAAATTGCTTCACAAATAGGAACCCTTAATTCTATTGCTAACTCCTCCATGCGACTGATATCATATGCTGCTGATGGAGCGAGTAGAGCCGCAGGTACAGGTGTGGCTCTTAGACGCCAAGCCTGGATGCGGCTCTGTAATTTTGCAGATCCCTTTAAGGCGTCCTTCACAAACTCTCCCTTTGATGGGTCAGCTTTGTTTGGCCCTCAAGTGAAGGAAACGTTGACCAGGTGTGAGCAGGACGGCAAAACTCTTTCTGCCGTAGGAGTCCGTTTTTCCACCCCTTCTAGACCTTACCCCAAGGGGCAGAAGGGTGGCAAAATGTGGTTCCGCAAATCCCAAGGAGTCACGCCGGATTCACGTGGTCAGTTTACCCCTAGAGGCAGAGGGGGTAACAACAACAGACGCCGCTCTAGAGGCAGAGGGGGTCCACAAAACCAGGGAAGCAGAGAGCCTCTCTCTGACAAGCCCTTTCAGCATCCCTGAGATGTTGCCCGACTGTCCCTCCTTGGAGGCAGTCGGGGGAAGACTATCGCTGTACCCAGAAGCCTGGCGGTCCCTCACTCAAGACAGATGGGTACAGTCGATCATATCCGAGGGTTACAAAATTCCTTTCGAGGGAAGTCCTTTCTATCACTCAAATTCCCTTCCAGATGTACCACCCGGTCTAAGGGAAATTGCAGAGTTAGAAGTCTTAAAACTACTGCAAAAAAGAGCCATTCAGCCAGTTACAACAGATCATTCAGAGCCCGGAATCTACTCAAGGTTCTTTTTGGTCCCCAAAAAGACGGGAGACTGGAGACCAATATTGGATCTCAGCAGACTCAACAAGTCTGTGAGGAAGACAAGATTCCGAATGGTCACTCTTCAGTCAATTCTGCCCTTCTTACAGAAGGACAACTGGATGTGCTCAATAGATCTTCAGGATGCGTACTATCACATAAAGATTCACAGACGCTCCAGGAGATTTCTCTGCTTTCGGCTGGGGTCCAGTCATTTCCATTTCAGAGCCCTGCCCTTTGGTCTCACTACAGCCCCCAGAGTGTTCACCAAATGTATGGCAGTGGTCACGGCTCACCTGAGACGTCAAGGATTCCAGGTGTTTCCGTATCTCGACGACTGGCTCCTTTCAGCCACCACCAGGCATCAGCTTGTTCAAGCCAGGGATTACACGATAAATCTTTGTTCTCAATTGGGCATCTCGATCAACTCCGAAAAATCATCCTTATTGCCCTGCCAGTCTATTACTTTCATAGGCGCAAACTTAAACACTGTTCGGATGTCAGCTACCCTTACAGATCAAAGAATTTCAGACATTCAAAGTCAGGTCAGAATCATTCTAGCCAACAAGAAGGTACAGGCCAGAATGGTTTTAAAGGTATTAGGCCTCATGGCTGCGGCCATTACTCTGCTTCCCCTGGCTCGCTTCTACATGCGCCTTCTTCAATGGATGTTGTTCACTCAGTGGTCTTACCAACAACTTCCAATGCGTCACCAAATACTGGTGACTCAGATTTGCAAGAATCATCTTGCTTGGTGGATCACTTCTCCCCAGATTCACCAAGGCAGACACTTTGTACCCCCATCCCCGGTAGCCACTCACCACGGATGCCTCCCTAATCGGGTGGGGGGTCATTATCAGGGCAGGATGGTTCATGGGACGTGGCAACCTGTCGAATACCACCTGCACATCAATGTCCTAGAGATGAGAGCAGTGCTTTTAACGTTGCAAGCCCTCAACGACTTTCTTCCCGTAGGGACAATTGCAGTCCACACAGACAACATGTCTGTCGTTTGGTATATCAACAGACAGGGCGGAACCAAATCCTACCCCTTGTGTCGAGAAGCGCTCAGACTTTGGCAATGGGCGATCTCCTCTCATCGGTTTCTGGTAGCAACGCACATCCCTGGGAAAACCAACAATGTTATGTGATCCTATCTCGCCTACATTCTGACTGATGGGTTCGGAGCCGACCCTCGGCTCCGACTCGGCACGCTTATGCCAAAGAACAAAGTCTCTTATTGGCTGAGCTTACTATATCCCAGGATGCACCACTACCAGTCCCCCAGATCTCGTTTGCCGCTAACAAGCAAAGACGTGGTCTCAAGCTTGGCTGAGCTAAGTAGTGTTTTTTTCACTTACTTTCCTGTCAGGGATTTCCTAAAATTTCAACAAAAAGCTGTTTTAACAGCTATCTCGTGTTTTTGTGTATGAGTGAATATTTTTTGTAAAATATTTGTGTGGTGATTGCGTATTTTCTGACTAGAGGTCCCCTTTGAGTTGAAGGGCCTTCCCCTGTCAGTCAGTTGTCATTCAAGTCCCGTTTTATTTTAGGGTTCTTGGATCCTTTTAGTTATTTTTCTATTGTGACAGTCTTTGGTTAAAAAAAAAAAAAAAAAAAAAGAATTTTTTCTGTGATAGTTAATGTGTTTTGTTTTTGATTGTTCACTAGATTGGTTGCCATAATGTCACAGGCTCCTAGGCCTTCAGGTTTTAAAAAGTGCACTAAGTGCAGTTTCAAAATGTCAATAACAGATGACCATTCTCTCCGTGTGTACTGTTTGGGCGCCAAACATTTGCAGGAGTCCTGTAGCGTGTGCCACGCGTTTTCCTCGAGGGTCCTCCAAGAGAGGAAAAATAAACTTATTTTAAAAGGCCTTATTAAACCCTCATTTGAAGAGGCATTAGCTTCCTCTCCTTCTCCTGCAAAGAAGAAAAGGGTGTCGGAACCGACCACCAAAAGACATAGGCAGGCTTCTCCTTCGGCTCCACGGACTTCGGAGCCGAGGGCGGAACGGTCTGCCTCGATGCCTCCAGCCTCGACTCCTCTGGGTTCGGAGCCGACGGCTGGGGCCTTGAGAGGCGGGTCACCTTCATCGGCTCCACTGATCTTGGAGCCGATGAAGGTTGTCCGCTCAGACACTTCCTCCTCGGCGCCGAAGCCCTCTTCGGCACCGATGGAAATTGGTTTGGACACTCCTTCGGCGCCAATAATTATCGAGTCAATTCGGAGCCGGTCCCCTAGTCCCTTGGAGCCGTTGGAGAGGCCTACTCGGACCCGTTCGGTCTCTTCCAGGTCATCAAGGATGTCATATTCGGACATAGACAGGGTACTCCAAAGACTTTTCCAGTCCCCAGTCTTTCAGAAATTAGTTTCGGCTCCGACCCAATTGGCTTCGGAGCCGATAGCCCATTCCATTGCCATTCCTCCTCCGACCGCCGGCTCCGTGGAGCAGGTGCTGATGGAGCCAGTGGAGATCCTAGGGTCGGCTCCGACCCTTACTCCAACCCCAGCCTTCGGGTCGGAGTTTAGCACACGGACTTCTTCGGCCGGGCCGGGGTGACGTTTGGGACCAATGCAGTCGGTTCCAAGCCTCCCTCTCGGTGCTTGCCGCGGGACTTCCGTCTGCTATCATGGCTCGGAGACTGGACCCTCCCAGGATTCTGGGGTCCGGCCTTCAGAGCTATGAGGAGTGCCTTGGCCAAATCTTCTTTGGCCATCTCTACGGCTTTACCGGCACCTTCCTGGGCATGGAGACTGGGTCTTTGGCAGTTCCCCTGTCTCTAGGCAGCGGAGCCCGGGCCTGAGGTTACCCCCACTGGGGTTCCCTCCTCCTGAGGGTCTTTGAGTTGTCTTCGGAGGAGCCCTCAAGGAAGAGATCGTGCAAGAGGAAGCACGTGACTCCCCGATGAGTCTCTTACATCGGACACTGATCTTGATGATGCGGAGGGGTCCCCAAAGTCGTCCTCGGATGATGTCTCATTTGCAGACATTCTAGAGATCCTCAAGCAACGAGGCTGGAATTCCAAACCCCTCCGCTGATGAGTCGGTGTTCCTCAAGGCCTTCGGCTGAGCCCTCCGCCTCCTGGGTGTCTCCGCCTTGACGAGCTCCTAGATTTGGTTTGTCGGAGGCGTGGGAACATCCAGATACTGTGGAACCAGTGCCTTCTCGCCCTAACAAATTTTTGTCTGCCCCACCCAAGAAGGAGTTCTTAACGAAAGGCGTGGCTGTAGATGCCATGGTGGTGGCATCTGCTACCCAGCAGGACGTGGCAGAGGCTTCGACGTCCGTCCATCCTCCTAATAAGGAGTCTAGGAGCATGGACGGTGCGGGAAGCGCACCCTGAGTTCAGCGGCCTTTACTCTGAGGTCCCTGAATTATTTGGCACATTTCACCAGACTACAGAGGGATCTGGTTAAGGAGCTCTCAGACTCCCTCTCAGGTAACCTACCTGAGCAGCTAGCCCAGTCAGTTGGCTCTCAGTTGGCTACCCTTACCTCGATTTCTAACTCGTCCATGAGGCTCATTTCATATGCGGCGAAGGGGCGGCAGAGCGGCAGGCACAGGCGTGGCTCTCTGAGACAAGCCTGGCTCCGTTTGTGTCATTTCAGGAGGCCTTCAAGTCTTCCTTTGCCGACGCTCCCTTTGATGGGTCCTCTTTGTTTGGACCCAAGGTAAAGACACTCTTACCGCTGTGAGCAGGAGGGAAAGACTTTATCTGCCGTAGGAGCACGATTTTCCACTCCCTTCGGCCTTATCCCAAGGCTAAAGAGGAGGGAAGATGTGGTTCCATAAATCACAGAAATTCTTTCCTCAACAGCAGGAAGATTCCCTTCCAGAGGCAGAGGAGGGAAATTTTTCTGGGAGACGCCGTCCCAGAGGCGGCAGAGGCCCCCGCAACACTGGAGACCGCGAGTCCTTTCGTGGCTCTTCAGCCTCCCACACTCCATGAGGGATTGCCTGGCTGTGCTGCTCCGGAGCCAGTCGGGTGCCGTTTTTCCAAGCACCTAAAAGCCTGGGAGTCTATTACTCAGGACAGCTGGGTGCTTCGGATTATTGCCGGAGGTTACACCATTCCCTTCACACGCCCACCCCCACCGTCCAAAAAAATCCCGGACCCACCACCCAGTCAAAGGGAAATTGCAGCCGTAGAAGCTTCAAAGCTGCTAGAAAAAGGAGTCATCCAACCGGTCCCCACAGACCAGATCGGATCCGAAATTACTCAAGGTTCTTTTAGTGCCAAAAAAGACAGGGGACCTGAGACCCATTTTGGATCTCGGCAAACTAAACCAGTCCGTCATGAAGTCCAAATTCCGAATGGTCACTTTACAATCCATTCTCCCATTGTTGGAGAAAGATGTTTGGATGTGCTCCATAGATCTCAAGGACGCCTATTATCACATACCGATACATCAGGCGTCCAGGAGGTATCTGCGCTTCAGCCTGGGAGACAGTCATTTCCAATTTTGTGCACTGCCCTTTGGTTTCACCACAGCCCCCAGGGTGTTCACCAAGTGTTTGGCAGTAGTGACTGCTCACCTGAGGAGTCTCGGATTCCAAGTGTTTCCCTATCTGGACGACTGGCTCCTGACTGCCACCACCAGGCATCTACTACTAGAGAACCTACAAGCCACCATCTCCTGGGTGCTTCCTGGGAATTACATTCAACTGGTCAAAGTCTGTCTTGCTGCCTTCTCAGTGCATAAGATTCATAGGAGCAGAGATAGACTCAAAATTAATGTAATCTTCCTTCCTACCGAAAGGATACAAACATTACAAGATCAAGTCCGAGCCCTGCTTCTAAGATCCAAAGCCCCAGCCAGGATGGTCCTGCAACTTTTAGGTTCAATGTCTGCCACGGTTCTCCTAGTTCCTCTGGCAAGGTTGCACATGAGGATTCTCCAGTGGCTATTATCGACACAATGGTCTTTTCAGGATCTCCCCCTCAATCATCACATACTGATTACAGAAACGTGCAAACGGGACCTCCGCTGGTGGCTTCTGCCATCCAATCTGAATCAGGGAAGACCTTTGTTATACCCTCCGGTGGCCACCTTGACAACGGATGCCTCCCAGACGGGGTGGGGGGGCATTGTCTGGGCAGGTCAGTTCAGGGTTCTTGGCTTCCAAACGAAACATTTCTCCATATCAATGTGTTGGAAATGAGGGCTGTACTTCTGTCCCTACAAGCCCTCCACAAGTTTCTCCCTCAAGGCATTATCGCCATCCACACAGACAACATGTCGGTGGTCTGGTATCTAAACAAACAGGGAGGGACCAGATCTTACCCCCTTTGCAGAGAGGCCATGAGGGTGTGGGAATGGGCAGTGGCTACCAAGCGCTTCCTGGTAGCGACCCACATTCCAGGAAAATCCAATGTATTAGCAGACAGACTGAGCAGGACTATTCTCTCTCCTCACGAGTGGTCTCTGAACGAAACAGTAGCAGCTCAGATTTTCAAAGGTGGGGACTCCGTGCTGCGACCTGTTTGCAACACCACAAACACAAGTGCAAAGGTTCTTTTCCTTGACCCCGCCAAGGGAGACAGCTACGGATGCTCTAGTCCAACCTTGGCCTACAGGACTGCTTTATGCTTTCCTCCGATTCCACTCCTCCCAAAGTCATCCAGAAAGCTTCCCAATTGGGGTCCACAATGATTCTAATTGCCCTGCACTGGCCTCGTCAGGTATGGTTCCCTACCTACAGAAATATACCCTGGACGGTCCTTGGTTCTTGGATCTAATTCGGACCTTCTGGTTCATCAGTCGGGACAACAGCACCAGTCCCTTCACACTTTGAAATTAACAGCTTGGCTCCTCCTCTTCCGACTATAGTCAGAAATCGCACCTTGGACCCGGAAGTTATTCACATTTTATCTTCAGCCCACAAACCCACCACTAAGAAATTGTATCACAGTAAGTGGAAGAGGTTTGCTATCTGGGCTCAACTCAGAGGCTTAGACCCTATTACTGCCCCGATTCCAGAGGTCTTGAAATTTTTAACATCCTTGTTTAATCAAGGATCTTCAGTCTCTACTATTAAAGTCCAACTAGCAGCTATCTCCAAATTTCACGATTCCATAGACCCACCGTTGATGAGCAGCAGATTATGTAAAACTTTCATGAAAGGTGCTGTGCTTTTAAGACCCCAGTTTTCCATCCTGCTCCTCCGTGGGATCTTGATTTGGTACTTCGTGCCTTAACATCTTCCCCCTTTGAACCGGCTGCTACATGTGATTTGAAATATCTGTCTTGGAAAATGGCCTTCTTAATTGCAATTACCTCTGCAAGAAGAGTTTCAGAACTTCAAGCCCTATCTATCAAACCACCGTACTTGATTTTTCACAAGGATAGAGTATCACTTAGGCCTAATCCATCTTTTGTCCCAAAAGTTTGTTCCAATCTCTGTCTCCAACAGTCTTTAGAGCTACCAGTTTTCTTTCCAAAATTTTCAAACAAAGCGGAATACACCTTCCATACATTGGATGTTCACAGGCAATTGCGCTTCTATCTAGATAGGACTCAACAAATTCAAAAAACAGATCAATTGTTTGTGTCCTTTTCAGATAATAAACTGGGTAAAACCATCACTAAAGCTACTATTGCCAAATGGATCAGAGATTGCATAACTCAGGCTTATTCCTCTTCAAATAAACAACTTACAACTTCTGTCAAAGCTCACTCTACTAGAGCTATGGCTACCTCTATTGCATTCCATTCCAAGCTCGCTATTTCTGAGATTTGTGCTGCGGCTACTTGGTCCAACCTGCACACTTTCATTTCCCACTATAAATTGGATGTGGCATCTAAAGGGCGAGCATCATTTGGTTCCACGGTACTCAGGAGTGTTTTCCAGTGAGCCACCCAGGATTTAGGTGCTAGGACGCTGTCCCATCAGTCAGAATGTAGAGATAGGATCACATAACATCTTTTAGTTATGTACTCACCATAACTTCAGATGTTTGGGATCCATCTCGCCTACATTCCTAATACCCACCCTCCTTCCCCCTGCCTTGGAGATCAGAAGAAATTGAACGGTTTGAGTTCTACTGTTTTATCTTGTATCATCTGTCAATGTTATATAAGCAGTGCATGCGTGTGTGCATGTATGCGGACAAACTAGATCTGGGGGACTGGTAGTGGTGCATCCTGGGATATAGTAAGCTCAGCCAATAAGAGACTTCGTTCTTTGGCATAAGCGTGCCGAGTCGGAGCCGAGGGTCGGCTCCAAACCCATCAGTCAGAATGTAGGCGAGATGGATCCCAAACATCTGAAGTTATGGTGAGTACATAACTAAAAGTTTTAGCGGACAGATTAAGCAGAGCTATTCTCATGCCTCACGAGTGGTCTCTCAAGCAATCTATAGTGGAAGAGATTTTTCTGGAATGGGGTCGCCCATGTTGCGATCTTTTTGCTACTCCCCAAAACAGCAAATGCCCAGACTTCTTTTCTCTCTTCCCACTACCAGGCCATCCCCCCAGAGACGCTCTGACCCAGGATTGGTCCCAGGGACTTCTTTATGCCTTTCCTCCTTTTCCTCTGATCCCTCAAGTTATCCAGAAAGCAACCGTTTTGAGAGCCAAATTGATTCTCATTGCTCCTTATTGGCCTCGACAAATTTGGTTTCCGTTCCTCCATCGTCACCTTTTGGTGCAGCCGTGGCATCTGGACCCAGTGCCAGATCTTCTGATTCACCAATCCGGTCAGCTGCACCGGTCTATCCCTTCTCTCAACCTCACGGCATGGTTGCTCCACTTCCTTCCTTAGCCAGGCTTCCTATGATCTCTAACCCTGTTAGAGACATCCTAGTAGCTTCCTTGAAATCCTCTACCAGGAGGATTTATACAAGAAAATGGAAACGTTTCTCTTATTGGGCTAAAGCCAAGAATATTGATCCCTTCACTGCTCCAGTTCAAGCAGTTTTGGATTTCTTAGCGGAGATTTTTCATGCGGGCTCCTCTTCTTCCACAGTTAGAGTTCAGTTGGCTGCTATCTCGAACTTTCATGTCGGGTTCGCAGATCACAACATTATGTCCCACAGGCTTTGTAGAGCCTTCTTGAAAGGAATTTTCCTCCTGAAGCCTCCAGTCAGGACTCCTCCTCCTCAATGGGACCTAAATTTAGTGCTGACATCCTTGATTCTTCCCTCCTTCGAGCCAGCTGTTTCTTGTTCCCTGAAATTTCTTTCATGGAAAACTTTATTCCTGGTAGCTATTACATCGGCTAGGAGGGTGTCTGAACTTCATGCTCTATCTGTTCGCCCCCCCTATTTGGTCTTCCACAAAGACAGAGTATCATTGAGAACTAATCCGACCTTTTTGCCTAAGGTCGCCTCAAAGACTAATTTGAATCAAGCCATTGATCTCCCTGTATTTTTCCAAACTATTCAAACAGATCGAACAAAACTTCATTATCTTGATGTCCACCGCCAACTCAGATATTATTTGGACAGAACAAAACAATTCAGGAAATCCGATCAACTCTTTGTTTCCTATGCTGATAACAAGAAAGGCCTTCCTGTCTCAAAAGTGACCTTATCTAGATGGCTTTCTTCTGTCATCTCTGAAATTTATCGGCTCAGGGGAAAACAGCTGTGCTCAAAACCTAAGGCACATTCAACCAGAAGCTTAGCTACTTCTACAGCCTTTCAAGCTAGACTTCCTTTAGACACTATTTGTGCAGCGGCCACTTGGGCCACTCCTCATACTTTTGTTTCCCATTACAAATTGGATTTGGCCTCCAGGGACAGAGCCAGTTTTGGCTCTACAGTCCTCAAGAGTCTGTTCCATTGAGCCACCCAGGATAGAGGTGCTAGGGACGCGGTCCCATCAAGCAAGAATGAAGGCGAGATTGACAACTTAACATTGAGAAGTTATGTACCTACCATAACGTTCCATGTTAGTTGTCTTCTCTGCCTTCTTTCTGACCCTCCCTCCTTCCCCCAGGCCTGGACAGACCTTTCTCTACAAAGAATGATAGTTCTGAAGACCATACAGAGCTGGTCCTTCTACCATCCTACAGGTTTATTTCTTTTCTTCTTTCTTCCTTTGGGAAGTTATTATGTTAGGTGCTATTGCCCTTTTGTCATCAAACGAGATCTGGGTACTTACCGCCTTGCATCATGGGATATGGGGCTGCCTCGAGCTGGTAAAAGTGACTCTCGAGTTTAGCAAGTGCCGAGTCGGAGCCGAGGATCGGCTCCGAACCCATCAAGCAAGAAAGAAGGTGAGAGAAAACAACTAACATGGAATGTTATGGTAGGTACATAACTTCTCATTTACAAAGTTTTCCTTCATTACAGATATGAATGATGACTTCTACAAAATACCTCTTTTTGTCCCTCTCTCCACTACAGTTGTTATATAGAATGCTAGTCACGCCACATAGATTTTATTTCCTCTTGGTATCTTTTTTGGCCTTCTGTGGGAAGTCACATAATGTCTATTTTTAGACTTTTCTGTTGTCATGTCAGCAGTTCTGCTGATGTGAAAATGCACCCAATCAGAATAACAGAAGTATGAACGGAAACATCTGTTCTGTTCATATTGAAAAAAACATTACATATTGCTGAGTTTATAAAAAGGATGTCTTTTAATACATACTTGTTCTGCAAACATGAGAAAATCATGTAATACTTGCTTTAAAATATTGCTTTGTTAGGCTTTTTCTGATGCTGTGAAAAGAAGCCTGTCTGTTATTTATACATATAGTATGAATGCCCATTTTACATTGCTAAACTCTATACATATATTCAAGCAAACATTTTATTCTATGCTTTATCTTTCAGCATATTTACAACAGAGTTAAATTCAGCCTTATATTCATAATCTCTAACAGGAAACTCAGTGTTCTATTACTGCTGGAGGAAGTGTTAATTTTTCTGAAAACCAAAATGCAAAATAGGGACAAATCTGGTGTATCTGTTAACACTTCATTAAAAATGCTATTAACAAGTTTGCAAAGGTAGTTTCTAGCATAAAACATATGATCTAAAGTAGTTAACTTCATTTTATCTGCAACCTGTAGGTATTCAGATACATATTGGATCCGAGCTGGCAAATTTTCAAGCATCTGCTCCAAGCTCCTCCCATAACCCATCATCATGTCCTACCTTCCCTTAGATCTCATTTGCCGCTTCGTGCATCAGCATCGTGATCTCTGTAGCTCCAAGTGTTGGGTTATTAGTAAGTGCCTTTTTTGGTCTTTTTTTCTCCAGATAGTGAGTGTGTGTTGCCATTTAGTTCCCTTTCCTTCCCCAATTGCTTGTTCGTTGGTTATTTAAAAAAAAAAAAAAAAAAAAAAGTTTGTTGTAAAGTAATCTAGTGCAGGCCCTCCCTACCCCTTAGGTGTGAGTGTTTAGTGTGTCGGTCTTAAGTAGGTTGGCTGCGTGTGTTTGTAGTAAGAAATGCACAGTGTGTGGCTATAAGCTTTCACCAGCTGATGGTCACACACTATGTTGTTTGCCTGGGTGTTTCCCATCTATCTGTACAGTGCAGTGTGTGCGCCAGATTTAACCCCAGGGCCTTGAATGAAAGGAAGGCCAAACTGGCTGCAGAAAGCCTTCTACCCGTTTCCTCGCTGGACTCATCGGCCTCGGTTCCTCCAACAGCTGTTCTACCCCCCCTTCAGGCTGGGACTCACCCTCTCACTAGACCTGTTGAAGGGGAAGCCAAAGGAAAAGACAGGAAGAAAGACAAGGACAGACACAAAAGGGGGCAATAAGCCCCGTAAACAGTCTTCAGAGCAGGAGCCTTTACCTAGCCCACCTTCCAGAGTGTCAAGACCTTTGTCTCCACGGCTCCACTCCCCGATGTTCTCTACGGAGCTGACGGAGCCCATGGATCTGAGGCCTTCACCTAGGTCATCACAACGGCCAGCCAGATCCGAGTAGGTCGCCTCCTTGCGCTCAACTCTGAGTTTATTGGAATTGGATATGGACAGGATGATGAGGCGATTTATTCGGACCCAAATCCAGATGGGAGTCTTGCCAGGCCCCTCTCCCTCTGGAGAGGGGACCTCCATGCCCTTCTTTCATCCAATTTCTCCTTCCCCGATGTGGCCTGTGGTTTTGGGGTTTATGGATCCGAGGATCTTCGGAGCTGGGGGTTCGGTGCCAACAGTTCCTCCAACCTCGACTCCGGCAATTACCTTGAGATCCTCAGATCTGACTAGTTCGGATCCGCGCAACTCTCTGGGCCAAGGACGGGGAGTTGGATCCAGGGGAATGGAGGTGTCTTTGGCTCCGATTTTGTCGGATCCGAGCCATTCCTTCAGAGCTCTGGATAATCCTGCCTCAGCCCCGATCCTCATGGCAGACCCGGGGAGAGCTTCCTCCTTGTTGGGTGCTAAGGAGGTACGCTGTTCATCGGCGTTCGGTGTGATGGAACGGGTTCTCTCCCAAGGATCGGGAACCCAGCCTATTTCCTTGGATTCCGCCCAGACTCCCTTGGATTTGGTTACAACTCCCTTCAGCTTATCCCAGGGACAGCCCGTACTAGAGGGACCCCCAAGCAGTTCCCCTGGAGGAACCCCCCTGTGGCTCACGAGCCCTATTCAGAGAGTCCTGCTGAAGAGGGTCCCCGTAAGCACACATGTAAAAGGAGGCACTTGGACTCCCCCGAGTCATTGACAGAAGACACTGATTTAGATGGAGAAGGTTCTCCCAGGTCACTTCCCAAAGATGGCTCTTTCGGAGACGTCATGGAGATCCTCCACCAGAGGGGAGGTTGGTCAGCTCCAAAACCTTCTATGGATGAATCAGTGTTCCTGGAGGCTTTTGGCACGGGCCCATCTATGTCCTGGGTGTCCCCTCTTGTGGATCCCTTGGTGGATCTTATCACCATGCGGGCATGTAAGGAGCCTGACACCATAGAGTCAGTACCAAAAAGCGTGGACAGAATTCTCTTTCCACTCTCAGACAGGCCTGGTATAAAGGATCCCCTGTTGATGCTGTGGTGGTTGCAGCAGCCACCAAGAGGGAACTGGCACAGGAGAGTTCCTCGGTCCACCCACCAGACAAGGTGTCCAGGGCGATGGATCGATTTGAGAAGCGAGTACATTCTTCAGCAATGTTTTCCATCTGAGCGCTGAACTATTTGGCACACTTTATACGACTGCAGCGAGACCTAGTCTCGGAGTTAGCTGCGTCGCACCCAGTCTTTGTCACTGGAGGGTAAGCGTCTTTCTCCACAAAGTTGTCGACTCTGAAATCAGTATCGAACACGTCTATGCGCCTCCTTTCCCATGCTACGGAAGGAGCGGCTAGGGCAGCTGGGACTGGCGTGGCTATGAGGTGACACGCTTAGCTCAGGCTGTGGCAATTCGCGGACACCTTCAAGGCATCTTTCAGAAATGCTCCCTTTGATGGTTCTTCTCTTTTCGGGAACACCGTACATGACACCCTTGTCCAGAGCGAAAAGGACGAGAAGACTTGGTCTGCCGCCGGAGTCCACTTCTCTAGCCCTCAAAGATCCTTTTCTAGGGATCAGAGAGGGCAAAGAAGATGTGGTTCCGCAAATCACAGCTTTCCCCGGACTCTCAGGATAATTCATTCCCTAGAGGCAGAGGGGGACATGACAGACACCGCCCCAGAGGCAGAGGGTCGCCGAGGAACTTTAGGTCTAGGGAGACCTTCTCGGACAGGCCCATGCAGTAGCCCTGAGTGGTTGCCCGACTGTCCTACTCTGGAGACAGTCGGGGAAGATTATCATTGCACCCAACGACTTTGGAGTCCATAACTGCAGATCATTGGGTGCTTCAAATAATATCCATAGGCTACACCATCTGGTTTGTTACCCCTCCCGTCCAACCAAAGCGCCTCCCAGAGGTCCCACCCACTCAAAGGGAGGCAGCAACACTAGAGATTTCCAAGCTGCTTCGCAAACGAGCCATCGAACCGGTCCCCCCAGATCAGTCTGGATCAGGAGTTTACTCCAGGTTCTTTTTAGTGCCAAAAAAGACGGGGGACCTCGGGCCCATCTTAGACCTGTCAACCTTGAATCTGGCTGTCGCCAAGCAGAATTTTTGGATGGTCACCCTGCAGTCCATTCTACCTTATCTTCAAGAATGCGACTGGATGTGCTCGATAGACCTCCAGGACGCTTACTACCACATCAAGATTCGCAGAAGCTCTTGGAGATTCCTTCGCTTCCCACTGGGAGCCAATAATTTCCAGTTCAGAGTCCTACCCTTAGGTCTCAACACAGCCCCCAGGATGTTTACCAAGGTGTAATGGCAGTCGTAGCGGCTCACCCGAGGCTTCATGGAATTCAGGTATTCCCTTACCTAGACGATTAGCTCCTCGATGCTTCCACCAAGCGTCTTCTTTCCGTAGCCAGAGACTCCTTCCTTCATCTTGCATACCTGCTAGGGATTACTATCACTGTTTCCAAGTCCCTGTTGGACCCAGTGCAAATCTTGGACTTCATCGGGGCATGGCTGGGCACTCTTCATTTGAAAGTCTTTCTAACTCCAGACAGGGTCCAGAGCCTACGGGCCCATGTATCAATGGTTCTTTGCCCCAGGCTACCAAAGGCGGGCGACGTTCTTCGAGCCCTAGGCTCTGTGGCTGCAGCAATCTCGATCCTGCCCTGTGCGTATCTTCACATGCATGTTCTTCAGTGGATTCTGGACGTACAGTGGTCTTGGCTAGATCTCCCCCTGGAATATCCAATTCAAATCAGCAAAGCCTGCAGGGCATCACTTCTCTGGTGGCTCCATTCGCAGGAGATCTTAGAGGGATGCCCATTTGTTTCACCCACAACTAAAGTCACAGTGACCACGGGTACCTCACAGCTCGGGTGGGGGGGCATTATCTGGGGAGGGCAGTCCAAGGCACGTGGTCCCAGATCAAGACCAGATTGCATATCAGTGATGTCCTTCAAGGATGCATCTGCAGTCATAACATATGGGTTGTCCTGCCTCAAGCAGCCCTTCGGTCAGCCGGATTCCAAAGTCTGGGTCTGGCCTCGGCTGATGTCGCACTTTCCCCGACGTCAGAGCTTCTGGGGTATAAAGGCATCAGCCGACGCCATTTTCCCCAGTCTTTCTTGCCGCGCAGTGCCCAAAGCAGAAGCTGTTCGCAAGTGCCGGTCGGTCAGATCCAGAGATTCAGCTACCGAAGACTTCTAAAAAGCTGAGTACCCCGTTGGGGACTCTTTCTTGCCTCAGCCGATGTCAGACAAAGTAAATAATTGTTTAACTTGTGGGAAACAAATACCTCATAAGGATTTCCATTCCTACTGCCTTCATGCTTAGGCCCAGACCACGACGTATCAGCTTGTTTAGCCTGTGCCTCCTTCAACCGACGGACTCTTAGACATCGGTCGGAGTTTGCAGAAGAGTTTTTTGGATCCGCTTTTGCATATAAAATGCCGTCGGAGACTCCGACTACACATTTAGCCAAAAAACGCAAGGAAAAGGACCGACACTTGCGGCCCGCGGTTTTGGCTGAAACCACGGTTAGGCCTACCGCGAGTGTCTCGGTTTCGGCTGAAACCGAGGCCTCGGTTCTACCTTCTACCGAAATCATACCTCCGACAACCGAAGCTAGAAAGACCCCGGCTGAGTCGGCTACAGAAATCCCTACCAAAAAAGCAAGCGCACAAGAATTGTCCGACACCATTCCTTTGGACATTTCTACACCTGCACGTGGGGCAGCTAGGCCCCCTGCTTCTATGTCTATTAAGGCTTTCTCCAGGGCTAAAGCAGCCAAAATTTCAAAAGCTTTACCTGCAAAATCTACTTCTCAGAGACCTTCCTCAAGTTCCCAGATTCTCAGTCTTGCTGAGGACATTATATCTCTGATTAGGGGTTCCCAACCTCACCCAGACAGGGCCTCCCATCCTCCTCCTGACAAAAGGCCTAGGACTGAACCCCCTGAACCTCTTTCCTCTGATTACTCCTCGGATGGATCTATTTGTCAGACCATCAGGAAGGGCCATACTCACCTTATGAGGATTCAGATGCAGAAGACTCTATTCCTTTGGGGAGACTTTGCACTCTATGAGGGAACACTTTCAATGGCAGGGTCAGGATTTCTCTGATTCTAGAAAAAGACTAAGGACTTTCTTACACTTGCCACAGCATATGCCTTTAGCCATTCCACCTGTGCTAACTATAGTTGATGATGCATATAATGATGTCAGTTCTGCCCCTGATTCACTTCCCCCGGCCCCTGCCAAACCTGACAGATACTACAGGGTCCCGGATTCCCACTTCCACTTGTATAAAGCCCATGCTGCAGACCCAGAAACTATTTCTCAGGGCTCAAAAGGTGTTGCAGCTGCCACTGCCAAAAACCCACTACCCTCTGAAAGGGAGTCAAGAGCATTAGAGAGATGGGGAAAAAGGGTTTATACATCTGCTACTCTTTCTGCCAGGGCTTTAAACTGTCAATTCCATATGATACAGTACCAGGAATATTTGTTAGATCAGCTGAATAAAAAGCTTTCTTCTCCTGAACCTTTAGACCGTAAGGCCCTTCAGGATTTGGTTCACAATTCTCAGCAGGTCAGTAATCATTTCTTAAAATGTGGCTATGATGCACTGGAAGCTTCATTTAGATCAGCTATGACTGGGGCAGTAATTCAAAGACATGCCTGGCTAAAAGAACAATCCTTGCCGGACCATGTCAAGGCTAAACTCCTAGATGCTCCAATGGAGAAACAAAGTTTATTTGGCTCCCCTGCACAGGAAATTCTAAAGAAAGTGGAAGAAAAAGCAAAATCTGTGCAAACAGTTAAGGATTTTCTGCAGGTCCAACCTCCGAGGTTCAGCAGAAACTGGCCTTCAAAGAATTGGTCCTTTCCAGACACCTCCAAAGCACAGAGGGGCAGGAATAGACGCCCAAGAGGCAGAGGTCAATCAAAGGGTGCCTACAGGGATCGTCAGTGGCAACCTGCCAACCAGAGGAGTACTGCCACAGCTGCAACTACAACCACTTCCACAGGACAGACACAATGACTTGACTCTCATTCCGCCTACAAGGGAACAACTGGAAGCACCCTTGGGCGGAAAGTTGGCTTTATTCTCAAAAAACTGGCATTGCATTACAAAAGACAAATGGACATTGCAAACAATAGACAACGGATACAGGTTTCATTTCCACACTCTACCAAGAAGGAGCGGAATGCCAAACCTTCCACCAAACCAGAAGCCAGAGGCTTTAAGACAAATCAACAATTTACTTCAGATGAAAGCAATAGAAAGGGTACCATCTATGGAACAAGGCCAAGGATTTTACTCCAGACTATTCCTTGTACCAAGAAAAGAAACCCAATGGAGGCCTATTCTCGACTTGTCCGCACTAAACACATATCTCATTGTGCCAAAATTCAAAATGCTGACCCTACAGCAACTTCTTCCCATGTTGGGCAAGGAGTCTTGGCTGGTGACTCTAGATCTCAAGGAGGCATACCTGCACGTCCCTATACGACCAGATTGCAGAAGACACCTCAGATTTCTTGCAGGATCAGAGCATTATCAATTCTCAGCATTGTCTTTTGGCTTATCTACTGCGCCCAGAGTATTCACGAAATGCCTGGCATCAGTAATTGCACACTGCAGGCTTCAGGGAATTCAAATCTACCCATACCTGGACGACTGCCTAATACAAGCGGAGAACAAGACAAGACTAATAAAGGATTTGGCCTATGTCATACACCTGTTACAGGCCTTGGGATACACAGTCAACATCCAGAAGTCAAGACTAGTGCCATCCCAAAGGATAACTTTTTTGGGTGTGGATCTGGACACAATAACTCAGATGGCTTTTCTCACAGAAGAAAAACAAAAGCAGCTCCCAGTCTACTTCATGGCTTTGACAAGACAAACTCAGCTCACTGCAAGGAAAGTCCTGCAGGCCCTGGGTTACATGTCATCCTGCATAATCTTGATCCCACATGCCAGGCTGCATATGAGGAAATTACAATGGCACCTAAGGAATGTATGGTCTCAACACAGGCACAGTCTAGAAACCATGATTCCAATCATTCCATGCCTGAAAAAGGAATTCCTGTGGTGGGCTCAGGCCTGCCAGTCCAACAGAGGGTTGCCTTTCAACAAACCACAACCAAGGCAGACCATCACCACGGACGCCTCAGACCTAGGATGGGGAGCACACATGGAAGACAAGTGCATCCAAGGCCTATGGTCTCAAGACCAGCTGAATTTGCACATAAACCTAAAGGAGATGCTGGCAGTGAAGCATGCAATCGAGGCATTCAAATCATTCCTCCAGCAAGGACATCTGCTGATAAGGACAGACAATACCACAGTCATGTGGTACATAAACAAACTGGGAGGCACTCATTCCTACCCTCTATGCCGGATGGCAATGGATCTGCGGAACCTAGCCCTGAACCTCAACGTTCAACTGCAGGCCAAATTCGTACCAGGAAAAGAGAATTCACTAGCAGACAGCTTAAGCAGAACTACCACGGATGCCCACGAATGGATGCTGCATCCAGACATCTTCAAAATCATAACAAACAAATGGGGAATGCCAGAGATAGACCTGTTCGCCTCCCCACTCAACCACCAACTGAGGAAATTCTGCTCAAGAGTATACCACCCACAAGCCTGGAAGGTGGACTCCCTTTCTTTCAGCTGGAAGGCCCTAACAGTGTATGCTTTTCCACCTCTCCCATTGATGTACAGAGTTCTACTGAAGATCAGAGAGGAACAGCCAAAGGTAATTCTGATAGCTCCAGACTGGCCAAGGCAGCATTGGTACCCGCTACTGAGAACCATGTCTCGGACGAACTCATGGCCTCTACCTCTATGGCCTCTACTTCTAACGCAGAACAACTTCAAGACCCTGCATCCAAACTTGAAAACACTGCAGCTGACTGCCTGGAAAATTGCCTAAAACAAAACCAAACTGTCTTATCTCAGAGGGTCAAGGACATTATCCTGGTGGCTCGCAGACCCTCCACAAGGAAAACATATTCAGCTAAATGGAAGAGATTCCTCATTTGGAGCGCATCAAAGGGTACAAATGTCACACTGGCAAACCTAGCACACATCCTAGAATACTTAGCAGAACTGTTCCACAATGGCCTGTCCTATTCTTCCATTAAGATTCATGCGTCAGCAATTTCAGCAGAATACAACATGGATCCTCCGATCTTTTCTCATCCTCTCTTCAGACATTTTTTAAGAGGGATCAAAAATGTAAAACCTCCAAGGAAACCACCTCTGCCTGCATGGGATCTCAATTTTGTGCTGGAAAAATTAACACTACTCCCTTTTGAACCAGCAGCATCAGCAGACTTACAGTTCTTATCTTGGAAAACTGCTTTCCTTCTAGCAATCACTTCAGCAAGAAGAGTATCCGAGTTACAGGCATTAATGGCAGTGCAGCCTTTACTTATCTTTCACCAGGATAGAGCGTCTCTGAGAACCAATCCTACTTTCATGCCAACGGTGGTATCCAGGGTATCCTTGAACCAAGCTATTCATTTACCTACATTCTTCCCTAACCCACAGAACAGGGGGGAAAAACTACTACACACCTTGGATGTACACAGACAACTGCGCTACTATCTGGACAGAACTAAGGCCAGCAGAAAAACTGACCAGCTTCTGGTAGCATATGCAACAGGAGTGCAAGGAAAAGCAATTTCAAAACAGACAATCTCAAAATGGATAGGAAATTGCATTTGATTCTGCTACTCATTTCATGGAAAGACACCTCCTGAAAATATCAGGCCTCACTCCACAAGAGCTACAGCCACCACTACAGCTTTCCTACGAGGAGTGGCTACCAAAGACATTTTAGAAGCTGCTACTTGGAGCTCCGTGCATACATTTGCCAAGCATTACAATCTTCCTTTATACTCCAGATCCCGAGCAGGTTTTGCAACTGCAGTTTTACAAGGGATCTTAACTACACCATCATTATCTTAGTGCCTCCTCCCCAGTTTGGCTATGGTATTCTACCCATATGTTATGACTGCAGATGCATCCTTGAAGGACATAGTACAGTTTTGTACCTACCATAAATGTAGATGTCCGATAGGTATGCATCTGCAGTCAGGATTACCCACCCTCCTTCCCCTCTGTGGTATTCCTAGGGTACTTACCCCTCTCTTAGCTAGCTGGGGGAATCTATTATGGTGTATTTGTTTGTATGTATATATGTATATATACTTTTTGATTTCTACTGTTTGGAATTTTCTACTTTTATACAAATTTAGCCTCCTAGAGGGCACCTGGCATCTGGGGCAAGAAACACTGAGGAAAATGGCATTGGCTGATGCCTTTATACCCCAGGAGCTATGACGTCGGGTGAAGTGCGACATCAGCCGAGGCCAGACCCAGACTTTGGAATCCGGCCGACCGAAGGGCTGCCTGAGGCAGGACAACCCATATGTTATGACTGCAGATGCATACCTATCGGACATCTACATTTATGGTAGGTACAAAACTGTACTTTCCTTTGGATAATAAAAATCTCTTTGGGGCTGCTGCTGCTATGTATATCTCTTCAAGAAAAAGGTAAAGCTTTGCAGGACTTTAAGGATATTTTTAACGTCACCCATATCTAAGTTCCGGAGGAACTGTCCTGTTGGGTCTGATTTTGTTTGTAGGCATCTTTGTCAGGCCACTGAAGTCAGGAAGGGTTGTAGGTGGGCTCCTGCTGCTAAGTCTTTTCAGGCTCCTGTTGCCCAGAAGCCTCATTTGTCTGACATGCCTGCTTCCTTCTCTTTAACATTTTGCCCTCCCAACCCAGGTTCCTCTGTCCATTCAGCTGTCCTTGTGTCTTCCAAAACTGGCAACATGTCACTTCATATTCTTTGGTTCTGTTTGTCATCTGTCAAGGTTATGTCATGGGGTGGAAATCTCCTCCTCACTTTTCAGGGATTCACCATCCTCCTTGATAGCAGTTTCCCCATTTCTCAGAGGTTCTTGGGTTTGTGGTGGTTCTGCAAACTAAGTAGCCTGTCAGTCCTTCCCAAGTAGGAAAGGGACTCTGTTCCAGAATGTTCCTGGCTCTTGGAAAAGAGGGCACTTGGTCTGTTCTGGCTCTCTCCGTACTCAATACTTTTCTTAAGGTTCCTTCCTTTTGGATGTTTTCTCTTGAAACCCTGATGTCCTTCAAGGATGCATCTGCAGTCCTTACAAATGGGTTGTCCTGTCGTCAGGCAGCCCTTCGGTCGGCCGGATTCCAAAGTCTGGGTCTGGCCTCGGCTGGTGTCGCACTTCACCCGACGTCATAGCTGCAGTTCTTCGGTTATAAAGGCATCAGCCGACGCCATTTTCCTCAGTCTTTCTTGCCGCGTGGCGCCCGAAGCAGAAGCTGTTCGCAAGTGCCGGTCGGTCAGAACCAGAGATTACTACTACAAGTACCGAAGACTTCTAAAGCTAAGTACCCGTTGGGGACTCTTTCTTGCCTCAGCCGATGTCAGAAAAAGTGAATAACTGTTTAACTTGTGGGAATCAAATACCTCATAAAGATTTCCACTCTTACTGCTTACCTTGCTTAGGCCCAGACCACGACGTAGCAGCTTGTCTAGCCTGTGCTTCTTTCAACCGACGGACGCTTAGACGTCGGTCGGAATTTGCTGAAGAGTTTTTCGGCTCCGATTTTGCTTACATTATGCCGTCAGATACTCCGACTACGCAAATTTCTAAAAAGCGCAAGGAAAAGGACCGACACTCGCAGTCCGCGGTTTCGGCCGAAACCGCGGTTAAGCCAATCAAGTGTCTCGGTTTCGGCTGAAACCGAGTCCATGGTTCTTCCTTCGGCCGAAAGCTTGCCACTTACCGAGGCCTCATCCAGCCTGGCTGAATCTGCTACTGAAATCCCACCTGCTCTTGCAGGTTCACAGGATTTATCTGATACTATCCCTTTGGATATTTCTACCCCTGCACGTGGAGCTGCTAGGCCTCCTGCATCCATGTCGATTAAGGCCTTTGCCAGGGCTAAAGCAGCAAAAACTACCAAATCTGTGCCTGCTAAGACCCCCTCTCACAGGCCTAGCTCTAGTTCACAAATGCTTAGTCTAGCAGAGGATCTCATTTCTTTGATCCGGGATCCCAACCACATCCAGACAGGGCCTCTCACCCACCTCCAGAGAAGAGGACTAGAGTAGAGCCCCTGAGCCAGTTTCTTCAGATGGCTCCTCTGATGAATCAGATAATTCAAACCCTCCAGAGGGCCCCTTTTCTCCTTATGAGGACTCTGATGCAGAAGAGTCCATTCCTTCTGCCTCTCTGCCTGAGGAATTTTCTTTTGGGGAAACCTTGCATGCTATGAGGGAACAATTTCAATGGCAGGGCCAGGATTTTTCAGACTCTAGGAAAAGGCTTAGAACCTTTCTGCATTTGCCACAACATAGGCCTTTAGCCATTCCTCCAGTACTTACTGTTGTGGATGATGCTTTTAATGATGCTTGTACTGCTCCTGATTCTCTTCCTCCGGCCCCTGCTAAGCCCGATAGGTACTACAGGGTTCCGGACACACATTATCATTTGTATAAGGCCCCTTTTGCAGATCCCGAAACTATCTCCCAGGGACCCAAGGCTGTAGCAGCTACTTCTACCAAAAACCCCCTCCCCTCTGAAAGGGAGTCTAGGGCCTTGAACTGTCAATTCCACATGATTCAGTATCAGGAATTTATGTTAGACCAATTAACTAAAAAACTGTCCTCGGATGAACCATTAGACAAAAAATCTGTACAGGAAATGGTACATAACATTCAGCAGGTCAGTAATCATTCCTTAAAATGCGGCTATGATGCACTGGAGGCTTCCTTTACATCAGCCATGACTGGCACAGTGATCAGAAGACATGCATGGTTAAAAGAGCAGTCCTTACCAGACCATGTTAAATCAAAGCTCCTAGATGCTCCCATGGATAAGCTCAATTTGTTTGGCTCCCCTGCGCAGCAGGTGCTGAAGAAGGTGGAAGAGAAAGCAAAATCTGTCCAGACAGTCAAGGATTTCTTACAGGTCCAGCCTCCAAGGTTTAGCAGGAACTGGCCTTCCAAGAATTGGTCCTTTCCAGACACCTCCAGAGCTCAGAGAAGCAGGAATAGGCGCTCAAGAGGCAGGGGTCAATCCAGAGATGCCTACAGGGGACGTCAGTGGCAGGCTAACAACCAGCGAGGTACAGCCACAGATCCAGCCACCACCACTTCCACAGGACAATCACAGTGACTTGGCTCTGGCACTGCCTACCAGGGAACAACTAGAGGCACCCGTAGGCGGGAAGCTAGCCTTATTTTCAGTAAACTGGCATTACATCACAGGAGACAAATGGATTTTACAGACAATAGACCAAGGTTACAGGTTTCACTTCCATACTCTACCAAGGAAGAGAGGAATGCCAAACCTACCTCCAAATCAGAAGACAGAAGCTCTAAAACAAATAACTCACTTACTAAGGATGAGAGCTATAGAAAGGGTACCATCTATGGAACAAGGGCAAGGATTTTACTCCAGACTCTTCCTGGTACCAAGAAAAGAAAACCAATGGAGACCTATTCTCGACCTGTCCGCTTTAAACACATACCTCATTGTTCCAAAATTCAAAATGCTGACCCTACAGCAGCTTCTTCCCATGCTGGGCAAGGAGTCTTGGCTGGTAACTCTAGATCTCAAGGAGGCATACCTGCATGTCCCCATACGACCAAATTACAGAAGATACCTCAGATTTCTTGCAGGATCAGAGCATTATCAATTCTCAGCATTGCCCTTTGGCTTATCTACTGCGCCCAGAGTATTCACGAAATGCCTTGCATCAGTAATTACTCATTGCAGGCTTCAGGGAATTCAAATTTACCCTTACCTGGACGACTGCCTGTTACAAGCGGACAACAAAAACAAATTAACAAAAGATTTGGAAAGGGTCATTCATCTACTACAAGCCCTGGGATACACAGTCAATATAAAAAAAGTCAAGGCTGATACCATCCCAAAGGATAACCTTCTTGGGTGCAGATCTGGACACATCAAAACAAATGGCATTCCTGACAGTAGAAAAACAGGAGCAACTCCCGTTCTACTTCATGGCATTAACAAAGCAGAACCAGCTAACAGCAAGAAAAGTCCTGCAAGCTCTCGGTTACATGGCATCCT
Organism: Protopterus annectens; assembly: GCF_019279795.1. Taxonomy (NCBI): domain Eukaryota; kingdom Metazoa; phylum Chordata; order Ceratodontiformes; family Protopteridae; genus Protopterus; species Protopterus annectens. The sequence continues at coordinate 905,285,151 of NC_056748.1, forward strand.
GCATAATACTGATTCCACATGCCAGACTACATATGAGAAAGTTACAGTGGTACCTAAGGAATTTATGGTCTCAGCACAAGCACAGCCTAGAAACCCAAATTCCAATAATTCCATGCCTGAAACAAGAATTCCAATGGTGGGCTCAGGCCTGTCAATCAAACAAGGGACTGCCCTTCCACAGCACTCAACCAAGCCAGACCATCACAACAGACGCCTCAGACCTCGGTTGGGGGGCACACATGCTGGACAAGTGCATACAAGGCTTATGGACTCCAGACCAGCTGCACCTACACATAAATCAAAAGGAAATGCTGGCAGTAAAACTGGCAATTCAGGCATTCAGACCATTTCTTCGACAGGGTCAACTGCTGCTAAGGACGGACAACACCACAGTTATGTGGTACATCAACAAACAGGGAGGCACACATTCATACCCTCTATGCCGGATGGCAGTGGACCTCTGGAATGTGGCACCGAGCTTCAACATTCAGCTACAAGCACTTTTTGTGCCAGGAAAAGAAAATATACTAGCAGACATCCTAAGCAGAACTACCACGGATGCCCACGAATGGATGCTGCATCCGGACATCTTCAAAACCATTACAGGGAAATGGGGACTACCAGAAATAGACTTATTTGCATCCCCACACAATCACCAACTGAAAAAATTTTGCACAAGGACGTACCACCCACTTGCTTGGAAAGTGGACTCCCTATCTTTCAGTTGGAAAAACCTGACAGCATATGTATTCCCACCTCTTCCTTTGATGCACAAGGTGCTATTGAAGATCAAAGAAGACCGTCCAAGGATCATCCTGATAGCTCCAGACTGGCCAAGGCAACATTGGTATCCATTACTGAGGAGTATGTCTCGGGAACAAATATGGCCTCTACCCCTAGTTCCCTTGCTGTTAACACAGAACAACTTCAAAACCCTGCATCCAAACCTGAAAACACTGCAGCTGGCTGCCTGGAACATTGCATAAGACCAAATAACCCAGCTTTATCTCAAAGGGTTAAAGACATTATCTTGGAGGCTCGCAGACCCTCAACAAGAAAAAATTATTCAGCAAAATGGAAAAGATATCTCATTTGGAGGACTGCAAAAGGAGAGAATGTGTCACTGGTAAACATAGCTAACATCCTGGAATACTTGGCAGAGCTCTTCCACAACGGCCTGTCCTATTCTTCCATTAAGATTCATGCATCAGCTATTTCAGCAGAATACAACTTGGATCCTCCAGTCTTCTCACATCCTCTGCTCAGGCAGTTTCTGAGAGGGATTAAAAATGTAAAGCCACCTAGAAAGCCACCATTGCCAGCATGCGACTTGAACTTTGTGCTAGAAAAGTTGACACTCCCTCCTTTCGAGCCAGCAGCAACAGCAGAATTACAGTACTTATCATGGAAAACTGCTTTCCTGCTTGCAATCACTTCAGCAAGAAGGGTATCTGAGCTACAGGCATTAATGGCAGTACAGCTCTTCCTGATCTTCCATCAAGATAGTGTCCATGAGAACTAATCCTACTTTTATGCCAAAGGTGGTCTCCAGGGTATCTTTAAATCAAGCTATCCACCTACCTACATTCTTCCCCAACCCACAGAACAGGGGAGAAAGACTGTTGCATACCTTGGATGTACATAGACAATTACGTTACTACCTGGACAGGACCAAGAGCAATAGAAAAACTGACCAGCTACTGGTAGCATATGCAACAGGAATGGAAGGAAAAGCAATTTCAAAACAGACAATCTCTAAGTGGATAGGAAATTGCATTAGATTTTGTTACTCCTACCATGGGAAGAAAACTCCAGAAAACATCAGGCCTCACTCTACAAGGGCTACAGCCACTACCACAGCTTTTTTATGAGGAGTGGCTACCAAAGACATTTTAGAGGCTGCTACTTGGAGCTCCGTGCATACATTTGCCAAGCATTATAATTTACCTTTATACTCCAGATCCCAAGCAGGTTTTGCCACTGCTGTTTTGCAAGGGATCTTAACTACACCATAATCTTATTTCTCCTCCTCCCCCAGTTTGGCTATGGTATTCTACCCATTTGTAAGGACTGCAGATGCATCCTTGAAGGACATAGTACAGTTTTGTACCTACCATAAATGTAGATGTCCGTTAGGCATGCATCTGCAGTCAGGATTACCCACCCTCCTTCCCCTCTGTGGTACTCCTAGGGTATTTGCCCATCTTGTAGCTAGCTGGGGGAATCTATTATGGTGTATTTGTTTGTATATATGTACATACATGCTTATTTTTGTTTGCTCTCTACTATTTGGAACCATTTGCATTTATCCAAATTTAGCCTTCCTAGAGGGCACCTGGCATCTGGGGCAAGAAACACTGAGGAAAATGGCGTCGGCTGATGCCTTTATACCCGAAGAACTGCAGCTATGACGTCGGGTGAAGTGCGACACCAGCCGAGGCCAGACCCAGACTTTGGAATCCGGCCGACCGAAGGGCTGCCTGACGACAGGACAACCCATTTGTAAGGACTGCAGATGCATGCCTATCGGACATCTACATTTATGGTAGGTACAAAACTGTACTTTTCCTCTGTTTCTGCCCCAGGCTTTTCTGGCGTCTTTGGATCTGAAGGATGCCTGCCTTCATATTCCTATTCACCCTCTTTTCAGGAAATTTTTGCATTTCTCGTTTCTTACTCTCATTTTCGATTCTCTGTTTTGACCTTTGGCCCTCTACTGTCCCAAAGGTATTCACAAAATTCCTAGCTCCTGTGATTACCTTTTGCAGGCTTCAAGGCATTCAGATTTCTCCTGATCTAGATAACCTGTTGTTTCAGGCTCCTTCTCCCAGTTGCCTGTTACAGACTGTGGAGTTCACCACATTTCTCCTTCAGGGTTTGGGGTTCACTGTGAACTTCCAAAACTCTCAGGATCATGTTTATCTGGGCTGCAGGATTCAGGCAGTGGCAGAGCTGGCCTCTCTTCTACCTTCAAAGGTTTTTTTCCTTGACAGTGTTTGTTCAGTCTCTTCTTCTGTCTGCCATTCCAGCCAGGGAATTTCTTCAGGCACTAGGATTCATGCCCTATTCTGTTCTAGTGCTCCCTCTTTCCAGACTGCATATGAGGAAGTTTCAGTGGTATCTCAGGTCAGTTTGGTTGTAGCATTGCCACTCTCTGGATTTCCAAGTGCCTCTCCTTCCTTGTCTAAAGAGGGAGTTTGAGTGGTGGATTCAGCAACGTATCTTCAGTCCAGGCCTGCCTTTTCAGCTTCTGCTTCCTTCCCAAGAGGTGCTCACATATGCTTCTTACATGGGGTGGAGGGCTTCTTGTGGTCACCTGAAAGTTCAGTATCTCTAGCTCCCCATCAGAAGTCAGACCATATTAACATCAAAGAGATGAGCACTCTGTTTCTAGCCCTACAGGCTCTCTAGGACCCCCTGAAGGTTTACATAGACAACCCCACAGTGATGTGGTTTGTCATCAGGCAGGGAGGGCATAAAATCTTGCCTTCTTTGCTGCCTGGCTGTTCAGGCCTAGGATCTGGCTATCAGTTATCAGCTAACTCTTTAGGCAGTGTGTATTCCTTCAGAGCACAATTTAGTGGCAGAGACTCTGAGCAGGTCCAAAACATGGGCTCAAGAATGCATGCTCCTCAGCGTTGTGTTTCTAGACATAGTCCATCGATGGAGTATTCCTCGTGTAGTTCTTTTTGCCTCCCCTCTGAACAGGTAGCGCCCTCTTTTCTTCTCCAGAGTGCCATGACATCTGGCATGGAAAATGGACTCCCTTTCTCCCTCTTGGAAGGGGATGTTTCTGTATGCTTTCCTTCCTCTTCCTCCACTTCCATGAGTTCTGTAGAAGCTTCAGCTGCACTCCCCAAATGTCTTGCTAGAGACTCCCTTTTGAGCGAGACAGCACTGGTTCCCCCCTCTTAATGCATCTGGCCAGGAGCAATCACCACATATTACCTTAACAGTTGGAACTCCTCACACAGGACAAGGGGTCACTCATCCTTCCTCACTTGTCAGTTTCTGAGGACGTGGTTAGGGTTTTACAGGAGCCAAGAAAACCCGCAACCAGAAAGTCTTGTATGTCTAAATGGAGATTTTCTGTCTGGTACCATGCTCATAGCCAGGACCCTTTTTTCAGAGGGAAGTCCCTTTGGTTCTGTCCTATTTGTGAGAACTGCTGCAGTCTGGTGTGACCTATTCTTCTGCAAAGGCCCATTTGTCAGCTATTTCTGCCTATCTGCACTTGAATCCTTTAGCTTCTTGTTTTGAAGTCAAGCAATTTCTTAATGGCGTGTTGCATCTTAGTCCCCAAGGAAGCCTTTTCCTCCTCCTTGGTACCTTAATTTTATTTTGGAAAAATTGACCCAGGCTCCTTTTGAGCATGTAGTTTCAGCTTCTTTGCAATACTATATCTGGAAGAGTATCGTGTTAATTGGTTTTACTTCTGCTCTGAGGGTTTCTGAGCTTCAGGCCCTTATGTCTATTCCTCATTTTTTGTTTTTTTCACAATGATAGTGTGCCTATTCATAGTGATACTTCTTTTATGCCTTAGGTTGTTAATGAGTTGTCCTTAAATCAGGCAGTTGAACTCCCATACTTTGGATTTGCACAAACAGCTCCGGTATTATTTGGGTAAAAGCAAGACCATTAGTAAGTCTGACCAGCTTTTGTTTTTCATCTCAGAACTTTGGATTTAGCTGTTTACATACAAGTTTTCACCTTCTGAATATCTAAGGTCATTACTTTTTTAAATTTTTTTCATGGCAAGTGTCTGCATACTTCAGTTAGTACTCATTCTACTAGGGCTGTTGCTTCTTTTGGTGATTTCTTTAAGGGTCTGGACACCAGTTCCATCCTTGGAGCTGCTACTTGATCATCGGTGCATACCCTTACTAAGCATTATAAATTGGATTTGGTTTCTAGAGCCAGAGTAGGTGTTGCACGGGCCATCCTGCATAGGTTTATTGAAGGATGTTCCCAGTCTTCCATCTCTCATTTTTTTCTTGGGCTTTTGTACTCCTATGGTTGAAAGTACTGCAGTAGTGATATAAAAGGGCATAGTAAAGTTGTGTAAAATCTTACCATAACAGTAGGTGTTCTTCTCTTCATTGTTGCACTGTTCGGTCCCTACCTCCATCCCCTTTTTTCTTTTGGGTTTTTTTTGGTTACCCTCCTGGCTGAGGGTCCTACCTTTTCCTTTTGCATTTTCTTTTTATCTTGTGGAGACTACTGGGCAATTCATTTCTGGGTAACTGTGTCCATATATCATCTTTATGTCCTGTGCAGGGAGCATATGTGTGATGTAAGGAGCATACAAGATCTAAAGGCTTTGGTATACTGTCAGGATATTTGGACATCCTTGGCAGGCAATCCCCAAGAACACTGCAACAGTGAAGAGAAGGACATCTGTTGCTATTCTAAGATTTTACACAACTGTACTTTAATCATTCAAGTTCATCTCTCTTCCCACTACACAGCCCCATTTCAACCTTTCCTCCATGATAAAAGATTGGGTGGGGAGGGGGTTGTTGCTTAGAGCTCTTCTTGAAGTGGAGGGCCATCACTTTGGGCAAGTATGTACTTCAAATCCTAAGGTGTACACTCCACTATATTTTCTAAGCAATCCAAAGTTCTTGCATATCCTTCCAGTATTCAAGGGAGAAGAAAATCTAGTCTTCAGCAACAGGAACTCTTGCCACACAGAGCCAGAGAGAGTGAGAGTACCAGGAGGAAGGGTAGAGAAGGAGGGGGCATAGGTTTCTATTCCATAGTATAAATAGTTCCAAGAAAGGAAGGATCATAGAGGCCCATTTTGGACCTGTCAAGACTTAAGTTTTTCAAAAGTCCAATAATTCAAGGTGTTTGTCTTGCAAGGTCTTCTCCCACTCCTGTTCGCACAAACTTAGCTTATATGCTAATGCTGAGCCTAAATGATGCCTATATTTATGTTCATATAGTCAGGGTGGACAGATGTTTTTTCACATTTGAAGATGAGGGTTCCCGTTACTAGTTTACTTTGGTCTGTGTACTCTACTCAATGTATTTGCATCACAGCTAGCTGTAGTTTTTGCCTGCTGCTGAACAGAAGATAATTACTTCTACCCATACGTGGATGACTGCCTCATTCAAGCAGCCTGCCTAGAGGAGCTACAGAAGGTGGTACGGTTTTATGCTGCCTGCTAAACACAGGCCATTTTGAGGTCAGTCAGTCAATCTTGAGCCAAAAGTAATTGTCATCCTGGTAGTCATCTGGTGAGGTGCTGTGGAGAGCTGTGAAATGGGGTGTGCAAAGATGAGGGCTGTTCTCACCAAGACTCCCTGCCCACTCTAAGCACAGCATGAGTGGTGTCACTCTGGTCTCCATAAGGGAGATAGCGCCATCCTCTATGCCCCCAAAAGATTTCCACTGGAGCTGATAATTGAACCTCAGTCAGTTAGTTTCTTTCCAGTTCCTGGATCTCTTTCTAAACCTACCAAAATCCTGTCTAGAAACCACAAGGTAAGTTCTTTTTCTGGGGATACTTCTGAACACAAAACAATATAGGGCGTTTCTCCCTCCTCCCTCCCCTACCCCATACCAAGTATTCTTTCTGTCCAGATATTCCCAGGCAGTAGCATAGCAGAGTCGTATAACTGCAAACGAAGTTCTGACATTGGTGGAGCAAATAGTTTCTTCCATTTTAAAAATAACTTTTCCAAGATTATATGAGAACACTACATTGGTCATTTAGAAATAAACACTGTCAGCATGCCCTTTCTCTGCAGTGTGTTATTCCACTACTACCCTACATAAAAAAAGAAAATATTATCTGTTATGGTGGAATTTTCAGATGCAGTTCAGTCTAAGGGTGCGTTTCAAGATAGGTCCACACACACAGTCTCACACATCATAGATGCCTCGAACATAACCTTGGGGGGCAAATGGGCTGTGCATTGCAATGTCATGGAACAAAAACTTGCATCAACATAAAAGAAATGATGGTTGTCATTTTTTAGCCATCAAGGCGTTGAGCATGCAGCAGTTTAGCTGTAGGGGACTTTGGACAATGAAACAGACAGCAATAGTGTCTTGTGGTACATCAACAAGTAAGGAAGGAACCACTTTTGCCTGCTGTACAGATTAGTAATGCAAGCATGGGATCTACTCCTGGAATTTAAAATGACCACCAGGGCCTGTTATGTCCCATCTCATTTGAAATCCATAGCAGACCAGCCAAGCAGGACAGAAGTAGATGTTACACAGGGACAGATTTCTGGATTTGTTACACAGGTGGAATATGCCAGAAGTAGATCTTGCTTCCTCAGAAATTAAACTTCTCAAAATAATTTGCACCATGATGCCATTGCTGTGGATCTGGGCATTAGATATCTTTTCCGGGTAGCACTTTTTCTCTTTGCCATTCGTCTAATAACCTTTAGTTTCCAAAAGTCTTACAGAAGGTAAATGAGGACAAGCCATAAGTTGCTGTTTGTTAGCACCCTTTTGACCCAGGCAACATTAGATATTCATCATACGATCACTGCCACAGCAGCGTAAGCTGCATGGGATGTCTTTCCAAAGTTTGGACCAACCATCCAGCTTCCAAAGATTTTAGGGACACCTTCCATACACCCGAGCCACTGTGTTGCATGAGAGAAACAGGATAAAATCAATAGGTAGGGCTCCAAAACTTCAGAAATTTCATGCTGATGAATAGTGCACTCTTCTGCTGTCTTCAGAAGAAACATGTTCCTTTTATTCAAAATTGGATTTGCAAACTTGACCTGATATTTGGAGTGGTTGTCACCAAATGTTTTACCTCTGTATAATAACTTTTGTTTGCTGCTACTCTAAGGAAATGCCTTACACACAGCTGGTGTTTGTGAGACAAAGCTTTTATTTTCAATCATGGTTACGAGCATGGACTACTGTTTTGGGGTCTATCAGTTAAAAAAAATACCTAAAAACTTTAATTCTGTCATGGTATTTCACTAACGCTCCTAAGTTCTGCTAACTGATTGTCAGCCATTGTTTTCTCACACTGTCAGTACTTGGTCCCTGTAGGGATTCCCTTATAATGCAACAATTTTTGTGAGGAAACATGCTAGTTTTCAGTTAAATTGCATTAGTAGGAACTGGGACTTGTGTGTTTGCTGTCACCAAAGAATTTTACCTCAAACCTTATCTTGTCAGGAGATGAGACCCACTCTTCAGGCTGCATTTTGTACTTGTCAGAGACTTTTTTTTAGAGAGAGATCGTCCTGGTTCCTTTTAGGGATTCACCTGTTAAATACCACTTTTTGTGAAAGCGAGTGTTACTCTTCTATCAGAATTTATTTGCTAGGGGCTGGGGACAATGGTAGGTTACTAGAAGTTTTAATCTCTAAAGTTATTTTTATGTCAGTAGGTAACTCTTCCAGGCTACACTACCAGCTTATAAGACACCTTTTCTGGTTGACAAATAGTCCCGATTCCCAGTGTGTATTACCTTGTAAATTACCATTTTTTTGTTTAAAGGAAGTGTTACTTTTCTGTCAAAAGAGGCTGCTAGGAGCTGAGGCCAATGTATTTTGTGGTGTCACTAAACATATTTTACCACAAAGATTAACTTTTCAGTCAGGAGGCAAAACCAACTCTTCAAAGATCTGCTTTCTGCTTCTCGGGCATCTTTTGTGGCTAGGAAATGGACCTGGGTTTCCAGTAATTTGATTGTTCCATCTCTAAGCAGAAAGAGTAGTAATTTTATCTGAGGGGCTTCAGTGTAGACTTCAGCTTCCCCTTCACCTCAGCCACTGAAGGGGGACTCCCTCTGTCCATCTGTTGTTCTTCAAACCACTCATCATTTTTCTCAGTCTGTCTGGTGTGCTGCAAAAAGCAGAGACTTCAAAGGGGATTACTGCCCTCTAGAGTTTTTCTGTTTATCCACATGACAAGTTGCCTGGGTTGATGACCAGATTTGGAAGGCACGTGTTTATGCCTTCCATCCTATCTTTGAATATGCTGAATTGTCTGTCACATGTATTTCTACTAGGTGGCACTGATAAAGTACTACATTTGATTGAGGAGGTACTGGGTGGGCAACTAAAAAAGATGCTCAGAGCCTAGGCATTCACCTGAATAACCTCATGAGCCAAATAGTTCACCGTGTACTACACAGCTGAAGGTTTTGCCAGAGGTATGGCTGCATAGGTGGCATAAAAGTACCGGTTTTGTTGGGGACACCAAAGCTTTCTTTAGACAAAATCCCTTCACAGGACCTCTGCTCTTTGGTGATGAAGTCAGCAGATAGTTTAGGAAATGGAACAGAGAAACCCATAACAGCTGTAGGTGTTAAGTTCCAGCCTCCACAGAGGGCATTAGCAAAGCATAGAGGTGCCAGTACTGGATGCGGTTCCAGTAGTGGTTGCATAAAGGTCACTAAGGAAGTGTAGGCGGGGGCCAGAACTATGACTGCATTCAAAATTATCACAAAGCTAATTGCAAAAGTTCCCACCACTCCCTGTGATGTTTCAGCTATCCCATTGTTTAAAAATAGTGCTTCTGAAGTGTTCTCCAACTGCTTCCATCAAGTGGCTGTCAAGAGACATCTGTCCATCCACTCTCAGTAGTGATGCAGAATGACTTGGGACAGGTGGGTCTTGATGTAATCGTACAAGACACCCTCCAAGATACTTCCTACATACTAGAGTCCCTCCCAAATATCCCATCCCTTCAGACAAAAGAGGCAGGATAGGAGGACATTAGCCCTGTTGAGAAAGGAACCATCAGAGTGGTCAGATTGTACCAGAGAGGTCACAGTTACTACTGAAGATTCTTCTTTGTGCCAAAAAATGGAAAAAAAAAGAAAGAAGAAAATTCAGCCATGTTGTGCATTACAGCAACCTTAGCAAACCCTACCTACCCACACATAACCTTTCTTGGGTGTACATTGGACACCCAAGCTTGTTAATCCTTTCTATGCAAGGAAAAAATTCATGTTTTTTCTGACGTCTTTGGAACACTTAGCACCAAGGAGGCACAGTAGAGCAGGTCCTTAAAGTTCTAGGCTACTTAACTGTGGCCATTCATGTAGTGACGTATTATTGCACATCCAGTGGCCTCAAGACATGCATACCATGTTGAAGCATGTTGTTTTGGCACAGTTTGATAACATGCCTTGCATGTTGATTAAGCATTACCAGTCTGAGCTTCCATAAATGTTTCCACATTCCTTTTCCAACGTTTTGTTAACTATGGATGCATCTGCTGTAGGGTGGGTGGAAAATCTTCCAAAGTAAGATGTCTGAAGGTTGTTGGCCTTCCCAGGAACAACATGCAGTGCTGCTATTCCTAGAAACCTTAGAGAGTTATGTCCCTCAGATATTACAGCTTGGATTCTGATTGCATGAGTCAGGCTTCATTTGGCATCTCATTGTATCAAGACGTAGCCTTTGGAGTGCTTCCTTTTGACCACTTTTTGGATTTTTCCTCCTAGTGTGATTTAAATTGTATTGCTTGTAGATGACCATAACATTATGTATAAGGCAATAGAAAATCACCTTATTAGTTGTTCACTGAGAAACCCTTCTGTAGTGGATATCTTTTATCCTTCTGTTGCCCTATATTTGATGCAATTCATCATTAAGTGGATTATTTTCCTGTTATTTGAACAAGTGTATGATTTTATGCTCCTGTATGTTTGTGTTGCTAAGGTTGAACTTGCACACAAGGGTTGGTGAACCTTCCTTGCTCAGTATGTGATGTCATGATTGCACCAGCAGAAGGTAAATGCACCACAAGAGCGAGACAGTTTTCAGAATGTTGCAGAATGGAAGTTCAGATTAAGAAACTGCAACAGCTCTTCAGTGCAGAGGGTCTCTGTACAGAAGGACCTTTGTAAGGATCTGTTATGGTAAGTATATTTTGCATTTATGTCTGTAAATGTTCACAATGAATAAAACGTGATAGAATATGGCAACTTTTCAAAGATTTAATATTTCTTAAAATGTGTACATTTTATGGATTTGTAATGCAGTAGTTCATTGTTTCTTGTATTTCTTCTGTTAATTGTGTTCATGTTTTTGCAGTGTGGCTGTAGTTTCTAAATCATTTGAAGGACAGACAGACAAAACTGAAGAGTGGTATGGAACCCATTACAAGCAGGAAGCTATACCTGATGAAATCATCCAGGTGGGTCAAGAAACATAAAGGGAGGTAAACATGATGCATACAAAGACTCATTGCAGTTGATTTTTACCTGTTGTAAGGACTCATTTTTTGTAACCCTGATGTGCAGAAACTCTGGTAAGAACAGAAATATAAAACATATCTGTTTAAAAGCCTTCCTCTGAAGCACTGGTAAATCCAATATACCTATTGGTTAGAAATATTATACTATTTATAGGAAATTAACATGGATACAAATACAAGTTGTTTTAAAACAGAGGCATCTTATTAAATGTTGCTTCAGAAAATGCTAATTTGCTAATTTTAGATTTTCAGTTTGTACACCAATATAAAGAAATATAAAAACTCCATACAACCCATTGTAGGGAAATAGAGGCACTCCATCAAAATAGAAATCTACAAACTGACTCAGATAAATAAAACATATAATTAAAAAAGTAAAAATAAAAGAATAACAAACTAGGGTGGTGCAGTTTCTTCTACATCAGAGTATTTGGTTCTGCAGATCATTTCAAAGCTGGGCTTCTTTCTTTTGGAGTCTATACATCTTTGATCTTATGGATCCTGTTAGAATGCTTTTGTTTTCTTCCATAGCCCTAAGATCCCAGAGGTAAGTGATTACTTGGTGGGTGAATTGGGAAATTACCTGTGGGTATTCATGAACAAGGGTATAAGTGCTTCCCGTTCAAGATTTGAGCCCATTGAGTTCTGGGATAGATTAGAACTCTGTTGTGACTCTGAATTATATTAATTGTGTTATCAAAGAATGAATGAATGACAAGCTTTTGGATGGAGCTTCATATCTTTCATGACTCAAATATATTATGTTTTAGACTTGGAGTCTCCATGCAAAAGTTTATTGCTTTTACTTTTTCAGTTTTTTTTTTTTTTTTTTTGCAATTGTGTCTGTGTGAATAGTAATGTCCTTATCTCTTGCTGCTGTGGTGGTGTAGTGGGATAAAGTCCTGACTATGTCCCAGATAACCCTAATTCGATTACCTGATTGGGTAACTGATGGAGAGGTGGGGGGGGGGGTGATATCCCAGATGTTACGGCTTGCAGTTCCCCATGATGTCCCTGGCAGAGGCTGAGGATTGAGCTGTGAGGGGATAGTCTAAAGGGAGGATTAGGGTAGGAACATGCCTGTGCAGATCTACTTGATAACGTTGTGTTATCAAAACATCGAGTATCTCAACACCGAGACCAAAACATTGGAGCATCACAACACCTAAAACCCATAACAGCGACTTACAGAATGTCGAAAACAACACACCACGACATTGGAAACCCAGAATGTCGTATAGCACAAGTGACAGGGGTACAAGACTTTAATTGTACAGGAGAGTTAGTATGCCGTAATGCTTTGTTTTCTTTTGTTGTACATGTATTGGACCTATAACAAACAATCAGCAGTTAAAGACAAAAAAAAACAGTAATACCAGCCTGGAGGTGATAGGAACAACAGACCACACATCCTAAACGCAGAATGCCTTTTAGCCCAACAGTGAAAGAAGTGCAGTACACCTAAGCATATAAAAGTGACTGTATCACTTTAAGAAGTTGTGCACAGTACCAAAAACATGGCAGATAGTACACACCACAGTCCTGGAGTGTTAGGTAACTTCTACCTACTACTACATCGCAGAAGGGTAAGGATATATTAATAGTAGATGGCTAAGTGTATAATCTTGAGAGAACTGTCAATTGTAAGATATACTGGTGCTGTGCAAGTACAAGCATGTCGATAAATGTAAAGGCAGGGCATTGACAGTATCATTGTCCGATGGTGAACAGATTTGTAAATCAGCGGCCTATAGTCACACTGACAGTCCAGTGGAGGTGGAGAGGTATCTCGTGCACAGAGCTGAAACAGAAGACATTGCTGCCTAGGGATACGCCATGCCTGATTGTGGAGGATGTTGTGGCATCCACATCCTTAAACTAAATTGCCAGTCTGCCTAACCACAAAGCCCTTTTGCAGCAAGTAGGTAGGGTATGTAGAAAGCAGAGCATGCTGCAGTCATGTCCAGATATCACATTGGAAAATGTAGACCTTGCTATGTTCCCACTGTAGGATGGGTATGTTCATTGAAAAACGAGTTATAGATACTGCCACCAAAGTTACTGTACTGGTGTTTACCACTGTTAGCAATCTATACAGTCTCAGCCGTGCCACCATCTGGCTGATAGACTACACATTTTTCTGTAAGGGTATAATGTACAGACAGTTGTACAGCATACATGGGCTGGTTGAATATGGTGGGTACACCAAAACAGTTCCATTGGTATACTGCCTCATGTCCAAGAAGTCACTGAAGTCATATAATGTTATGTGGCACTGTGTGTTTCATCTGCTGAATGAATACCTCTTTGAAACTAGTGTGCGATATGTGATGTGTGACATCGAGGTTGCGGCTATAAAGAGTTTGAGATTAAATGCCAGTTGCGACTTGCAAAGGCTGCTGCTTTCATTTCAGCCAAAACGTGTAAAGGCTTTGGGTTTGTCTCTACTGTATAGCAGCTCACAAACAGTGGCAGTTAAGAGTCTGGTAGCACTAGCATTCCTTGAGGAGGAGGTAGTTATACCGGCATTCAGTGCTTTATGTGTTGTCTTTCCCATAGAAGGGCAGGATCTCTTAAAATACTTCAACGGCTGGTATTTAGATGAAAAGTTGAGGAAGTCTACTACCAGAAGTACAGCATTTGCTAGATTCCTGCCTCTATTCCGAATTCAGTTCTGGAATGTGTGCTTTAAATGCTTTGTGTCTGCCTAGGAAACAAAATAGCATTGAGGCATGGCATAGGAGGTAGTGTATTATGAGCTGTAGGGCAACGGATCTGTCAGTAGTGTTGTCAACATTGGCAAGAAAGCAGGTTTGGGTGGAGGAACTGCAAGTGCGCATGACTGCAGGGTGTCCTCCATCATCAAAGAAGCAGAAGTTGCTTCTACAGCACTCACAGTTTTACTCCGCGTTGCAAAACAATCAACGCTATACTAGAGTGAGCTTTCTGAAGGCTCTGGCAACTCTACTGAATTTGTAGCATGGACTTATGAAGGTGGAATGGCGTGCACTGTTAAATGTTTTTCATATTTTTGATTTGGTGCTCCACTACTTGCTGTTTCACTACACGGGCGTGCTTTATTTTACAGGATCACAATGAACGGTATATTGCAGACTTACTTTTTTCTGCTACAGATGTTTTCCTTTTATCTGCTGTTGCAACACGGCGTGTTATGGTTGCGGTTTGGATGTAGACAACTTACATTGGATGTTCTGACTTTTAGTTGCATAACACAAGTGGGAGCAGTGGGGTTTACCATCTGCCTAGCCATTTTCGACGTTCTGGGTTTCCGGTGTGGTGTGTTTCCGATGTTCTGTAAGTCGCTGTTATTGGTTTTAGGTGTTGTAATACTCCAGTGATTTTGTCTTGGTGTTGTAATACTCGATGTTTTGATAACGCGACGTTATCAAGTAGATCTGCCTGTGCTGCTATGGAAGCAAGGCATCACATATTCCCATTGCACTCCTGTCCCTCATTATGTCACCACACAACCAGGGAGGGCTGAGAAATTAAGGTAGGCTTTAAAGAGAAAAAAAAACATGGTAGATATTGGATAACACCTTCTCAGTATATCCGTAAGATCCACATTAGCCTCGGTCAAAAGTAGATTAGCACTGCCAGGGGTGCAATTGGAGAGACTAGCAGACCCATTAATGGATGTATGGGACAAGGGGGATAGCTGTCAGTATGAGCAGGGGAACAAAGCATGGTCAAATTTTTAAGTTTTTGGTAACGTGCTTCAGTGATAAGTCTTTGTAGGCTTAACTTCCATGTGCTACAAACCACTGTGCTTGGTCCATTGAATGTAATAGGGTGGTTTGGGATTGGCATAATGGTTCAGGGGTTACCTTACAGCCACAAGGTACAGGGTTTATCAGCGTTGGTCAGTGTCTGTTGATTGGCTAGGTGTGTAATGGTCTAAAAACTGATTAGCATTTACCTGTGAACAGATTTCTTTCTTTTTTTTTTTTTAAACATCCTTATTAAGTCACATTTTGAACAAAGGCTTAGGTATACCTACGTTCATAGAAAGCAGACCATAGTAACATTTTCATTTTCATGCAGTATACATATATGGTTCTTTTTTTAACAATCAATCATTCCCTCCACTGTTAAATAAATTGCTCAGTTCCCTCAAATCTCACTCCTTCTCCTGAACATTGTTCTTTAGGTAGTGATGTCCTTCTTCGTAATATTCCAGTATTGATGGGTTATCCTGCCCGAGGTAACCTGATATTCAGGCTGAGTACCAAAACCTTACTGATGCTCCATACTCCACCATATGACCTCAACCCATGGGAATAGGGTTGCCTTGTGTGGCAGCAGCTTCTCAGGCTCCCAACTTGTGTTATGTTTGTGTGCTGAATTTTAAGGGTTATTGAGCTGCTGTCTGTCTGTGGAGTCTGTTATGACTTAGTTGCATGTGCGGTTTGTCTGAGGCTGTGGTTTTTGGTTGGGTCATTGGATTTTTTGCATTTTTGGAGGTCTTATGCTGGTTGCGGCCGTTAAGGCCTTTGGGTGGCAAGCTGCACTGAATGCGATTGGTGAAGGCCTGACTTTTGTCTGCTGAGTGTTTGGATTGGATATGTAATTTTTTTGTTGGGTGGAGCGACCAGACTGGGTTTTGGGATAGTCGTTGGTGTTGGAGATGAGGCAGTGACAGCATGGATGGTGAAGACTGTGGAGATATCGTTGAACTGGTATGGTCTTTTGGGCCTTCAGGTGGCGGCATTTGTGCTGAATACAGGTAGTGGGCACCTGACATTTTCTGCATCAGTCTAATTGAGTCTGGAGTTGAGGTTCTGATGATTGGAAGGAGTCTGACTGTGAGTTTGGATGTTACTGGTGTTGGAGATGGAGCTGGCAGTGGTGTGAAGGGAGCAGATGGATGCAGTCACTGTTGGGATAAATCTTGCGTAGATGAGGAAACTTTTGTGCCTTTGGTTGGCTCAGACTCTGCTGTTGTGCTTGTGTTTTCTTGTTTTTATGTTGTTATGAGCTTGTTTATGTGTATGTGAACTTGGAGAAACAAAATTTTGTTCAGCTGTGCAAATCTTTGTGTGTGGTCTGAATGATGATAAAGTTTTCCGTTTACTTTTTTTTTTACTGTTTACATAATCAGATGTATGAGTGCAAGATCATCAGACTGTTTTATCACCAGTCTGAATGCAGGATCTTTGCTCATGTCTGTCTGTTTACCATGTCATTGCTGCCACTATTGCCTATACTTGTCCATGTAAGTGTCCTATTGGGGAACCTTCTTTTTTTTTATAAAAAAAAGATTTGTTACCGTCAGTTAAGAGATGTACGTGTGACTGTGGTATACAGATCCCTTGTAAAGACCTCCACTTCCATTGTCTGTTTTGATTAGTGACTAAACATGATAGCAGACAATACAAATCTTTGTCCTTGGACGTCCCAGTTATCCTCGAAAGGAAGCTCAAGAAGTCTAGGCCTGAATCTTCAGCTTCTCAGTCTGATTCGTTTTTTCCTGCTGAGATGTAGCAGGCAGGAATCTGTGGTAAGTTTGACTCCTCTTCAGATGCCTGCTACCACAACCCTGCAAGAGGCTGTAATTGTGTCTGCTACATGCATATCCAACAAGACTGAGTTTTCCTTTGCATTAGAGAAGGGGGGCAGCTATGATGATTAATTCAGGGGGACCAGAGGGCAGACCTAAAATCCTTATTAGAGAAGAGATACCAGGCACTTGAACTGAGGTCTGTCAGGGTTCCAAACCACCAGTGTTGTTAGTGAGGATGTCAGAGAAGAAACCAGCATGATGTCCTTCAAGAATGCAACCGCAGTCCTGACATATGGGTTGTCCTGCCTCAGGCAGCCCTTCGGTCGGCCAGATTCCAAAGTCTGGGTCCGGCGTCGGCTAATGTCGCCCCCTCCCCGACGTCAGAGCGGCTGGAGTATAAAGGCATCTGCCGACGCCATCTTCTCCAGTCTTTCTTGCCGCGCGGTGCCCGAAGCAGAAGCAGTTCGCAAGTGCCGGTCGGTCAGCTCCTGTGTTTTCAGTTACCGAAGTCATCTAAAAGCTAAGTACCCCTTTGGGGAACATTTTTTCTTGCCTCAGCCGATGTCAGAAAAAATTGAAAAAGTTAATAATTGTTTGTCTTGTGGTAAACAAATACCTCATAAGGACTTCCATTCTTACTGCCTCCCTTACCTGGGCCCAGACCACGACGTCTCGGCCTGTGCTGCCTGTGCTTGCTTTAATAAGCGCACTCTCAGGCGCCGGGCAGAATTTGCCGAAGACTTTTTTGGCGAATCTTTCGCTTATATCATGCCGTCGGAACAACCGACAGCACAATCTACCAAAAAACGAAAGGACCGGGACCGACATACTCTGCCCGTGTCGTCCACCGATACCACGCCTAAGCCCTCCGAGGGTGCATCGGCCCCTTCGGAAGCGGTAATTCAACCGTCCCAGGCTGACGACACCGCTTTAACGTGTTCTTCGGTCCCGGAGATTTCAACGGTGCCCGTTGTTGATTTTCCTCCAGAAACCGAAGCTCTAGATTTACTCGTGGAAAAGGTTACCCCTGCACGTGGGGCAGCTAGGCCTCCGGTATCCATGTCCATCAAGGCCTTTGCATGTGCTAAGGCTGCCAGCCAGGCCAAGGCCCATCCTATATCTACTTCTCAGGGCCCCTCTTCTGATAGACAGATCATGACTCTTGCTGCAGATCTAATCTCTCTTATCAGGGGTTCTCAGCCGCACCCAGACAGAGGTTCTCAGCCTCCTGCAGATAAAAGGCCTAGAACTGAGCAGACAGACACCCTCTCTTCAGATGAAGCCTCTGGGGATTCAGAGCACTCAGATACCCAGGAAGAATCCTTCCAGGCCTATGAGGACTCGGATGCTGAGGATTCAATTCCCTCTGCCTCCTCCAGAGGATATTTCTTTTGGTGAAGTTCTCCACTCCATGAGAGAACATTTTCAGTGGCAGGGTCAGGAATTTTCTGACTCCAGGAAAAGGCTACGTACCTTCCTTAAGCTACCCCAACACAGACCTTTAGCTATTCCTCCAGTGTTGGATGTCCTTGATGATGTATACTCAGACTCCAGTGCTTCGCCTGATTCTCTCCCTCCTGCTCCTGTCAAGCCCGACAGATATTACAGGGTCCCTGAAACCCATAAGCATCTCTTTAAGGCCCACTCTGTTGATCTAGAAACTATTTCACAGGGCCCCAAAGGAGTGGCTACTTCCTCGGCCAAAAACCCTCTGCCCGCTGACAGGGAAGCTAGGTCACTGGAGAGATGGGGCAAAAAAGTTTATACCTCTTCCACCCTTGCCATGAGGTCACTCAACTGCCTTTTTCATATGTTTCAGTACCAGGATTACTTAATGGATGATTTGCAGAAAAAATTAGCCTCTCCTGAGCCTATAGATAGAAAGGCATTGCAGGATTTGGTTCATAACACTCAGCAGGTTAGCAATCATTTTCTTCAGTGTGGTTATGATGCATTGGAAGCTTCATGTAGGGCAGCCATGACAGGGGCCGTTATACATAGACATGCTTGGTTGAAAGAACAGCCACTGCCAGACCATGTTAAAGTTTAGCTCCTGGATGCACCTCTGGAAAAACAGAAGCTTTTCGGTGCTAATGCACAGGATGTGTTGAAGTCTATTGAGGAAAAGGCAAAATCAGTACAGACAGTCAAGGATTTCCTCCAGGTTCAGCCTTCCATATTCAGCAGGAATTGGCCTTCAAAGAATTGGTCCTTTCCAGACTCAGACAAGTTTCAAAGGGGGGGGGGGGAACAGGCGTGCTCGAGGTAGAGGGCAATACCGAGGCTCCTACAGGGGCCGCCAATGGCAACCACCAAATCAGAGAAGTGGTGCAGGGAATTCACCTGCACCACAGGGACAATCACAATGACTTGGCTTTCACTCCGCCTACCAAGGCTCAAAGAGAAGCACCTCTAGGCGGAAAATTATCCTTATTCTCAAAGAACTGGCACATTTTAACCAAGGACAAATGGATTCTGGACATAATTGACAGAGGTTACAGGTTCCACTTCCACACCTTACCAACGAGACAAGGCATGCCAAACCTGCCACAAAATCAAAGGGCAGAGGCACTCATACAAGTTTCAAAGCTGTTACAAATAAAAGTTATAGAAAAGGTTCCTCCTCAGGAACAAGGCCAGGGATTCTATTTAAGACTGTTCCTTGTTCCAAGAAAAGAAAAGCAATGGAGGCCTATACTGGACTTGTCCATTCTAAGCACCTTTCTCGTTGTGCCAAAATTCAAAATGCTGACATTACAGCAACTCCTTCCCATGCTGGGCAAGGGGTCCTGGCAGGTTACTCTGGACCTCAAGGAGGCATACCTGCATGTCCCAATCAGACACAGCTGCAGAAGATACCTCAGATTTCTTGCAGGAACAGAGCATTATCAATTCTCAGCATTGCCGTTTGGCTTATCTACTGCGCCCAGAGTATTCACGAAATGCCTGGCATCAGTAGTTGCACATTGCAGACTCCAGGGGATTCAAATATACCCTTACCTGGACGACTGCCTCATACAAGCAGACAGCAAACAAACCTTGATAAAAAAACTTGGACTATGTCATTCAGTTGCTACAGGCTTTGGGATCCACAGTCAACATTCAAAAATCAAGACTATTGCCATCGCAAAATATTATCTTTCTAGGAGCAAAACTGGACACACAATCACAAATGGCTTTCCTCACAGAGGAGAAACAACAGCATTTACCAGATTACTTCAAAAGCCTAGCAAGACTTACCCAGCTGACCGCAAGGAAGATCCTGCAGGCCCTGGGTTTCATGGCATCTTGCATTCTTCTGATCCCTCTGGCAAGACTACACATGAGAAAGCTACAATGGTACCTAAAAAGCTTATGGTCTCAACACAGCCACAACCTAGAAGATGTAATACCACTCATTCCATGCCTGAAAAGGGAATTTTTGTGGTGGGCTCAAGCAAGCCATTTAAACGAAGGCATGCCTTTCAACAAAGTTCAAGCAAGTCAAACCATTACAACAGATGCCTCAGATCATGGATGGGGGACACACATGGAGGACAGATGCATTCAAGGTCAATGGACTCCCACGGAAATGCCTCTGCACATAAATCAAAAAGAGATGTTGGCAGTGATACATGCAATACAAGCCTTTGGAAAATCTCTTCAACAAGGCCATCTACTAATAAGGACAGACAACACCACTGTCATGTGGTATATAAACAAACAAGGAGGCACTCACTCGTATCCCCTCTGCAGACTAACAATGGCTCTTTGGGAAAAGTCCCTGAAACTGAACATCCATTTGCAATCCCAGTTTGTTCCGGGCAAGGACAATGTTCTGGCGGACAGGTTGAGCAGAAATTTCGTGGATCCACACGAATGGATGCTGCATCCACACATTTTCTCACAAATAACAACTGCATGGGGAAGACGGGACATAGATCTCTTTGCTTCTCATCTCAATCACCACCTGGACAGGTTCTGCTCAAGGACACACCATCATCTAGCCTGGAGAACGGATGCTCTCTCCTTCAGCTGGAATACCCTAAAAATCTGTGCATTCCCTCCTCTACCATTACTGACCAAGGTGTTACTGAAGATCAAAGCAGAGCAACCAAAAGGAATATTGATAGCTCCAGACTGGCCGAGGCAGCATTGGTATCCCTTGCTACTGAGCATAACTCACACCAAACTGTGGCCCTTGCCCCAATGGCCTCTGCTCCTAACTCAACACAATTACAGGACTGTTCATCAAAACCTGCAAACATTACAACTGACAGCTTGGAGGGTTCCATGACTTTGATCCATGTCCCCCTCTCCGAAAAGGTTCAGGAAATCTTGCTGGAAGCACGCAGGCCTTCCACCAGAAAAACCTATTCAGCCAAGTGGAAGAGATTCATCATCTGGAATGCCAAAAAGGGCCAGGATGCATCAGTGATGAGCATACCTCAGATATTAGAATACTTGGCAGAAATGTTTCATAGTGGCCTCTCATATTCTTCCATTAAAATTCACGCTTCAGCAATCTCAGCAAATTACAACTGTGACCCACCTGTGTTTTCGCATCCCTTGCTAAGACAGTTTCTAAGAGGGATAAAGAATATCAAACCTCCCAGAAAACCTCCAGTTCCTGCATGGGACCTCAACTACGTCTTGGAAAAATTAACTCTTCCTCCTTTTGAACCAGCAGCATCTTCAGCAATGCAATTTCTCTCCTGGAAAACGGTCTTCCTGTTGGCAGTTACCTCAGCAAGAAGAGTCTCGGAGATACAGGCCCTCATGGCAGTACCTCCCTTTCTCATTTTTCATCAGGACAGAGTTTCTCTAAGGACCAATCCTTCATTCATGCCAAAAGTGATATCCAGGGTGTCTCTAAATCAAGCAATTCACCTGCCTACTTTCTTTCCCAATCCTCAAAATAAAGGGGAAAAGCTGCTGCATACTTTAGACATACACAGACAATTACGCTACTACTTGGACAGAACAAAGACCACCAGGAAGTCTGACCAACTATTTGTAGCCTATGCTGCTGGAGTGCAAGGAAAGGCAGTCTCCAAACAAACAATTTCAAAATGGATTGGACACTGCATCAGATTCTGTTATTCCTTCCATGGAAAGGGTGTGCCAGCCAATATTAGGCCACACTCAACCAGAGCTATAGCCACATCCACAGCCTTTCTAAGAGGAGTGGCTACAAAGGACATTCTAGAGGCTGCTACATGGAGCTCCGTGCATACATTTACCAAACACTACAACCTGCCTTGATAATCCAGATCCCAAGCAGGCTTTGCTTCTGCAGTCCTGCAGGGTCTTATAGCTACACCATCCCTTGCTTAGATCCTACCACCCCCAGCATGGCTATGGTATTCAACCCATATGTCAGGACTGCAGTTGCATTCTTGAAGGACATAGTACAGTTTTGTACCTACCATAAATGTAGATGTCCAATAGATATGCAACTCCTACCCCTCTGCTTTTTTCCTTGGGTCCATTCCCCCTCTCCTTTTTAGCTGGGGATATCTGTTATGGTGTATCTGTTTATTACTGTTGTGCATGTCTGGAATTTTTTTGCTTATCCATTCACAAAATGTAGCCTTCCTTGGAGGGCACCTGGCATCTGGGGCAAGAAACACTGAAGAAGATGGTGTCGGCGGATCCCTTTATACTCCAACCGCTCTGACGTCGGGGAGGAGGCGACATCAGCCGACTCCGGACCCAGACTTTGGAATCCGGCTGACCGAAGGGCTGCCTGAGGCAGGACAACCCATATGTCAGGACTGCAGTTGCATATTTATCGGACATCTACATTTATGGTAGGTACAAAACTGTACTTTCTCCTACGTGAACATCCTAGAAAAAGGAATAGGCTGAATTTTCACAAGGTCTACACAAGGCTATTTTGCCTTTGAAGCCCCCGGCCTTCCTTCATCTGCATTCACTCACACGCCCCCTTCCAGTGAAGAGGCAGTGTGAATATTCATCTTAGGAGGAGTAGGAATCTGATTCAGATGAGGATTCCTTAGTTTATTCCTTTCAAGTATATTCTCCTGAACAACTTGCTTCAGGTGATGACACCTTGTACCGACTCTCTTATAGAAGACTTTTCCTTTGGGAAGGCAATTACTAAGATGATGCAACATTTTGAGTGGGAGTTTAAACAAGTCACTGACTCAGAAAAATATACTATGACTTGCTTGAGGTAGAGACTCCAAAACCCACTCCAGTACCTCCTGTCTTAGAGGCCTTCCTGGATGCTTTTGCATCCACTTCTACCCCTGATTCCTAGTCTCCGTTCCTCTACTGATAGGTTTTGGGCCTGACATCAGATCCGTCCTCAGACACTCTGAAACACTTTGGCTCCGTAGCTTGAACTCCTCCCTTACCCATAATCCCTCTCTTCTCCACTTCCAGAAGTGTCTAGAAACTCCAAACTTTCTTCCTCTGTTTGCCACATTCTTCTGTCATCTCAGAATGCCCCTGCCTGGAAGATATATAAGAGCAAGTGGAAAAGATTTCCTTTTTGGGCCCACCAGAAACATCTAGACCTCTTTTCACCACCAATTCCAGCTATTCTTGATTTCTTGGCTTCTGTTTTTAATAATGGGGCTAATTATTCGACAGTTAAGTTACAACTGGCTGCAATATCAAACTTTCACTTAGGCAAAAAGAATTGCTCTTAGCTTTCTTAAAACTATGTAAAGCTTTTCTTAAAGGCACTTTGCTGCTTCGACCTCCTGTTAAGGACCCTATCCCTCCTTGGGACCTTACACTTGTCCTTCAAGCTTTAACTCAGCCTCCCTTTGAGCCTGCAGTCATGGCAGAATTCAAGTATTTATACTGGAAAACACTTTTCCTGGTTGCCATTGCATCAGCTAGACAAGTGTCAGCTCCATGCACTTTCTTCCCAGCCACCTGGCCTAATTTTTCATAAGGACAGAGTATCCCTTGGGACTAACTCCTCTTACCTAAAGTGGTGTCAGAAGCTAGCCTTAATCACTCAGTTAACCTGCCAGTCAGAAGATATATAAGAGCAAGTGGAAAAGATTTCCTTTTTGGGCCCACCAGAAACATTTAGACCTCTTTTCACCACCAATTCCAGCTATTCTTGATTTCCTGGCTTCTGTTTTTAATAATGGGGCTAATTATTCGACAGTTAAGTTACAACTGGCTGCAATATCAAACTTTCACTTAGGCAAAAAGAATTGCTCTTAGCTTTTTTAAAACTATGTAAAGCTTTTCTTAAAGGCACTTTGCTGCTTCGACCTCCTGTTAAAGACCCTATCCCTCCTTGGGACCTTACACTTGTCCTTCAAGCTTTAACTCAGCCTCCCTTTGAGCCTGCAGTCACGGCAGAATTCAAGTATTTATACTGGAAAACACTTTTCCTGGTTGCCATTACATCAGCTAGACAAGTGTCAGCTCCATGCACTTTCTTCCCAGCCACCTGGCCTAATTCTTCATAAGGACATAGTATCCCTTGGGACTAACTCTTCTTACCTAAAGTGGTGTCAGAAGCTAGCCTTAATCACTCAAGTAACCTGCCAGTTGTCTTCCCAGATTTTTCTATCAAGGGGAGAATACCATTTATTGCATGTACATAGACAACTCTGGTTTTACATCCACGGAACCAAAGACCAGAGAAAATCGGATCAATTGTTTTTCTCCTTTTCTAAAGTTATATTGGGCAAAGCAGTGTCGTAATAGCTTTAAATAGATGTCTCACTGATTGCATTGTCTTAATTTACAACAATAAAGGACTGTTGTTACCCAAAGATCCTAAAGCACACACTATCCGGCTATGGCCACATCATCTGATTTTTGGTCCGAAGTGTCAGTAGATGACAATTGTGCAGATGCTACATGGTCCAATACTCATACTTTTATAGCTCATTATTTATTTATTTAGTTCACATTTGTTAACTGGGCTTGTCCAGTTGAGCAGTCATAGCCCTTTTTCAGTGGAGACCCTAGGAGAAAAGCTCCAAACTGATATAGCAGCAACAATCGGTTTAAACAACAAGTAAATACATAAAATAACAAGAAACGGGTGAACACTCAACACAGATATGTTTGAGAGAGCATAAACCTTATGGAAATGGATGAGTGATTTTTGGTGGTACATGTTTCAGAATAGGCAGTAAGAAATAAGAGTTGTATGGAATATGCAATTACCAGACAGGAATTTCAGTTAGTTAAATTTGACTAAGATGGAGCAGTTATGTAGCAAAAGCAGATTGGTCAGGTAGGATCGTGGCATGGGCCGATCCAGTTGGTTTGGAAGGAGTAGTTTTAGTTTTTTTTTTTTTAAGCTTGTTGCTTGAGTGATGTTGTGTAAGTTAGAGGGTAGGCTATTCCAGGTTTTTGTAATAGAAACTTTGTAAAGGAGATTGCCTGTGTTAAGTTTAGGTGTATATGTTTCCAGAAGTTTATCAGAGCTACTGAGTGGGAGTAAGGAGGAATAGTATATCTTGTATAGGAATAGGGAAGCTTTTGGCTCTACTGTACTCCAGAATATCCTTCCTTGAGGGCCACCCAAGACCATTTTGGCAGGGTGCTGTGTCCCATCAGTTGAGGAACAGATGAAAAAGAAAACAAATACTATACTTACGTACTCACCATAACTTTGCATCTGTGTTGTCTCTTTTTGTCCTTTCTCAACTTTCCACCCTCCAGTCCCATGTCCATTTGATTTTGTCCAAGTATTCCCTGAGGGAGAATATACCTTATTGTCTTGCTATTTGGGCTTCAGATCTCTCTTCTGTGTTTTTCTTCACTCTTTCTACTCTTTAGTAATATATTTTGCTTTTTTGCCTCAGAAATTGTTAGTGGCAGATACTATTTTGCCATGTTGTGGTTAAGTGAATAGAGGGCAAACTCGAACTGAGGTAACTAAGGAGAATGGAGGGATTATGGGTAAGAGAGCTCAAACTGCAGAGCTTAAAGTCTTTCAGGGTGGCCAAGAACAAATCTGATTTTGGATCCGAAACCCATCAGTAGAGGAAGGATGAAAACAGACACAGATGCAGAGTTATGGTGACTACGTAACTATAATTTTGCTTGGCTTCGCCTTCAGTTTATTTCTGGAGAATGTCATTGTCAATCTACTGGATTCTCCACTTAATAGGGGGGTCTTGTTTGGCCATATAGCTGAACTTTTCAGACGTGCAGGGGAAGGGTAAAATAATGCAGAATTTTCAACAAGTTTTTTTCACTTCATTCACCAGATTTCAGAGGAAATATCCTTCCAAGTACAATTTGTCAAGAAAGAGCAATAGCCTCCCCAAAAGAGCAGGAAACAGACTAAGAAAATAATTCAGGAAAAACATACCAGTGATTCTAAGTCTAGGGAAAAAAGACATCTTCCAGAGAAATCAGCCACCTCCTATCTTCTGCCTCCCCCTTGGTCCTAAAACCCCCTTGTCCAACAGACTCGCTCTGTCCCTCCCAGCGTGGAAGTGCATCACTTCAGACAGTTGAATGTTTACAACATTGATTATTGCTGCAGTAGCTTTGGCTGTATGGGTTATATCCTGCCAGTTTCCAAACCTTCAGGGCACTTTTCGTGTGCTCAAACTATGAAGCAGCTCAAGGTTTGATGAGCTGTCTAAAAGACAAGTTTGGGCATGAAGCCCTCCAGAGCTTTAATGCCGCGGAAGAGGCATTTGAGGATCAGTTGGCTTTTGCTTTCCTTTACTAGGCAAATAAGTTACCTTTGGTCAAAACTTCCATTTACTTCATTGTATTGATGTTATATTATTTTCGTCTTCAGGAAAGTTGTTTTAATGGACTATCTTGAGGCTGTAACATACTTTTAAATGGAGCACTCCTATTTTCTGTCAGTTTAAAAGTAGTGTAAAGTAACTGAAAACACTTTTTCCATGGAGAAATTGTTTACTTTTCTTTTGTGTGACTGGCATAGTGTTTTAAAGTGCTTTTCACCATTTATTTTTCTTTCAAAAAAGTAACTTGTGTATTGGTTGTTTATATCTGCAATTGATGCTCGTCTTTCCCAGAAAAGACACCATTTTTGGTTAGACCATGGAACAGACTACTGGTCCCATGGTCATTTCTTCTTTCAGACACAAAAATAAAAAGTTAAACAAAGAGCCTTTTCCACCACAGCAGACTAGCAATTTGCCTCAGCCACAGGTGGATAACTCTGCTTTGGCCATTTGTTGTACCTCAGACCACTCATCTTTTACCCCAGATCCTTCTGATGTGGTACCTATATCCACTATAAACTGGAAGTTTGCCACATCCTATGTGGCTGTTGGGATATCCCCTCTGTAGGCAAAGGACAGAAACTTCTTGGTCCTGGGAGAGAAAACAGGGAGGGCTTCCCTGTTTGAAGCAGCTGCTGCCATTAATAACATGGTTGGCCTCATTTTTCTTGTCAAAAAGAAAAGGAACACCAAGCATGTATTTACTCCTCTGCAAATTTCTTTGGGTAGTAGTAGTTTATTGGTTATGACTCAGGGTGTAATTCAGGCTGTTGATCCTTCTGTAAAGTAGTTTCTGGTAAAAGAAAAAGGGATTACTCTTCTTGACCAACTTGGTCAACTTCTCTGAGTCATTCACCAGCGCTGTGGATGAAGGCAAGGTGGTTCATGCAGCCTACTTTGATCTGGCCAAGGCTTTTGATACCATTCCCCACTCAGGAATCATAGAAAAACTCAATAAGCGTGGCATCATCCCCTATATCACTAGGTGGGTTGCAAACTGGCACACAGAACCCACGGTGTGAAAGCTGACTCCAGGTCAGACTGCCGATTAGTCACGAGAGGAGTCCCACAGGGTTCGGTCCTGGGTCCCCTCCTGTTTGGTATCTACTTCTCTGAAGTCCAGGCCAACATGAAGGGACTCTGGCTAACAAAGTTCGCAGATGAGTGCAAGTTGGGAGCTGCTAACTCCCCAGTTGATGCTGACATCCTACAAAATGGCCTCACTGTGACCAACGACTCGTGCCAGAACTATGGCCTTAAGCTTAATGCCAAAAAATTTCATCATCCCCTTTGGGAAAAACCCAGTTCCCATGAATTACCACATCGATGGTAGTCCAGTGAACACAGAGAGCGTTATAAGAGATCTGGGAACACAGGTTGACAGCGACCTCTCGTTTGACCACCACATTGCCACTGTGGTCAGAAAGTCCTATGTGGCACATCTCATTACTAAGGATTTTGTATTCATGAAGAAAGAGGTCATTGTCTCTTTCTACTCGTCCCTCATTAAGCTAAACATCAAGTACAGTGCCCCATTTGGCATGTACCTCACTAGACACCTGCAACAAGTGGAGAGGCCGCAAAAGTACCTCACAAAGAGGATCCTCAGCCTTAAACACTTGTTCTATATGGACAGACTTAAAAAAAAAACTCCAACTATTCTCTTTCTCATATCACCTACTTAGAGGCAATCTCTGCTTGACTTACAAAGCCATGTCTGACCCAGCTCTGTTAGAAATGCTACATCTAAAGAATCCCTGTCCCTACGCACCACATGCTCCAGAGACCTCAACCTCATTACCGCAATCAACAGAATGTGCTGGAGGGACAGGTTCATAACCCAGTGACTGCCCATGCTGTAGAAGAGACTTCCCATACATGTCAAACAGAGCACCTCAGTGGCCCTCTTCAAGAGAAATCTTGATGAGTGGATGGGAAATAGAAAATTCACCCCGGGGATCACTGCAGTGGTTCTGCTCAACAGAGGCACTGGGAAGTAAGGTCTAGTAGCACAATGCCAGGGTAATCCTATGGGCTAGGCTTGTAAAGGCTCCAGGGCCATTAGCCTAGTACACACCTATGAACCTATGCATGGCTGCATTCTCAGAATCTCCCAGGTGATAAAAACGTGAGAGTGTAAATTCCCCATTAGGTAGCGATTTTATTGTTTGGCCCATTTGTTGCAGAGGTGATCAAAAAGTGTGCTGAAAAGTGCAAGCTTATCCAGGGAATCTCTCTGATTTTTCTGACCTCCTTTTCCAAATTGTCCAAGGGATTTTCTATTTCCTCATCCAGTTTTGGCAGAAAACAGAATAAACGGTGTTGTTAAAATTCAGGTAAGCAGATGTTTAAGAAGAATTGTCAAGAGATTTACAAAAATAAATCTCCCCTCCCAAAACCAAGGAGAGCCCAGCAAGTCTAAATGACTGTTTGAGATGTTGACCCCCGCCAGCCCCTTTTTTTCTTCCAGAAAGTCTGAATCTCCATTTTTCTCTTTAGCAACAGATTGTTTCAGACAAACGGGTTCCGAAAAGCATTCAAGTTTACAGATTGCAATGAGGAAAAATTACTGGTTTTCAGGGGTTGTCCGTCATCCCCCAGATCAGACTATATTTTTGTTTCCACCTGTTCTTTATATGCTGTCCCAAGGAGTAAAAAAAAAAAAACATTCCTCTTTCCCAGGTGGAGAAGGGTTTTTATTCAAGGGTGTTCCTAGTGTCCAAGAAGGAAATGCTTGTAGACCAGTTCTGGATCTTTCTTTCCTAAATGTGTTTGTGATGGTTTACCTTTATAAGGTAGAAAATCATATTGTCGATCGGCCTGTTGAGCGAACCGTAATGACAAATTCTGTATGTCGAATGTCATGGAAGTTTGAAAACTCAACAAATCGAACAGCAGATTCTCTGAGTTTTGAACTCCAATGTCGAACAGAATCTAATGCAGGGGGGCAAGCCCCCCTGCACCCCCCACTTTAATATTCTAACTCTGAGATCGCACTACAGTGGGGAAAGGGTCCATTTTCCGATCAACACTATAGTGCAATCCGCACCCAAAATGCCGAATCTACAATGAGCGAATGCACATTTGATGCATTTTTTTTCGGCTGTACGGAAACTGGAAAACGTCCTTTCGAACAATGCACTTTCACACATGTGCAGTACGCACATATCAAGGTAAACCGTTTGTGATAGTGCCCAAATTCAAGATTGTTACTTCACAAGCTCTTCTTTCTCTTTCAGGTTTCCCAGTAACACTAGACTTAAAAGATGCGCATCATCACATTTCTATTCATCCAGACCATGTGTTTCTTAAGGTTTTGTGTGTCTGGATCCCATTGTCAGTTCCCTGCCCTACCATTTGGACTGTCCACTGTACCAAGAGTGTTCAGAAAATGTTTAGCTCCAGAATTACATCTCCATCAACCTAATGAGCCTTATCTGTAAGGCCATGGAACTGGCATTAACAGACTGGTAAACTGTAATATAAAAAAAAATGTTATATGACAATGACCCCCAACAGTTTAACTTTGTTATGGGTAGAGTTTGTCTAATGAATTGGGTGAATTATTTTGAGAGGATGATGCAAGCCATGGAAAGTGATCACACTGTTCATACAGCATAAATAGATCTCACCCAAGCATTCAGTACTGTATTACATGCCAACATGAATAACAAGCTAAATGTGCTTCCAAGTTTATCCCTATGTAGATAGATGTGTGGCTAATTGGCAGAGGGACAGACTGCACACTGTGAAGGTAGCAGTCACATCCTCAGAGATTTTAAAAAGAAGTAGTGGGGTACCACCGGGATCAGAGTTGGAACCTCTGCTTTTTATAATGTGTTTCTTTGATCACTAATTCAAAATGGAGAACTCTAGTTAACCAGGTTTGCTTTTGGTTGTAAAGTGGCTCTTATTACTTAAAGCCTATTGTAATAATCAGAAGCTACAAAGAGAACTTAAACATGTAAATAGATGGTTCTGTGTTAACCTTGTTAAACTAAATGCTAAAAATGCAATATTATTGCATTTGACAAAAACACCCTTCTAACAGTTGCTTATTTACCTTTGCATTTTGTTGCCAACTAGGTTATGTAGGGCTCCTTTTTCTGTGGAAGCCCAGGGAGAAAAGCTCAAAAACATATTTAGTGAGAGAGAAACTTATAAGGTCATAGCAGACACTTTGTGAGTACAAACAGTATTTGAAGTATAGTTATTAAGGAATCGGCAGAGACCAGGTGTTAGTGACAAATAGCAGCTATCAAATAGAGAAAGTCAAAGGGGAATTGCATTGAAGTTGTAGGAGAGTGAAAGCAAGAGCACAAGAAGAAAGAAAGTTCAAGAGTTAAATGGTGACAGAGAATAAAGAATAATTAAGTGTGTATAAAACTAATGATTGAGTGTAAAAGTGGGTGAGGGGAGAATTGCATTAATCTGTATGATCCATGTTACAGAAAAAAAGAAGTTATGAGTTGACAAAAGCAGTCATGAAAAGAGCAAAATTCTAGAGTTACTGATGAGGCGATAAATTCTGTAGTATGAGAGGAGGCGTAATGAAGTAACCAAGGATTAGCTAGGAAAGGAAGAGCAAGGGAAGACTTTGGAGTTAAGGAGATGAGTGTAAAGATTATAGGTTCATAGGTACATACTAGATTATTGATCTGTGAGGATCTTAAGACGTGTACCCCTGCATTCCCATGTTAGTTTCATAACCAGTATATTTAGTGTCTGAGTGACTCAGAAGCAGGGAGAACAAGGATAAAAATAAATCTCCATGTGTTAACTGGGTAGGCCATTGAGCAAATGGTCCCTTTTCAAGGGCGACCTGGGAACAGTGTCTGGTTAAGTAATTAGCTCAAGGTCACACATATTAGGCAAATGAGGGCTGATGGATTTTAACCCTGTACTAATGGAACTATAGCTGACAGTCTTAACCTGCAGAGCCAATTGACAAACTGTTGGGGTATTATAGAAAACATCATCTTCCAAAATTAATGATGATGTGGAGACCATGAGACTTGCATTGATAACTCTCTCTCCTTTGATCGTCATCATCATCATCATTACAACAGTGGTCAGGAAAGCCTTCTATCTTACACAGTGTAATGCAAAACACAAGCCTCTTACTTCCCTTAAGGACTTTTGTCACAAAACACTCGTAAAAACAAAGCCAATTCAAATGAAACAGAGTCCAAACTGGCTGAAGTTCGTTTATCGTAAAAAGTGTTACCGCTTTTGGGTAAAACCCTTCATCAGACAAACTTCACATTCAATGAAGCATCTTTGAATACTTTTAAAAAAATTAAAACAATTAAAAATCAGCCAATCACTTTTTATATTTAACCCACCTTCTTTTTAAGGACTGATGTTAAGTTGTCAATCTCGCCTTCATTCTTGCTGGATGGGTTCGGCTCCGACTCTGCCAATACTAAAGCTCGAGAGCTAATTCCACTGGCTCGAGGCTCCCCTATATCCCACAATGTTAGGCAGTAACTACTCGTATCTCGTTTGCTGCTTAGCTGCGAGGTGCTTTCTTCTACCGGCTCTGGCAGGTTAGTGAGTTTTTCTACTTAAAAACTTCAAATATCTACCCCTATCCTTTTTATTTAGTTAAGATTATAGTACAGGGTATCATTTTAGTTTAAATCGGGTTTCCCTCGTTTTTATTCCCTTTTATCCCTTTTTAAGTCCTAGGCCTTTGGCTCACCCCCCCTTTTTCCCTTTGTCATTGAGTGATTTAGGTTTTTCCTTTTGGTTAAAGGGTGTGTCTGTGTCTTTTGGTATACAGTCTCCTTTTCTGGGATGTCTAAAGACTCCAAGGTCTCAGGCTTCAAGAAGTGTGACTCTTGCTGTCAGAAAATGTCTCTGACAGACGGTCACACTTCTTATGTCTATTGCCTGGGATCTTTGCACCTGCAGGACTCCTGTGCTGTTTGCCATGCATTCAGCTGAGAGTCCTGCTGGAACGCAAAAATAAACTTATTCTTCGAGGCTTATTAAAGCCTGAAGGCCCCTCGACCCAGTCTGCATCGGGAAAACCTTCAAAGACTTCCAGGCTGTCGGCTCCAGCTTCAGAGCCGTCCGCTGGGAGCATTAAGGCTGCTTCGACATCGGCTCCAGCTGGAGTCGATGTTTCGAAGTCTCAAACCGTTACCTCGGCTCCGGCTGGAGCCGAGGTTGCTAAGACTCATTCGGCTCCGATAGTTTTATCAGAGCCACCTTCTAAGAAGAGGTCGAGGTCCCCTTCCATCGGCTCCATCCACTCGGCCCTGGGATCCCCTCTTCTGTCAGAGCGGAGCCATAGGTCCCATTCCTCTCGGTCCTCCAGGCTGTCCGACCATGACTTACAAAGGGTGGTGAGTAGACTTCTCAAGTCCGAGGCACTGGCCCAAATGCTGCATAGCCCTACTCAACAGTCAGCGGCTGTTCCCATCCCTGCTTCTGTTCCTCCTCCGACTCCTTTGAGTTTGGAGCCGGGGCTCATCAGAGCCGTGGCTGTCGGTGCGTCGGAGCCTATACCCTCCCTTTCGGCTCCGTCTGCTCCGATTTCCTCTTTGGAGGGATCTTGGCACCGGGCTTCCCTTGTCTGCTCCGAGGGGGCGAGTGGCATCGGACCCTTGTCCGACCCCGTTCTCCCTCTCTGAGCGTTGGCGCTGGTGAGTTCGGCTCCGACATCGGCCTTGGAGCCGTCCCTGTCAGTGCCAGGGGGGTCCTTGTCTCCTTGGAGCGGGGACCTTCGGCCGTGGCTGATCGTGGCACCTTCAAGGTCATGCGGCGCGTGCTAGACCCTGTGTCTACCCCACGGTCGGCTCCGTCAGCTGCTCCTTTTTCAGTGCCTGCGGTGGTTTCTACCCACCCCCTCGTACCAGACCATAGAGAGCCAGCCCCTCGGGTTTCCCCATTGGGAATATCCTCCTCTTCCGAGGCTTCTCCTGATCGGGCAGGGGAACCCCCTCGGAAGAGACAGTGCAAGAGGAAGCACATTGACTCCCCTGAGTCTATCACCTCCGACACCGACTTGGAGGAATCTGAAGGTTCCCCTCGGTCCCCCTCTGAGGATGTCTCTTTTGCTGACATCCTTGAAATCCTTAAACAGAGGGGGAACTGGCCCACCCTTAACCCTTCAGAGGACGAGTTGGTCTACCTTGAGGCATTTGGCTCTCGCCCTTCCACCTCCTGGGTGTCTCCTCCCTTTGACCCCCTCATGGAAGTGGTGGCAAGGAAGGCTTGGATGGCCCCTGATTCGGTGGAACCTACCCCAAGGAGGCCGTCAAAATTTATTACTGCCCCGAAAGAGAAACAGTTCTTATCTAAAGGTGTCTCTGTTGATGCCATGGTGGTGGCCGCAGCCACTAAGAAGGAATTAGCCGATCCTTCAATACCTGTCCATCCTCCTAATAAGGAGTCTAGGACCATGGACAGGTACGATAAGCGGATGTTTTCCTCAGCGACCTTTGCCATGCGGTCGCTGAACTACTTGTGTCACTTCACCCGTCTCCAGAGGGATTTACTCAAGGATATGGGTGATGCTATGCAGGATCCAACAGCTGAGGGGTTCCAAGACAAAATGAACTCCCAGTTGGCAACCCTGAATTCGATTGTCAACTCCTCCATGCGGCTTATCTCATATGCGGCTGATGGGGCAAGTAGGGCCGCAGGCACAGGTGTAGCTTTATGACGCCACGCCTAGATGCGGCTTTGCTATTTTGCAGACCCTTTCAAGGCGTCCTTCACCAATTCCCCCTTTGATGGCTCAACGTTGTTTGGACCTCAGGTGAAGGATACATTAACTAGGTGCGAGCAGGAAGGTAAGACTCTCTCTGCCATGGGAGTCCGTTTTTCTACCCCTTCCAGACCTTATCCTAAAGGTCAGAGGGGGGGGTGTGGTTCTGCAAACCACAAGAAGTCTCATCTGACGCACAAAGTCGATGCCCCTCTAGAGGCAGAGGGGGGAACAACAATAGACGCCGCCCTAGGGGAAGAGGTGGTCCGCAAAACCAGGGTAGCAGAGAAACTTTCTCTGTTAAACCCTTTCAGCATCCCTGAGGAGCTGCCCAGCTGTCCACCTTAGGAGGCAGTCGGGGGAAGATTATCACTGTACCAAAAAGCCTGGCTTTCCCTCACTCAAGACAAATGGGTACAGTCGATCATATCCGAGGGTTACAAAATTCCCTTTATTCACATCCCATCCCAACCCAAAGGATCCCTTCCAGACGTTCCACCCAGTCTAAGGGAACAAGCAGCGTTAGAAATATCATAGCTGCTGTCAAAAAGAGCTATCCAGCCAGTCCCAGCAGACCAGCAAGGATCCGGAATCTACTCCAAATTCTTTTTGGTACCAAAAAAAACAGGGGACTGGAGACCAGTACTGGATCTCAGCAAGCTAAACAAGTATGTGAAGAAAACAAAATTCCGGATGGTCACGCTACAGTCCATTCTACCTTTCTTGGGTCAGGACAATTGGATGTGCTCGATAGACCTTCAGGATGCGTACTACCATATCAAAATGCACAGACGTTCCAGGAGGTTTACCAGTTCAGAGCCCTGCCCTTTGGTCTCACTACAGCCCCCCGAGTGTTCACCAAATGTATGGCAGTGGTCGCGGCTCACTTGAGACGTCAAGGATTCCAGGTGTTTCCATATTTGGACGACTGGCTCCTTACCGCCACCACCAGGCATCAACTTCTTCTATCCAGAGACTTCACCATTCAAACTTGCCAAGCTCTAGGCATTTCAGTAAATTTCGAAAAATCTGCCTTGTCACCTTGTCAATCTATTACCTTTATAGGCGCCACCTTAGACACAGTTCATCTTTCTGCCAGACTGACAGAGCAAAGAGTATCAGATATCCTCAAACACGTTTACCTCCTGCTTCAATGCAACAAGATCAAAGCCAGGGTAGTCTTGAAAGTATTAGGACTCATGGCAGCTACCATTACACTCCTCCCCTTAGCTCGTTTTCACATGCGGATCCTCCAGTGGATGCTGTTTTCCCAATGGTCCTTCCAACAGCTCCCGATGTCTCGCATCATTCTGCTAACCCAATCATGAAAGAATCACCTGTCTTGGTGGATGACATCACCTCAAGTTCTTCAGGGCAGACCCTTCATTCCCCCCCCCCCCAATCCCCACGGTGACAACAGACGCCTCCCTGATCGGGTGGGAGGGCATTATCAGGGCAGGACAGTCCAGGGCACGTGGCAATCTTTCAAGTGCCACTTGCACATAAATGTCTTGGAGATGAGAGCAGTGCTTTTAGCGTTGCAAGCTCTTCAGGATTCTCTTCCCACAGGGACTATTGCAATTCAGACAGACAACATGTCCGTTGTGTGGTACATCAACAAACAGGGCGGAACCAAGTCCTATCCCTTATGTCGAGAGGCACTCAGACTTTGGCAGTGGGCGATTTCTTCTCAGCGTTTTCTGATAGCAATGCACATTCCCGGGAAGTCCAACATGATTGCAGACAAGTTGAGCAGAGCTATTCTCATGCCTCACGAGTGGTCTCTAAAAAAATCAGTGCTGGAAGAAATCTTTCGAAGATGGGGCCGGCCTTGCTGTGATCTTTTTGCTACTCCCCAAAACAGCAAGTGTCACGATTTCTTCACCCTCTTCCCTCTACCAGGCCAACCCACCAGAGACGCTTTAGTCCACGATTGGCCCCAGGGACTTCTGTATGCTTTCCCCCCTTTTCCACTGATCTCTCAATTAATTCAGAAAGCTATCCCCTCGAGAGTCACTATGATCCTCATTGCCCCTTACTGGCCTCGACAGATATGGTTTCCGTTCCTGCATCATTACCTCTTGGAGCAGCCTTGGCATCTAGACCCAGTGCCAGATCTTTTGACCCACCAGTCGAGCCAGCTGCACCACTCCCTCCAATCTCTCAACCTCACAGCGTGGTTTCTCCGATTCCTACCCTAGTCAGGCTTCCCTTAATTTCTCATTTGGTCCGTAACATCCTGATAGCCTCTCACAAGTCTTCTACCAGAAGGATTTACAATAGTAAGTGGAAACGTTTTTCCTTCTGGGCAGCATCAAAAAATATAGACCCCTTCACTGCACCTATCCAGTCGATCCTAGACTTCCTGGCAGAGCTCTTTCATTTGGGCTCTTCCTCATCTACCATTAGAGTACAACTAGCTGTTATATCTAACTTTCATGTAGGTGTCTCGGACTCCAGTATCATGTCCCATAAACTCTGCAAAGCCTTTCTAAGAGGTGTCTTTTTGCTCAAGCCCCCAATCAAAGATCCCCCACCTCAGTGGGACTTGAATTTGGTCCTAGCGTCCTTGATTCTCCCCCCCTTCGAACCTGCGGCTTCATGCCCTCTTAAGTTGCTCTCATGGAAAACACTTTTTCTAGTAGCCATAACATCAGCTAGAAGGGTATCTGAACTTTTCATGCTCTTTGCAGTCGTCCTCCTTACTTAGTTTTCCATAAAGACAGGGTGTCCCTCAGGACTAATCAGTCCTTCTTGCCTATGGTTTCCTCTGAGGCAAATCTAAACCAGACTATCTATCTCCTTGTCTTCTTCCCTGATTATTCCAACAGGTCGGAACAAAAGTTACATTTTCTAGATGTTCATCGCCAACTTCGATATTATTTAGACAGGACTAAACAGTTCAGGAAATCTGACCAGCTCATCCTGTCTTATGCGGAAGGGAAATTAGGCCTTCCAGTTTCTAAAGTGTCCCTTTCAAGATGGCTTACCTCTGTAATTACCTTCATCTATGAAATCAGACATCAAAAACTGCCTTCAAAACCTAGAGCTCATTCAACCAGGGCATTAGCTACATCTGTAGCCTATCAGGACAGGCTACCAATGGATTCCATTTGTGCAGCAGCCACTTGGGCTTCTCCTCATACCTTTATCTCACATTACAAATTGGATGTGGCCTCCAGAAACCGTGCAAACTTTGGTTCCACTGTTCTCAAGAGTCTGTTCCGATAAGCCACCCGGGGTAAGGTGCTAGGGACGTGGTCCCATCCAGCAAGAATGAAGGCGAGATTGACAACTTAACATTGAGAAGTTATGTACCTACCATAACGTTCCATGTTAGTTGTCTTCTTCTCGCCTTCCTTCTTGTGTCCCACCCTCCTTCCCCCCAGCCTGGACAGACCGATAGGAATTTTTGGGATCTTCTATTGGGGCTTCCTTCCCACATGTTCTACCACCTCTATTATCCCTTTTATGTTTGTGGTAGCTTACATACAGGTTTATATAGAGGTGGGTTCTTTTTCTCTCTTCTCCATACTATGGAAACTAGAACTGCTTGGTTTTAGCTATCAAACAAGATCTGAGTAGTTGCCACCTAGCATTGTGGGATGTAGGGGAGCCTCGAGCCGGTGGAATTAGATCTCGAGCTTTAGTATTGGCCGAGTCGGAGCCGAGGATCGGCTCCGAACCCATCCAGCAAGAAAGAAGGCGAGAAGAAGACAACTAACATGGAACGTTATGGTAGGTACATAACTTCTCATTTTAAAGGAACAGAGTTATTTAACCCAGGAGGGCTGTCAGCTGCCAATTTTATTTGGTTTTGTTTCTATTTTACACAGCTGATCACAGAGTATTTCCTCTTGATCCAAACAAGTCCATATGCCTTCTATATTCAGCACTGATCAAGCCTATCATACAGTAACCCTTTTGAGATGTATCATCACCATCATCATCAACCTCCTTTTTTTCCATTTTATACATGGGGTTGGGGTGTTGTCAACTCTCACCATTTCTCGCAGTTCAGTGCCACTGCCCAACCTTCTTCAACAGTCATACCTGACTTTCATAGTTCTTTGCTAGGTGTCCTCTTTTCTTAATGCTTTATTCCCAAATCATCTTCACCAGAGTTTCTTGTATGTACAAGTGCCTAAGCAGCCGTAGTCTATTCTGTTTGATCTTCTCTGCACTCGGAGCTACTTTAGTTTCTGCATGTCCTCATTTCTGTGTCTGTCCCACAGTGTATATCTTGCCCACCCATCTCAAGCACTACATCTCGTCTCCTATCACCTTTAGCTTCCCCAGCTGCTCAGCCTTTACTGACCATGTTTCTGTACCTACAGTAGTACTGGTTGCTCCACTGTTTTGTACACCTTGCTTTTCAGCTTCTTTGACATTCTTCTGTCGTACACTACTTCCTGACACACTGTGCAGTTTAGCTGGAGCCCCACTCATTCTCATTGTGATTTCCTCATTCAGACTTCCTTTCTTCTCAACCACCCCCCTAGGTTCTTGCAGCTGTTAACATGTTCTACTGTTTTCCCTTCTGTCTCATTTCTCAACTTCTTCTGATTCCCCCATTTGTTGTTACAGCTGTGTTATTCATACACTGATGTCCTTCATGGATGCATCTGCAGTCATAACAACTGGGTTGTCCTGTCGTCAGGCAGCCCTTCGGTCGGCCGGATTCCAAAGTCTGGGTCCGGCTTCGGCTGATGTCGCACTTCACCCAACGTCATCTCTGCTGGTCTTCGGGTATAAAGGCATCAGCCAACGCCATTTTCCTCAGTCTTTCTTGCCGCGTGGCGCCCGAAGCAGAAGCTGTTCGCAAGTGCCGGTCGGTCAGATCCAGAGATTACTACTACCGAATACTACTTCAAAGACTTCTAAAAAGCTAAGTACCCCGTTGGGGACTCTTTCTTGCCTCAGCCGATGTCAGAAAAAGTCAATAACTGTTTAACTTGCGGGAAACAAATACCTCATAAAGATTTCCACTCTTACTGTCTGCCTTGCTTAGGCCCAGACCACGACGTAGCAGCCTGTTCGGCCTGTGCTTCCTTCAACCGACGAACGCTAAAGGCCGGTCGGAGTTTGCTGAACAGTTTTTCGGCTCAGACTTTGCATACATTATGCCGTCGGATCCTCCGACTACCCAAATTGTTAAAAAACGCAAGGAAAAAGACCGACACTCGTGGTCCGCGGTTTCGGCCGAAACCACGGTTAAGCAAGCCGCGAGTGTCTCGGTTTCGGCCGAAACCGAGAAAAATGGTCAATCTTCAGCCGAATCCATGACTACTTCTGAGGCTCCCGCTACTTTGCCTGAATCGGCCTCAGAAATTTTGCCTACAACTGTGGCTTCTAGTGAGTTATCAGACACCATCCCTTTGGATGTCTCTACCCCAGCACGTGGTGCTGCTAGACCCCCTGCAGCCATGTCTATCAAGGCCTTTGCCAGGGCTAAAGCAGCCAAATCTGCTAAGTCAGTGCCTGTTAAACCTCCCTCACACAGGCCCACTTCCAGTTCACAAATGCTTACTCTGGCAGAAGATTTAATATCCTTAATTAGGGGATCCCAATCTCACCCAGACAGGGCCTCTCAGCCACCAGAAAAGAGACCTAGGACAGAGCCCCCTGAGCCAGTGTCCTCTGATGATTCTGCGGATGACTCCGACATTACAGAACAACCAGAGGATCCTTTTTCTACTTATGAAGACTCTGATGCTGAAGAATCCATTCCAGCTGCCTCTCCACCAGAGGAATTTTCCTTTGGGGAAACCTTACATGCCATGAGAGAACAATTCCAATGGCAGGGACAAGACTTCTCAGATTCAAGAAAAAGGCTTAGGACTTTTCTGCACTTACCACAACATAGGCCCTTAGCTATTCCTCCTGTTTTGCCTGTTGTGGATGATGCATTTAATGATGTCTGCACTGCTCCTGATTCTTTACCTCCAGCCCCTGCCAAACCTGATAGATTTTACAGGGTACCAGACACTCATCACCACCTATACAAGGCCCCTCTGGCGGACCCCGGAACTATTTCCCAGGGGCCTAAGGCAGTAGCCTCGACCACAACAAAAAACCCTATACCTTCAGAAAGGGAATCCAGGTCTTTAGACAGATGGGGCAAAAAAGTTTATACTTCTGCTACTCTCTCAGCTAGAGCTTTAAACTGCCAGTTTCACATGATACAATACCAAGAGTTTATGCTTGATCAGTTAACTAAAAAACTATCCTCTGATGATTCTATGGATAAGAAATATGTTTTAGAAATGGAATGGTAAATAACATACAACAGGTTAGTAACCATTCCTTAAAATGTGGCTATGATGCACTGGAGGCTTCATTTAGATCAGCCATGACTGGCACAGTGATAAGAAGACATGCATGGTTGAAAGAGCAGGTCTTACCGGATCATGTTAAAGCTAAGCTATTAGATGCTCCTATGGATAAGGCCAGTTTATTTGGTACACCTGCCCAGCAGGTAATGAAGAAAATGGAAGAAAAGGCAAAATCTGTACAAACAGTTAAAGATTTCTTACAGGTTCAGCCCCCAAGGTTTAGCAGGAACTGGTCTGCCAAAAATTGGTCCTTTCCTGACTCCACAAGATCCCAAAGGGGCAGGAATAGATGCTCCAGAGGCAGAAATCAATCCAGAGGAGGTGCCTACAGAGGACGACAGTGGCAAGGTAATAACAGAGGTACAGACACAACCACTACCACTGCAACAGGATAATCACAGTGACTTGGCTCTTACTCCGCCTACCAGGGAGCAAATAGCAGCACCATTAGGCGGAAAGTTAGCCTTATTTTCGAAAAATTGGCACTACATCACAAAAGACAAGTGGATTTTGCAAACCATAGACCAAGGCTACCGGTTCCATTTCCACACTTTACCAGTCAAAAGAGGAATGCCAAACCTGCCTCCAAATAAAAAAATAGAAGCTCTACAGCAGATAATGCAATTAACAAAGATGAGAGCTGTGGAAAGAGTACCAATAACAGAACAGGGCAAAGGATTCTACTCCAGACTATTCTTAGTTCCAAGGAAAGAAAAAAGTTGGAGACCTATTCTCGATCTGTCCATCTTAAACACCTATATCATTGTCCCAAAATTCAAAATGCTGACCCTACAGCAACTTCTTCCCATGCTGGGCAAGGAGTGTTGGCTGGTAACTCTAGATCTCAAGGAGGCATACCTGCACGTCCCCATTCGACCAAATTGCAGAAGATACCTCAGATTTCTTGCAGGATCAGAGCATTATCAATTCTCAGCATTGCCCTTTGGCTTATCTACTGCGCCCAGAGTATTCACAAAATGCCTGGCATCAGTAATCGCCCACTGCAGACTACAGGAATCCAAATTTATCCATACCTGGACGACTGCCTGCTACAAGCGGACAACAAAAGCAAGCTGACAACAGATTTACAAAGGGTCATTTACTTGCTACAAGCCCTGGGATACACAGTCAATTTACAAAAGTCAAGGCTGATACCATCCCAAACAAGAACATTCTTGGCTGAATTGGACACAGTAAAACAAATGGCATTCCTAACTGCAGAAAAACAAAAAGAACTCCCTCTTTACTTCTTGGCATTAACAAAACAGAACAAACTAACAGCAAGAAAAGTTCTGCAGGCCTTGGGCTTCATGGCATCATGCATAATCTTGGTCCCACATGCCAGACTGCATATGAGAAAGCTACAGTGGTACCTAAAGAATTTATGGTCCCAACACAGGCACAGCCTAGAAGCGGAAATACCACTAATCCCATGCCTAAAACAGGAGTTCCTATGGTGGGCTCAAGCATGCCAGTCAAACCCAGGCCTACCCTTCCACAACTTTCGAGCAAGCCAAACCATCACAACAGACGCCTCAGACCTAGGATGGGGGGGCACACATGCTGGACAAATGCGTACAAGGATTGTGGACTCAGGACCAGCTACACCTGCATATCAACCAAAAAGAAATGCTGGCAGTAAAACTGGCAATCCAAAAATTCAGACCATTTCTCAAAGAAGGCCATTTGATGATAAGGACAGACAACACCACAGTCATGTGGTACATCAACAAACAGGGAGGCACTCATTCATACCCCCTATGCAGAATGACTGTGGACCTTTGGAACCTGGCACTCAGCTACAACATCCAGTTACAGGCAATATTTGTACCGGGAAAGGAGAACACTCTAGCAGACATGTTAAGCAGAACCACCTCGGATGCTCACGAATGGATGCTACACCCGGACATCTTCAAGACCATCACAAAGAAATGGGGAATGCCAAAAATAGATCTATTCGCCTCCCCTCTCAACCACCAGCTCAAAAAATTCTGCACAAAGACATTCCACCCACTTGCATGGAAGGTGGACTCGCTCTCCTTCAGCTGGAAAGGTCTGACAGCATATGCATTTCCACCTCTTCCCTTGATACACAGGGTATTACTAAAAATCAAGGAGGAACGTCCAAGGATAATCCTGATAGCTCCGAACTGGCCAAGACAACACTGG
The DNA here is from genome assembly GCF_019279795.1 of Protopterus annectens. NCBI lineage: Eukaryota > Metazoa > Chordata > Ceratodontiformes > Protopteridae > Protopterus > Protopterus annectens. Next base: position 905,327,800 of record NC_056748.1, read on the forward strand.
TACCCATTGCTGAGGAGCATGTCTCGGGAGAAAATGTGGTCAATACCCCTAATGCCTTTGATGTTAACTCAGAACAACTACAGCATCATGCATCCAAACCTAAAAACTTTGCAACTGACTGCCTGGAACATCACATAGCAGCAACTAATCCAGATCTCTCCCAAAGGGTTAAAGACATTATCCTTGAAGCCCGCAGACCTTCAACAAGAAGGAACTATGCGGGAAAATGGAAAAGGTTTGTCATTTGGAGTGCTGAAAGAGGAAAAGATGTGTCGAATATAGATATTGCTAACATTCTGGAGTATTTGGCAGAGCTTCTACATACAGGCCTGTCCTATTCCTCCATCAAGATACATGCATCAGCTATTTCAGCAGAATACAGCTTTGATCCACCTGTCTTTTCACATCCTCTACTCAGGCAGTTCCTCAGAGGGATCAAGAATGTAAAACCTCCTAGGAAACCACCACTGCCAGCATGGGACTTGAACTTTGTGCTAGAAAAGTTAACACTCCCTCCGTTTGAACCAGCAGCAACAGCAGATCTACAGCACCTGTCATGGAAAACTGCTTTCCTACTGGCAATTACTTCAGCAAGTAGGGTTTCTGAACTTCAGGCCTTAATGGCAGTACAACCCTTCCTAATCTTCCATCAAGATAGGGTGTCCATGAGAACTAATCCTACATTTATGCCTAAGGTGGTATCCAGAGTGTCTTTAAACCAGGCAATCCACCTACCTACCTTCTTCCCCAATCCACAAAACAGAGGGGAAAGAATGCTGCATTCCTTGGATGTACATAGACAGCTACGCTTCTACCTGGACAGAACAAAAAGTAATAGAAAAACTGACCAGCTTTTTGTAGCCTATGCAACAGGAAGGGAAGGAAAAGCAATTTCCAAACAGACAATCTCCAAATGGATAGGAAATTGCATACGATTCTGTTACTCCTACCATGGAAAACCAATTCCACAGAACATAAGGCCTCATTCTACAAGGGCTACAGCCACTACCACAGCCTTCTTACGAGGAGTGGCAACCAAGGACATTATTGAGGCGGCTACTTGGACCTACGTGCATACATTTGCCAAGCATTATAATTTACCTCTGTATTCTAGATCCCGAGCAGGGTTTGCCACTGCTGTACTGCAAGGGATCCTAACCACACCATAATTTTACCTTCCTCCTCCCCTAGTTGGCTATGGTATTCTACCCAGTTGTTATGACTGCAGATGCATCCATGAAGGACATAGTACAGTTTTGTACCTACCATAAATGTGGATGTCCGAACTGGATAGCATCTGCAGTCAGGATTACCCTCCCTCCTTCCCCTCTGTGGTACTCCTAGGGTTTTTACCCTCCGTATAGCTAGCTGGTGGGGGGAGTCTATTATGGTGTATTTGTTTGTATATATGTACATACATGCTTATTTTTTGTGTTTGCCTTCTATCTTTTTGGAAACATTGGCATTTATCCAAAATTTAGCCTTACAAGAGGGCAACTGGCATCTGGGGCAAGAAACACTGAGGAAAATGGCGTCGGCTGATGCCTTTGTACCCGAAGACCAGCAGAGATGACGTCGGGTGAAGTGCGACATCAGCCGAAGCCGGACCCAGACTTTGGAATCCGGCCGACCGAAGGGCTGCCTGACGACAGGACAACCCAGTTGTTATGACTGCAGATGCTATCCAGTTCGGACATCTACATTTATGGTAGGTACAAAACTGTACTTTCCCATCTCATAGGTTCATAGGTTCAGTTTTGCATTCCATTTCTTTTTCCTTTGCTGAAGTCTACCTGTAATGCCACACTGTCTGATTACAGCAACTTTGTTGATATGTTTCCTCTTAAGTGTTTGCTAATGTAGTCCATCACCAGTATGAATAGCAGTGGTCTCAGAGCTGAAGCCTGGTACACACCCACTCCTACTGGGAACCCCTTTATGAGTCTAAACAGTGCTTATTCATTGGGTCCTTGTATATAGCCAGCACTGAACTTTACTTTATTAAACTTTGGGATGTGTCTTACTAAACATATGTAGTAGTTGAAGAGATCCCAAAGGTCTCTGACAATAAAAATCATGGGCGTAAAGGAAGTGAGCTACTAAGAGAGGTTGGTATTATTGTCCTTATATTCAGTGTCCTCTAGACTCCTTAGGGGCAAGCCTGTGCTTTGCTTTCCAGGCTGTTAGTGATCCAGCAGTCCAAGAAGTCTTATTTCTCCCCAAATCAAATGGACCAGAGATCTGAACCTTTTTCAGGAAATAAATCACAATTCAGTTGAAAAATAAATCTGTTGGGGGAAAAATAAAAAACGTACAATAAGCTAGTTACATAAGTGTGCACACCCTTAAACTAATACTTTGCTGAAGCACCTTTTGATTTAATTACAGCATTCAGTCTTCATGGGTACACACCTGCCATCAATTAGAGAGACTGATTAACTTCAAATAAAGTTCAACTGTCCTAGTAGGATTTTTCTGACATTTACTCAGTTGCCTGCTACAGCAAAGGATATGGTTCACAGAGAGCTTACAAAGCATAAAAGGGGATCAGTCAGGAGAAGGGTACAAAAAAAATTCCATAGCGTTGGATATTCCATGGAACACAGTGAAGACAGTCATCAAAAAGTGGAGAAAGTATAGGATAACAGTGACGTTGCAAAGAACTGGACATCCCTCCAAAATTGATGAAAAGACAAGATGAAAACTGGGCAGGGAGGCTGCCAAGAGACCTACAGCAACACTGAAGAAGCTGCAGGAATTTTTGGCAAGTACTGGTTGTGTACTACATGTAACAACAATCTCACATATTCTCCATATGTCTGGACTATGGGGTAGGGTTGCACACTTATGTAACCAGCTTATTGTACGTTATTTGGATAAGAGGAAGCTTCTTTGTTCACCAGTGGGAGTGGGGAGCACTGAGCAACCTATTTGTCCCTAGAGGAGTGGTTCCAGCCCAGCAACTTGTAGTTTATTGGCCATTTTGGGTCAATTCCTAGCTCTTTTCAACCCCCTGCTATAAAGCCTGCTGTAGCGCGAATTAGCGCAAAGTTGCTCATAGAGCAGCACAGGTTAATCAAGTTTAAACTGTTTCTGGCTCCACAAAGTCTGCTCTTCAATTTTTCCCTTAGAACTGCTCTACTTGCAATCTAAACAGTCTATTCTCTATCTGAAAAGCCCAGCACTTGCTCTTAAAGCATTTTTATACAGGTAAAGCACTCTTAAACAAAAAGAAAGTACTTCATTCACCTAAATTCCCGTGAGTACCCATTTCCCTATAGGTCCTTTCTGACTCAGTTACACAGCAATCCTTTACACTATTCAAGCATGTCGAGGGGTCAGTTGCTGGTGTCATCTCCTGTTCAGCTGGTGAATCTGGGAATCTTGAGGCAATGTTACAATTGCCTCATGTACACAGACAACCCTCTCCTCCTCCCAACAAATACAAATATATGTGAGAAATGCAACTATATAGCCAAACTGGAGGCTGAGCTCTCTCAACTCGGTACTGGCAAAACCAGTCAGGAGGAGAAGGTAACCACGCACACCACAAACCCAGTCTCACATAGACCTATCACAACTGCAAACCAAACACATAAACACACAAAAACATACTCGGAGGCTCTGATTGAAAATCTACCAAAACAGCAGAGGCCTCCAAAGCAGACACCCAAGCGACCACTACCTCAAGACATACCACATGCAACACATAGTTCACAAAGTCAGTGTGCTAAACAGTCACAGCCCTTAAGGCCAAACAACATGCCAGATACACTTGTAATAGGCGACTCCATAGTCGGACAAACTGACGTCCCACTCACCAGACTGAACAAGGAAAAGGTTACAGTAAGCTGCCTGTCAGGCGCTAGAATCCGCCACATAACACAAGCACTCAGGTCACTCCAAAGCAAGTACAAATACGACTCAGTCATTGTCCAAGCTGGTGTGAATGACCTGAGACGTACCTCCCTGGACTACATGAAAAGAGACATAGAGGAGCTCTCCGATTATGTAGCCCAGGCTGGTATGACCCTGACCCTGAGCAGCATCTTACCCTCACCAAGAATGATGCCACAGTACAAAGACAAAATGATCAGCTTTAACAATTGGCTTAATTACTGGTGTCATTCTAAGGGGATCCAATGTCTGTCTGCTTAGGATGACATGATTGACAAGCCACGCTGCTTCGCAAGGGATGGCTTGCACCTGTCACCCCTGGCCTTCCGGATATTGGCCAAGGCTCTTGCCACCCCCATAGTGCCTTTTTTAGGCAAGGCTCAAAAGACAATCCCACCTCCCTAGAAAACACAAGTGTAAAAAAACTAAGGGTAATGCTGCTCAATGCCAGAAGTCTAAACCTCAAGATGCACGCTCTCGAAGCCCTCCTCAGTATGGAGAACATCGATGTCTGTGCAGTGACTGAAACCTGGTTCAAGGCTCCTGAGAGCACCCCAGCACTACCAGGTTTTACCTCATATCATGCTTTCCGGCCCAGAAACTTGGACCAAACCACAAAAGGAGGGGGGGGGGAGTATCCATATTCATCAAAGATACCCACACCTCCAGGTTAGTGGCAATGCACAAAGCATCGGAGACCTTCCAGGTGCAACTAACCATAGGCAAAACTGCCCCACAGGTTGTAGCATGCTACAGACCACCCTCTCAAACTCAGGAACCCCACTCAGCCTTCCTGAAGACACTGGAGAGTATGTATGTCTCACCAAATACCATCATATTGAGAGACTTCAACTACCCAAACATAGACTGGGAACATTACTCAAGCCCCAGCACGCTAGCCCAAAGGTTCCTAGAATTCATAAACTCAAATGCGATGGAACAACTAGTCACCACTCCCACAAGAGGGGATAATATACTAGACCTGATCATCGCAAACATGGGGACAAAATGCTCCACACCGGAAGTATACCCCTCATTGGTGAGATCAGACCATAAATTATTCTCACTGGAAATCCACATCCCGCCCCCACCCCCTGCACAAAATACCACAGTGAAGAACTTCTCAAAAGCCGACTTCACACTTCTTAAGACTGAAGTGGTATCCTTCAAGGCTCCTGGGCCAGTGGAAACCACAACCCACACCGCTGAATCCTTTGCAAATGCCTTCTACGGCCACCTTCAAGAATGCATGGATCATGCAATCCCTAATAAAACCAAGAACCATTCCCCCAAAGGCAGGCGCCCTGTCTGGTGGACCCCAGCCATTAACAAACTTTACAACAGGAGGAGGAAGCTACTATATGACGGAGCAAAATCCCTAAAAGGGAAGGCATCTCTGATCAGTACTAGCAAAAAACTACGATCACTCATAAAATCATACAAGGCCAACTTTGAGAGAAAAATCGCAAAAGGCACAAAAGACAATCACAAGGCCTTCTTTAGCTATGTTAGAAACCTGGGTGGAAACTCCCAGATATGCTCAGAGTTAGTCCAAAATGACACAAAATACACTGAACCCACAGACATTGCCAACATTTTGGCAGACAGGTTCAGTGCAAATTTCTCCGCCCCCTCCCCCCCAAAAGGAGAAATATCTATCCCAGCAGAGTGTAGCCTCCCTAACATCTCAGATGCCCAGGTGAGAGCCGCCTCCAAAGCTAAAACACAGCATCAATGGGACCGGACGGTGTCCCGGCTGCGTGCTACATGAACTCCAAGAGGAACTAAATCCGCACATAAGGCTGCTGTTTAATCTTAGCCTTACTACAGGATACGTACCCAAAGAGTGGCATACAGCAACAGTGGTCCCACTCCACAAAGGCGGTGCTTCTATGGACCCTGGAAATTACCGCCCCATAAGCTTGACGAGCCTGGTCTGCAAAGCTATGGAAAGGATCATTATGGAACTCATAAACAAAGACATTGGGGACCTACAGACATTGGATCCTACCCAATTTGGCTTTGTCAAGGGCAGATCCTGCCTTTTGAACTTGGTCGACTTTTTTGAAACCGTCACTAAGGCCATTGATGAAGGTAAGGCAGTTCACACAGCCTACCTTGACCTTGCAAAAGCCTTTGACACAATACCCCACTCGGGCATCATAGACAAACTCACCAGCTTAAATGTAAACCCATATGTCACAAGATGGGTTGCAAACTGGCTCAAAGACAGAACCCACAAGGTCAGAATTGCTGGAGCCATGTCAGACTCTAAGCCAGTCACAAGCGGTGTCCCACAGGGGTCAGTCCTGGGACCCCTCTTATTCGGCATTTATTTTTCCGAAGTGCAAGCAAACATAAGAGGATTGTGGCTGACAAAGTTCGCAGATGACTGCAAACTGGGCGCTATAATTGATACTACAGTGGACACAAGCATCCTTCAGAGAGGCCTCATAGAAACGGATAATTGGTGCCAGAGCCATGGCCTCAAACTGAACGCCAAAAAATGTATAGTCATACCCTTTGGGAAAAACAAGGTACCCACAAATTACCACATAGGTGGTAATCCATTAAGTACGGAAGAGGTAATCGGGGACCTAGGGACCCAAGTTGACAGTAACCTCTTATTTGACACTCACATTGCCAAGGTGGTTAGGAAGACCTTCTATATTGCCCACCTTATCATGAAGGGATTCACATCCAGATCGAGAGGTCATTGTGCCCCTGTACTCTTCTCTTATCAGGCCCATGATTGAGTACAATGCCCCATTTGGGATGTATCTTACCCGACACCTGCAGCAGTTGGAAAGACCCCAAAAGTTCCTCACCAAGAGGATAAAGGGTCTCAAACATATGTCATATGCTGCCCAGCTGAAGAAACTCCAGCTCTGTTCAGTCGCATACCGCCTACTTAGAGGTGATCTATGCCTGATGTACAAGGCCATGTCCAATCCGGAATTAATGGACAAGCTCCACCTCAGAAAATCCAAATCCATCAGAGCCACGAGAGCAAGAGATTTGAACCTCAACACAGAAATAAATAGGACGTGCTGGAGGGACAGATTCATAACCCAGAGGCTCCCTACACTCTGGAACAGAATCCCAGTCCACGTTAGGCAGAGCCCTTCACTAGCTCTCTTCAAGAGAAATCTTGACGAGTGGATGGGAGATCGTAGGTTTACCCCTGGGGTCATCTCTGTGTCACTACTAGACAGAGGCACAGTAAACTAAACCCTAAATGGGCGTAGTATTCTCATCCCTAGGGGTGGCGAAAGCCACACACACTCTGGCTAGGCTTATAAATGCCCTAGGGCAGATAGCCTAGTATGAACCTATGAACCTATGTAAGCCTTTTCTTGCACAGAAAAACATCCAGGTCCGGCTAAATTTGCAGAACAGTACATCAAGTCTCCCAAAAGCATGTGGGAAAATGTGTCCTGGTCTGATGAGACCAATGTTGAACTTTTTGGCCACAATTCCAAAAGGTATGTTTGGGGCAAAAACAACACTTCACATCACGAAAAGAACACCATCCTCATGGTGAAGCATGGTGGTGGCAGTATCATGCTTTGGGGTTACTTTTCTTCAGCTGGAACTGAGGCTTTAGTCAAGGTGGAGGGAATTATGAATAATTCCAAATACCAGTCACTCTTGGCCCAACGCCTTGAGGCTTCTGCTAAAAAGCTGGAGATTAAGAGGAATTTCACCTTTCAACACGACAGTGACCCCAAGCATACATCCAAATCAACAAAAGAATAGCTTCACCAGAAGAAAATTAAAGTTTTGGAATGGCCCAGCCAGAGCCCAGACCTAAATCCAATAGAAAATCTGTGTGGTGACCTGAAGAGGGCTGTGCATAAGAGATGGCCCTTGCAATTTGACAGATTTGGAGCGCTTTTGCAAGGAAGAGTGGGCAGTTATTGGCAAGTCAAGATGTGCCATGCTCATTGACTCCTACCCAAGAAGACTGAACGTTGTAATTAAATCAAAAGGTGCTTCAACAAAGTATTAGTTTAAGGGTGTGCTCACTTATGCAATCAGCTTACCATACTTTTTTTTTATATTTTTCCCCTAATATATTTGTTTGTTTTTCAATTGAATTGTACAGTTTATAGGTCGCATTAAAGGTGGGAAAAGTTTTGAAGTGATTTATTGTGGTCTCATTTTTATATCACAAAAGCCTGGCATTTTAATAAGGGTGTTTACACCTTTTTATATCCACTGTAAATGCATGACAGTGTAATCCTCCTCCCCTGCTAATAAACTGTTTTTTTTTCCAATTCTATCTCATTGGAGCACCTCTAGCAATCCATATTATTACTGCCAATTTCTTTTGTCTGTAATGTTCTGCTGCAATCCTTTGTCAAATTTACATGCTTATTTCTATCCAAGTGTCTCCTGCAGCATTTTTTGCACCCTACATTTCTTAACATAATTCAGTACTCCCTGCTTTTTGGCTTTTCCTGTTGGGCCCTTTACCTTCTGTGATAATTTGGACAGAGTATCCATTATGTTAGATGGCTATTAATACCTCAGTGTACATGACATATGTTAATCATGTTGCTCATTGCTGCGGTAGCCTTAACTATGTGGGTGATATCCTGAGTAGGAAAAAGACAGACAGCTTCATTAAGTTCATAGGGTCATGGGTAAGTCATTTTCTTGCTGCCCTTGTGGGTCATTTTAAGCCAGCCATTTTCCCTTTTTGTGCTCAAAATAACCTATCCCATTTTGTTATAGATTGGCTTTCTTACACATCCCATGATCAATAATTATATAGTACTCCTAATGGGAATAACTGGGATCATACCATAGATAATTTGAGGGGACCTGTGCACGGAGTAAAACATTTAAGAGCTGCCTCAGTCTATTAATGATACAGGGGGTAGTCCTGGTGTAAATATTCTGTTTCTCAGTTGGTTTGAATATGGACAGAGATGAAGTTTGTTTTATGTGTATGGGGAGTCTGTTCCATAGCAACAGCATCCTGTATGAAATGTACCTATTCCTCCCAACTGTTTTTTTTTTTTTTTTTTTTTTTTTTTTTGAAAAAGAGGTTTAGATCACTAGACAGAGAATTTCTAAAGCCATTTAACTTGCTGATGTGCAGTAAATCCATCAGTAAGTGGTTGGAGGATGCCTTGTATGCCAGACGCAAGTCACCTCTAAACATTCTGTAGGATGTTCATAGTGTTACACTGCTGCAGTCATCACACTTGGGTTATCCTGCCGTCACTCGGACAGAGTTCCAAAGTCTTGGTCCGGCGTCGGTTGCTGTCGCTTCTTCCCTGACGTCAGTGCGCCAGGAGTATATAATATGCATCCGATGCCATTTTCTTCAGTCTTTCTTGCCGTGCAGTGCCCGAAGCAGAAGCAGTTCGCAAGTGCCGGTCGGCCGACTCCTGAGATTTTCAAAGTCAAATTTCAGATCCGAAGTCTTCAGTAAAGCTAAGTACCCCGTTGGGGAAACCTTTTTCTTGCCTCAGACCAATGTCAGAAATAGTTAATAATTGTATTTCTTGTGGGAAGCAAATACCTCATAAGGACTTCCACTCTTAATGTATTCCATGCCTAGGCCCTGATCATGACGTCACTAGTTGTCTGTTTTGTGCTAGATTAAACAAACGCACTATAAAAAGACGTTTTGACTTTGCTTTACACTACTTTGGCCGAAGGTTCAATTATACCATGCCGTCGGATCAGCCGACGACCTCAATACCGAAAAAACACAAAGACAAGGATAAAGACAGGCATCTGAGGTCCAAAACCGATGACGAAACCTCTTCTAGGCCAATCGCCGGTTCTCAGTGAGGCGCTTTCGCAGCCCCTGACACCCGCTACCTCAGAGCCACAGTCCGCTTCCGACTCCCACGTGGAGACATGTAGGCCTCTGGAAACTCAAGGTATTGGGCCTACGGAAACTAATCCCTCAGATGGGTCCGGAGCCGCTGAGCAGGCATCGGCTTCTCAGGGTGTTCTCAGACCTTCACAACTTACCATTAAAACAACAGCCAAGACAAAGGTACAATTAAAGACAAAGAAATAACTACAGCATTCTCCTGGACGGTCCTCCATGCTTAAAATGGCCGAAGACCTCATTACTCTAATCAGGGGTTCCCATCCCCCTCCTGAGAAAAGGCCTAGGCAGGATACAGACTATGACTCCTCTGATCAGGTTTCCATTTTCACTGATTCCTCTTCAGATCAGGGATACTCTTTACCCCCCTATGAGGACTATGATGCTGAGGAATCGTTCCCTTCAGCCTCTCGTCCTGAGGATTATTCTTTTGGGGAAACTTTACATACCATGAGGGAACATTTCCATTGGGAAAGTTAGGATTACTCAGAATCCAAGAAAAGGCTCAGGGATTTACTCTTATTGCCTCAGCACAGGCCCCTGGCTATTCCGCCTGTGCTAGACATTGTGGATGATGTGTTCTCTGAATCCATTTTATCTCCTGATTCTCTGCCCCCTGCTCCAGCCAAACCAGATAGGTATTATAGAGTCCCTGACTCTCACAAGTTTCTTTACAAAAACCCTGCTGCTGATCCAGAAACTATTTCCCAGGTTCCAAAAGGGGTTAAGGCTTCCATCGCAAAAGATCCAGTACCCTCTAGAGATTCCAGAGCTTTGGATAGATGGGGGAAGAAAGTATACACGTCTGCAACTTCAGCAGTAAGAGCTTTAAATTGCCATTTTCACATGCTTAAGTACCAACAATATTTAATGGCTCAGTTAAAACAGAAAATGCTTGCTAGCTCAGAAGCTCCTGATTGTAAAGAAATGCAGGATTTATTGCATGCAGTTGAACAGGTGGGAAAACATACTCTGCAATGTGGTTTTGATTCTTTAGAGGCCTCTTGTAGAGCCGCAGTTACAGGTTCTGTTATTCGAAGACATGCTTGGTTAAAAGAACAGAGTTTACCTGATCATGTTAAGGCAAAGTTATTGGATGCTCCTTTACAACATGATACCTTGTATGGTGTTAAGGCAGAAGAGGTGTTAAAGAAAATGGAGGATAAAGCTAAATCTATGCAAACAGTCAAGGATTTCTTACAGGTACAGCCACCTCGGTTTAGCAGAAATTGGCCAACAAAAAATTGGTCCTTTCCAGTGTCAGACAGGCCACAGAGAGGCAGATACAGACACCCAGAGGCAGATCTCAACCCCAAGGCTCAAACAGACGACAGTGGGGCACCTCAACCCCAAAAGGAAGTGAGGACAATTCTCAACCTTACAGGAAACAGTCACAATGACTTTCCTTTGCGTACGCCAAGCACGTCCCGTTTGGAAGCCCCCTTAGGGGGAAAACTAGCATTTTATTTCTCAAAACTGGCAAACAATCACCCAAGACAAATGGGTCCTGAATATTGTGTCTCAAGGTTACAGATTCCACTTCCATACTTTACCAAAGCTAAAAGGAATGCCAGACTTGCCACAAAATCAATGGGCAGAGGCACAAAAACAAATTTCAGCCCTCATGAACATGAGAGCTATACAAAAAGTACCACAACAGGAACAAGGACAAGGATTTTACTCAAGACTCTTCCTGGTCCCCAGAAAGGACAAAGCCTGGAGGCCTGTACTGGACCTTTCAATTCTGAATACTTACCTGGATATTCCGAAATTCAAAATGTTGACACTACAGCAGCTTCTACCCATGCTGGGCAAGAAAGCTTGGCTTGTTACTCTGGACCTCAGAGAGGCATACCTGCATGTCCCTATCAGACAAAATAGCAGGATATACCTCAGATTCAAAGCTGGTACAATGCACTACCAATTCTCTGCACTGCCCTTTGGCTTGTCTACTGTGCCCAGGGTCTTCACAAAGTGCCTGGCACCAGTAATTGCATTTTGCAGACAAAGGGGTTGGGAGGGTGGCCTAATGGTTGAGGTGTTTGCCTTACAAACACAAGGTACAGGGTTTGAATCTCACAGGGGATAATTGGCTAGGCTTAAAATGGCTCGCAAGGGCAGTTAGCCTAGTACTAACCTATGAACCTATGAAATATATCCATACCTGGACGACTGCCTCATTCAAGCAGAGACAAAGGACATTCTTCTACAGCATCTGGTGTTTGTGAAAAAGTTGCTAATTTGTCTAGGGTACACAGTAAACGAAAAGAAGTCAAAACTAGTGCCCTCACAACAGATTACATTCCTAGGTGCCAGCTTAAATACAACGGCCCAGATGGCTTACCTCACGCCAGACAAACAACTGCAACTAACTCAATATTTTCAACTACTGCAAAAACGTCTCATCTCCCTGCAAGAAAAATTCTGCAGGCCCCGGGATTCATGGCATCCTGCATACTACTAATACCATATGCCAGAATGCATATGAGGAAATTACAGTGGTACCTAATAAGTGTTTGGACTCAACATTCTCACAGTCTAGAAGCAGTAATTCCACTGATTCCCTGCCTACAACAGGAGTTTCGATGGTGGGCACAGGCATGTCACCTAAACAAGGGTCAGCCTTTTACCTGACCCACAGCCAGGCAAACTCTAACAACAGATGCTTCGGATTCGCCTGGGGCGCACACATGGCAGGAAAATGCATTCAGGGCAAGTGGACCACAGACCAGATGCATCTTCACATCAATCAAAAAGAGGTGCTGGCTGTTCAAAATGCCCTAACAGCTTTCAAGGACCTTCTACATCCAGGACAACTATTGCTAAAGACAGACAACACCACAGTAATGTGGTACATAAACAAGGGGGCACTCATTCTTATCCCCTATGCAGGCAAGCCATGACCTTGTGGAACACAGCTCTAACGTACCAAGTTCACCTGCAAGCACAATTCCTGCCAGGAAAGAAAAATACTCTGGCAGATGACCTAAGCAGAAATATCATGGACCCTCACAAATGGAAATTGAATCCACAAATCTTCAGCATGGTAACACAAAAATGGGGATGCCCAGACATAGATCTTTTTGCCTCCCCTCTGAATTGCCAACTACAAAAAAATTTGCACAAGGACTCATCACAAACAAGCATGGAAAGTGGATGCTCTTCTGTTCAACTGGAAAAACCTAAAAGTATGTGCCTTCCCACCACTGCCTCTCCTTTCAAAGGTACTCCTAAAAGCCAGGCAAGAAAAACCACAGATGATTCTGATTGCTCCAGACTGGCCACGCTAGCACCGGTACCCTATCTTAAGGAACTTGGCTCAGGGCCCACCATGGATTTTGCCCCAAATTCCACACCTTCGGACTCAACAAAACAATCGGATCCTGAACGGTCAGCTAAAAACCCTAAACCTGGCTGCATGGCAGATACTTTAGTCAAACAGGCAACACCTCTCTCTAAAGCTGTTATGGATGTCATTTTGGAGGCCAGGAGGCCTAGCACCAGGAAAGCTTACTCAGAAAAATGGAGGAGATTCTGCGCCTGGAAGGAGGCTCACAGCCTTGACCCTCTTGTTCCAAACATTCCTCAGATTTTACAATACTTAACTGAGATGATGGACAGAGGCCTATCCTTTTCATCAAGTAAGATACACGCCTCTGCCATTTCTGCACATTACAACACGGATCCTCCTTTATTCTCTCATCCCTTGCTAAAGCAGTACCTCAAAGGGGCTAAAAACATAAGACCGCCCTGGAGAGCACCATCACCATCTTGGGACCTCAATTTCGTTTTGGAAAAACTGACACTACCACCTTTTGAGCCAGCCAATACAGCCGATCTAAAATATTTATCATGGAAAACAGCTCTGCTCCTGGCAGTAACTTCAGCACGAAGAGTCTCAGAGCTACAGGCATTAATGGCAGTGGAACCTTTTATAATTTTTCATCATGACAGGGTATCTTTAAGGACAAACCCTACCTTCATGCCAAAGGTGGTATCTAGTGTGGCTCTTAACCAAACCATCCATTTGCCTACTTTTTATCCAAACCCCCAAAATAAACGGGAGAAACTTCTGCATTCTGTGGACATACACAGGCAGCTACGCTTCTACTTTAACAAAACAAAAGTTTCAGGAAAACTGATCAACTGTTTGTAGCATATGCTGCAGGATCACAAGGCAAGGCTATCTCAAAGCAGACTATATCCAAATGGATAGGACACTGTATTCGGTACTGCTACACACAGCATGGAAAAATCAGTCCCTAATAACATTAGGCCTCATTCCACCAGGGCAACAGCCACTTCATCAGCCTTTCTCAGAGGAGTACCTACAAAGGAAATTTTGGAGGCTGCAACTTGGAGTTCAGTGCACACCTTCAAACATTACCACCTGTGTCTTTACTCTAAATCCAGAGCAGGATTTGCCACTGCAGTTCTGCATGGCCTCTTAGCCAATCCTACTCTTTATAGACCAGCCACCCAAACTTAGCTTTGGGATTCAACCCAAGTGTGATGACTGCAGCACACGATGAACATAGTACAGTTTTGTACCTACCATAAATGTAGATGTTCGAGTGTTCACACTGCTGCAGTCCAGGTTGCCCTCCCTCCATCCCCTCTGAACTAGCTGGACTTATCTATACCCTTCTATCCTATACAACCTTTGGGGTGTATTTGCTGGTAACTGAAGGCATTGTTTTTATTTTTTATTTATATTTTTGATTAGCAATATGTATTGCCTACCCACTTGGGGTCACCTGACATCTGGGGGCAAGAAAAACTGAAGAAAATGGCGTCGGATGCATATTGTATACCCCTGGCGCACTGACGTCAGGGAAGAAGCGACAGCAACCGACGCCGGACCAAGACTTTGGAACTCTGGCCAACTGCGGGGCCGCCTGATGGCAGGATAACCCAAGTGTGATGACTGCAGCAGTGTGAACACTCAAACATCTACATTTATGGTAGGTACAAAACTGTACTATACCGAGTATAGTGACAGGGCTTTGAGTTGGTCCATATAGGACATTTTATTCCAAAGTTTCAGGGCTCCTTTCACATACCCATCCCATCATTCAGCTTGAGCTGAGCTGACTAAAAAGACATTTGTGGGCTCCAAGCCTTTCAGAGCTTTCCTTCCACTGAATAGTGCTATCCTCTAAGACGTTCGAGGACCGGCATTCTGATTGTGCTGTTTCTTTGCTGTGAAAAACCTTCATTTTAAAAAAAAAAGGTTAATACTTTCTTGTTCAGAAAAGTTATTTTAAAACTAGGAGTTTGTGTTTTAATGGACCATCATGAAGACTGTATTGTACTTTTAAATGAGTGCTGTTTTTCCCTGTCAATTTAAAAGTTGTTTAAAGTAATTGAAAATATTTTTTTCTTTAGAGAAATTGGGGGTATTTTACTTTTTCGGGCTAGCAGAGTGTTTAAAGTGCTTTTTAGTGTATTTTTATGTGAAAAAAGTGATTAAAGACTTGCGTTTTACTGGCTTTTGCTGCTTTTTCCCCAGGAAAGAGTCAATATTTTGAGCCTGACCATGGAACAAACTGCCGGTCTTATGGTCAATCCTCCTTCCATCCTCAAAAAATAGTAATTGTGCAAATAGTCATTGCCATCACAGCAGGCTAGCAGTTTGCCTCAGCCACAGGTGGATAACTGTGCTGTGGCCATTTGTTGTACCTCAGATCACTCATCTTTTCCCCTCAATCCTTCTGTTGTAGCACCAACAGCCACTATGGACCAGGGGTTAGCTACATGCTCTGCAGCTGTTGAGGTCCCTTCAGTGGGCAAGGAAGAGCCACTGTTGTTGGTCCTTGGAGAGGAAACAGAGAAGGCTTCCCTGTTTTTATCATAATGTTGTGCTTATCCCTGGAGAAGCTGCTGCTGATATTAACAACACTGTT
The DNA here is from genome assembly GCF_019279795.1 of Protopterus annectens. Lineage (NCBI taxonomy): Eukaryota > Metazoa > Chordata > Ceratodontiformes > Protopteridae > Protopterus > Protopterus annectens. Next base: position 905,343,460 of record NC_056748.1, read on the forward strand.
GGCCCCAGTTTTCCTTTCAAAAAGAAACAGAAAACTAAACATCTGTCTACTTCTCCTCAAATTTTCTTCGACCGAAATAGTTGACTGGATGTGGTTCAGGGTTTAATTCATGCTGTTGATTCTTCTTATAAAATAGTATCTGATAAAAGAAAGAGGGATACCACTTTTTCTGAAGAGATTCAAGATTCTGAATCTAGACAGGAAGATGAAACGACAGATGCAGGGTTTTCTCCTCAGATTTCTGATTCAGACTTGGAGGAGAGCTCAATTTCTGATTCTGTTTGTGGAGGATCTCTCTCTCTCTCTGAAACTATGTCCAGAATGTGGCAGTGCTTTCAGTGGGAGAACACTGAGGTTTCTCAGTCTCTCAGAAAATACTATGGGCTGTTACAGAACGAATTTCCAGAATCTTCATCTATTCTTCCAGTCTGTCAGCTTTGGAGGATGTTGTGTGTTACTGTGTGCAGTTTTACTGATCTTCAGCCAGCTGCCTGTGAAAAGAGGCAGGTAGGATGTATAAAGTTCCTCAGTCTTTTAAGTTCTTATACACTGTTTTCAAACTTGACCCAGTAGTAGTTATATCTTTAGATGTTCATAGTGTTACACTGCTGCAGTCATCACACTTGGGGTAACCTTCCGTCAGGCGGTCCTGCAGTCGGCCAGAGTTCCAAAGTCTTGGTCCGGCATCGGTTGCTGTCGCTTCATCCCTGACGTCAGTGTGCCAGGGGGTATATAAGATGCATCTGACGCCATTTTCTTCAGTCTTTCTTGCCGTGCCCGAAGCAAAAGCAGTTCAGAAGTGCCGGTCGGCCAGCTCCTGAGATTTTCGAAGTCGAATTTCAGATCCGAAGTCTTCAATAAAGCTAAGTACCCCATTGGGGAAACTTTTTTCTTGCCTCAGACCGATGTCAGAAAAAGTTAATAATTGTGTTTCTTGTGGGAAGCAAATACCTCATAAGGACTTCCACTCTTACTGTATTCCATGCCTAGGCCCTGATCACGACGTCACTAGTTGTTGGTTTTGTGATAGATTTAACAAACGCACTATAAAATGACGTTTTGATTTTGCTTTGCACTACTTTGGATGAAGGTTCAATTATACAATGCCGTCGGAACAACCGACGACCACAATTCTTAAAAAACACAAGGACAAGGATAAAGATAGGCATCTGAGGTCCAAAACCGACAACGAAGCCTCTTCTAGGCCAGTTGCCGGTTCGCTGGTTCTCAGTGAGGTGCTTTCGCAGCCCCTGACACCCGCTACCTCAGAGCCACAGGCCGCCTCCGAATCCCACGTGGAGACAACTAGGCCTCTGGAAACTCAAGGTATTGGGCCTACAGAAACTAATTCTCCAGATGGGTCCGGAGCCGCTGAGCAGGCATCAGCTTCTGAGGGTGTTTTCAGACCTTCACAGCTTACCATTAAAGGAACAGCCAAGACAAAAAACACCATTAAAGACAAAGAAGCAAGTACAGCATTCTCCTGGACAGTCCTCCATGCCTAAGAAACAGATGCTTAAAATGGGCGAAGACCTCATTACTCTAATCAGGGGTTCCCATCCCTCTCCTGAGAAAAAGCCTAAGCAGGATACAGACTATGATTCCTCTGTTCAAGTTTCCATTTCCTCTGATTCCTCTTCAGACCAGGGATACTCTCTGCCCCCCTATGAGGACTCTGACGTTGAAGAATCTATCCCTTCAGCCTCTCCTCCTGAGGTTTACTCTTTTGGGGAAACTTTACATACCATGAGGGAGCATTTCCATTGGGAAAGTTAAGAGTATTCAGAATCCAAGAAAAGGCTCAGGGACTTCCCTTTTTTGCCTCAGCACAGGCCCCTGGCTATTCTGCCTGTGCTAGACATTGTGGATGATGTGTTCTCTGAATCCAGCTTATCTCCTGATTCTCTGCCCCCTGCACCAGCCAAACCAGATAGGTATTAGAGTCCCTGACTCTCACAAGTTTCTTTATAAAAACCCTTCTGCTGACCCAGAAACCATTTCCCAGGGTCCCAAAGGGGTTAAGGCTTCCATTGCAAAAAATCAAGTCCTCTCTGACAGAGATTCCAGAGCATTGGATAGGTGGGGGAAGAAAGTTTACACTTCTGCAACTTAAGCAGTAAGGGCTTTAAATTGCCAGTTTCACATGCTTAAGTACCAACAATATTTAATGGCTCAGTTAAAACAGAAAATGTTTGCAAGCTCAGAAGCACCTGACTATAAAGAAATGCAGGATTTATTGCATGCAGTTGAACAGGTGGGAAAACATACTCTGCAATGTGGTTTTGATTCTTTAGAGGCCTCTTGTAGAGCCGCAGTTACAGGCTCTGTGATTCGAAGACATGCTTGGTTAAAAGAACAGAGTTTACATGGTCATGTTAAGGCAAAATTATTGAATGCTCCTTTACAGCATGATACCTTGCTTGGTGTTAAGGCAGAAGATGTGTTAAAGAAAATGGAGGATAAAGCTAAATCTATGCAAACAGTCAAAGATTTCTTACAGGTACAGCCACCTCGATTTAGCAGAAATTGGCCTACAAAGAATTGGTCCTTCCAGTGTCAGACAGGCCACAGAGAGGCAGATACAGGCACCCAAGAGGCAGATCTCAACCCCAAGGATCTAACAGACAATGACAGTGGGGTACCTCAACCCCAAAAGGAGGTGAGGACAAGTCTCAACCTTACAGGAAACAGTCCCAATGACTTCCCCCTTCGTATGCCAAATACTTCTCTTTTGGCAGCCCCCTTGGGTGGAAAACTAGCACTTTTTTCTCAAAATTGGCAAACAATCACTCAAGACAAATGGGTTCTGAATATTGTGTCTCAAGGTTACAGGTTCCACTTTCACACTTTACCAAGGCTAAAGGGAATGCCAAACCTGCTACAAAATCAATGGGCAGAGGCTCAAAAACAAATTTCAGCCCTCATGGATATGAGAGCTATTCAAAAAGTACCACAGCAGGAATAAGGACAAGGATTTTACTCAAGACTCTTCCTGGTCCCCAGAAAGGACAAAGCCTGGAGACCCATACTAGATCTTTCAACTCTAAATACTTACCTGGATGTTCCGAAATTCAAAATGTTAACACTACAGCAGCTTCTTCCCATGCTGGGCAAGAAGGCCTGGCTTGTTACTTTGGACCTCAAAGAGGCATACCTGCATGTCCCTATCAGACAAGGTTGCAGAAGATACCTCAGATTCAAAGGTGGTACAGTGCACTACCAATTCTCTGCACTGCCCTTTGGCTTATCTACTGCACCCAGGGTCTTTACCAAGTGCCTGACACCAGTAATTGCATTTTGCAGACAAAAAAAGGAATTCAAATATATACATACCAGGATGACTGCCTCATTCAAACAGAAAGGACAGTATTCTAAAGCATCTGGCGTTTGTAAAAAGGTTGCTAATTTCTCTAGGGTACACAGTAAATGAAAATAAGTCAAAACTAGTACCCTCGCAACAGATAATATTCCTGGGTGCCAGCTTTAATTCAACGGCCCAGATGGCTTATCTCACACCAGACAAACAAGGACAACTGACTCAATATTTTCAACTACTGGCAAAAAAGTCCCATCTCCCTGCAAGAAAAATTCTGCAGGCCCTGGGATTCATGGCATCCTGCATACTTCTACTACTATATGCCAGACTGCATATGAGGAAATTACATTGGTACCTAAAAAGTGTTTGGACTCAACACTCTCACAGTTTAAAAGCAGTAATACCAATAATTCCCTGCCTACAACAGGAGTTTCGATGGTGGGCACAGGCATGTCACCTCAACAAAGGTCAGCCTTTCACTCTACCCACAGCCAGGCAGACTCTAACAACAGATGCTTCAGATTACGCCTGGGGAGCACACATGGCAGGAAAATGTATTCAGGGCAAGTGGACCACAAACCAAATGCATCTTCACATCAATCAAAAAGAGATATTGGCTGTTCAAAATGCCCTAACAGCTTTCAAGGACCTTCTGCATCCAGGATGGTTATTATTAAAGACACAACACCACAGTAATGTGGTACATAAAGAAGCAAGGGGGCACTCATTCTTATCCCCTATGCAGGCAAGCCATGACCTTGTGGAACACAGCTCTAACTTATCAAGTCCATCTGCAAGCACAATTCCTGCCAGGAAAGAAAAATACTCTGGCAGACGATCTAAGCAGAAATATCATGGACCCTCACAAATGGAAATTGAATCCACAAATCTTCAGCATGGTAACACAAAAATGGGGATGTCCAGACATAGATCTTTCTGCCTCCCCACTGAATTGCCAACTACAAAAATTCTGCACAAGGACTTACCACACACAAGCATGGAAAGTGGATGCTCTTTCGTTCAGCTGGAAAAGCCTAAAAGTTTATGCCTTCCCACCACTGCCTCTCCTTTCAAAGGTACTCCTAAAAGCCAGACAAGAAAAACCAGAGATGATCCTGATTGCTCCAGACTGGCCACGCCAGCACTGGTACCCAATCTTAAAGAACTTAGCTCAAGGCCCACCATGGATTTTGCCTCAAACTTCACACCTTCTGACTCAACAAAACAATCAGATCCTGCACGGTCAGCTCAAAACCCTAAACCTGGCAGCATGGCAGATTCATTAGTCAAACAGGTAACACCTCTTTCTAAAGCTGTTATGGATGTCATTTTGGAGGCCAGGAGGCCTAGCACCAGGAAATCTTACTCGGCAAAATGGAAGAGATTGTGTGCCTGGAACCAGACTCAAAGCCTTGACCCTCTTGTCCCAAACATCCCTCAGATTTTACAATACTTTACTGAGATGCTGGGCAAAGGCCTATCCTTCTCATCAATTAAGATCCATGCCTCTGCCATTTCAGCACATTACAACACGGATCCTCCATTATTCTCTCATCCCTTGCTAAAGCAGGACCTCAGAGGGGCTAAAAACATAAGACCGCCCCAGAGAGCACCAGCACCAACTTGGGACCTCAATTTCATTTTGGAAAAACTGACACTGCCACCTTTTGAGCCAGCCAATACAGCCGATCTAAAATTTTTATCATGGAAAATAGCTCTGCTCCTGGCAGTAACTTCAGCATGATGAGTCTCAGAGCTGCAGGCATTAATGACAGTGGAACCTTTTATAATTTTTCATCAGGACAGGGTTTCTTTAAGGACAAACCCTACCTTTATGCCAAAGGTGGTATCCAGTGTGGCTCTTAACCAAACCATCCATTTACCAACTTTTTATCCAATCCCCCAGAATAAAGGGGAGAAATTTCTGCACTCTTTGGACATACACAGGCAGCTACGCTTCTACTTGGACAAAACAAAAGCTTTCAGGAAAACTGAACAACTGTTTGTAGCATATGCTGCAGGATCACAGGGCAAAGCCATCTCAAAGCAGACTATTTCCAAATGGATAGGACACTGCATTCGTTACTGCTACACACAGCATGGAAAATCAGTCCGTAATAACATTAGGCCACATTCTACCAGAACAACAGCCACTTCAACAGCCTTTCTCAGAGGAGTACCAACCAAGGAAATTTTGGAGGCTGCAACTTGAGTTCAGTGCACACCTTTACCAAGCATTGCCACTTGCCTCTTTACACTAAATCCAGAGCAGGATTTGCCACTGCAGTTCTGCATGGCCTCATAGCCAATCCTAACTCTTTATAGACCAGCCACCCAACCTTAGCTTAGGGATTCTACCCAAGTATGATAACTGCAGCAGTGTAACACGATGAACATAGTGCAGATGTTCTTCGTTTTCCATTGCTGCAGTCCTTACTATTGGGTATAGTCCGCATCCAGTCGGCCCGAATACCAGAGTATAAGGCTGACGTCGGTCAGGGCGCATTAGACTGACGTCAGTACGTCAGGGTACTAATGCGCATGACCGGCGTCATATCCTCAGTCTTTTTTGCCGCGTGGTCCGATGCAGAAGCAGTTTTGTGAGTGCAGGTTGGCGTTCTGAAATATTTCCGAAACCGGAGTTTCAGACCGAATCAGAGTTGGCTAAGTACCCCGTTGGGGAATATTTTGGTTTTTTCTTGCCTCAGTATTTAACCGGATGTCAGAAAAAGTGAATAACTGTATTTCTTGTGGGAAACAAATACCTCATAGGGATTACCATACATTGTGTATACCTTGTTTAGGGCCTGAGCACGACGTTGTTGGTTGCCGCTCTTGTGCTAGGTTTAACAAACGCACTATTAAGAGGAGGTTAGACTGTGCCAGATTAGTGTTTGGGAAGCGTTGCAATTATAAAATGCCGTCGGATGCGCCGACAGCCGCTACGGCCAAGAAGCGCAAGGACAAAACAGCGAAGCCTAGGGTTGATGAACCGCAGTCCCGGACGCCGGGTCTTTAGGAGGCTCAGTGGAGCCAGAGGTTTTGCCAGGAGTTTCTATGGAGTCTCAGGCAGAAACTTTACTGTTACAGGATGTACCCTCTCAGGAGGCAGGCCAGGCTGAGGGGCTTCTCAGGTAACTATTCTTCCCTCTCTTCCCAAAGTAGTTAGAGCCTCTCCTTCTGTTGCCAAAACTTCTTTTAGATGTAGGCCAAGTTCAGCTTCAGTAGGGGCTTCTCCTAGCATTTCGGGTTCTGTACCTAAGAAACATATGCTTAAAATGGCAGAAGATTTGATTACTATGATTAGAGGTTCTATGGGCCCTCCTGATAAGAGGCCTAGGGTGGAACCAGAGTTTGACAGTTTTGAACAGGGTTCAGGGGCTTCTGAGTCTTCTGCGGAAGATTTGCAGGAGTATCCTCATTATTCTGATTCTGATGTGGATGATGCCACTCCTTCGGCTTCTCCTCCTGAGGATTTTTCATTTTCAGAGACTCTGCATTCCATGAGGGAGCACTTTAAATGGGAAGGCCAGGATTACTCTGATTCCAGGAAGAGGCTTAGGGAATTCTTGTTTACCCCAGCATAGGCCCTTAGCTATACCTCCTGTGTTGAATGTGGTGGAAGATGTTTTTGCAGAGGCTTCCTGAACCCTGATTCTTTGCCTCCTGCTCCTGTTAAACCTGATAGGTACTATAGGGTGCCCAAGCTCATAAGTATTTGTTTAAGAGTCCTAGGGCGGACCCAGAAACTGTTTCTCAGGGGCCTAAAGGTGTTAAGGCCTCTGTGGTTAAAAATCCTGTTCCCACTGACAAAGAGGCAAGGGCGTTGGATAGGTGGGGTAAGAAAGTGTATACTTCTTCCACTCTAGCCATGAGAGCGTTGAATTGTCAGTTTCACATGCTGAAATATCAAAATTATCTCCTTTCACAATTGAAATCTAAGGTGGATGCTTTGGCGGAAGGTATTGATTGTAAAGAATTGCTGGATTTAGTTTATGTGTCTGAACAAGTGGGCAAGCATTCTTTGCAATGTGGTTTTGATGCTGTGCAGGCCTCCTCGAGGGTGGCTGCCACTAGTTCTGTTCTTCGCAGGCATGCCTGGTTGAGGGATCAAAATTTGGCTGAGCATGTTAAGACAAGGATTTTGGATGCTCCTTTACAGTCTGATGTGTTGTTTGGTTCACCTGTGGAAGCAGTTTTAAAGAAAATGGAGGACAAAGCTAAGTCTATGCAAACTGTTAAAGATTTTTGCAGGTACAGCCACCAAGTTTAGTAGAAATTGGCCTGCTAAGGGGTGGACATATCCTGCTTATGATTCCCAGTCTAGGGGTAGGTCTAGACGTGGTAGGGGCAGGGCTCAAGGTTCTTTTAGGCCTAGAACAGGGAGTTCACCTGCTCAGACTTCTGGTGAGGGCAGGGGTCAGTCCTTTCGTAAACAGACCCAATGACCTGCCTTTTCAGCTGCCAGTAGATTCTCATCTGGCAGCTCCTTTGGGAGGACGACTGTCTCTTTTCAAAGAAAATTGGGATTTAATTACTCAAGACAGATGGGTGTTGGACATCATTCACCACGGTTACAGATTTTATTTCCATACAATGCCCCCTTTCAAAGGCATGCCAGACGTTCCTCCTCCACAAAGAAAAGAGGCTCACAAGCAAGTTTCTCAGTTACTCCAAATGGGGCCATTCAGCCAGTCCCTGTATCAGAAAGGGGCCTAGGATTTTATTCTCGCATGTTCCTAGTACCAAAGAAGGGGAACACGTGGAGACCGATTTTGGATTTATCTCTCCTCAACACTTATCTGGACATTCCCAAGTTCAAGATGTTGACGTTACAACAGCTTTTACCCTGCTGGGCAAAGATCACTGGATGGTAACTTTAGATCTCAAGGAAGCTTACCTTCATGTGCCTATCAGGCTAAGTTACAGGAAGTATCTGCGTTTCGAGCTGGAGATTCTCATTATCAGTTCTCTGCATTGCCCTTTGGCTTATCTACTGCCCAGAGTATTCACAAAGGTTCTGGCTCCAGTGATAGCTTACTTCAGGCTACAAGGAATTCAAATCTATCCTTATTTAGACGACTGCCTGATTCTGGCTCAAGAAAAGGAAGACCTTCTACAGCATCTGGAATATGTTATAGCAGTGCTAAGATGCCTAGGGTATTCTGTGAACGAAATAAAGTCCAGTCTAGTACCCTCTCAAGACATGTGCTTTCTGGGTGTGAGACTGAATACAGCAGCCCAGATGGCCTTTTAACCCCGGACAAACAAAAGAGTCTATCACTTTACTTCCATCAACTATCTCATCAGTCCGTGCTGACTGCAAAGACAGTCCTTCAAGCATTAGGGTTCATGGCATCTTGTATTCTGGTGCTTCCCAATGCCAAACTGCATATGAGGAAGTTACAATGGTATCTCAAAATGTATGGACACAGCACTGCCAGGATTTAGACACTGTCATTCAAATAATACCTTGCCTTCAAAGAGAATTTTTGTGGTGGGCTCAGGAATGTCACCTAAACAAGGGACTCTCTGTGACCCGGCCAGAGGCGAGTCAGATTTTAACGACAGATGCCTCGGACATTGCTTGGGAGCTCATCTAAATGGAAAGTGGATACAAGACAAGTGGCCTGCCAGACTACAGCATCTACATATCAACATGAAGGAGATGTTAGCAGTCCAGTTCGCATTACTGGCTTTCAAGGAGTTACTTCTTCCAGGGCAGGTGTTGATTCTAACAGACAACACAACTGTCATGTGGTACATCAACAAACAAGGGGAACACATTCTTATCCTCTATGCAGGCAAGCAATGATTTTATGGGAGACTGCCACGCTTGCACCTAACTCTTCAGGCAAGGTTTCTGCCAGGAGCACAGAACTCCTTAGCAGATGTGTTAAGCAGACAAATCATGGATCCCCACGAGTGGAAACTGGATCTTCATGTATTTCAGAAATTGACAGTGTCATGGGGAACTCCAGACATAGATCTGTTCGCTTCTCCACTAAACCACCAGCTGCCACAGTTTTGCACAAAGGGGTTTCATCACACAGCTTGGAAAGTGGATGCTCTGTCTTTCAGTTGGACAAACCTTCATGTGTATGCCTTTCCACCTCTGCCTCTTCTTCCAAAGGTACTGTTAAAGGTCAGACAGGACAGGCCAAGGATGATTTTGATAGCTCCAGATTGGCCTCCGCAACACTGGTACCCACTACTACGGAGTCTGGTAAAGAAGCCTCCATGGCCTTTACCTTTGATTCCACATCTGTTATCCCAGAAGGACGGTCATCTGCTCAATGTCAAGCTTCACTCTCTACATCTGACAGCCTGGCATATTCTGTGTTGAAACACAGCAGGTCTCAACTTCCTCAACAAGTTTTAAATGTGATTATGGAAGCTAGAAGACCTAGTACAAGGAAAGTGTACGAAAAATGGAAGAGATTTTTATTTTGGAGTAAAGCAAAGAATTTGGAGATTTCTGAGCCTAATTTGAGTATGGCTCTTCAATATCTTACTGAGTTACTGGACAAGGGTCTGTCCTTCTCTTCCATTAAGATTCATGCTGCAGCAATCTCAGCTCACTATGATTGTGACCCACCATTGTTTTCGCATCCTTTGTTCAAGCAGTTTCTTAGAGGGGCAAAGAATATAAGACCCCACGTAGAGCTCCTACTCCTGCTTGGGATCTCAATTTTGTGTTGGAAAAACTTACTCTACAACCTTTTGAGCCTGCGGCTACTGCTGAATTGAAATATTTGTCATGGAAGACTGCTTTTTTGTTGGCTATTACTTCTGCAAGAAGGGTGTCTGAGTTGCAGGCCCTTATGGCAGTCGAGCCCTTTTGATTTTCCATAAGGATAGGGTATCATTACGCACTAATCCTTCCTTTATGCCTAAGGTGGTTTCTAGTGTGGCTTTAAACCAAACTATTCATTTGCCTACTTTTTATGCAGACCCCCAAAATAAAGGGGAAAAGATTTTGCATACTTTAGATGTACACAGGCAATTGCGTTATTACTTAAGCAGGACTAAGGATTTTAGGCAGTCTCAGCAGTTGTTTGTTTCTTTTGCTTTGAGTTCACAGGGCAAGCCTGTGTCAAAACAAACTATTTCTAGGTGGATTGGCTTTTGCATTGCATTTTGTTATTCCCATCATGGCAAGGAGATTCCAGCTGGGATTAGGCCTCATTCCACTAGGGCTACTGCCACTTCAACAGCATTTCTACGGGGTGGCAACTAAGGATATTTTGGAAGCAGCTACTTGGAGTTCAGTGCATACTTTCTCTAAGCATTATCACCTTCCTATCTACTCTAAGTCTAGGGCTGGTTTTGCCACAGCTGTTTTGCAAGGCATGTTGTCAGCTCCTGCTTCTTTATGATTTGCCAGCCTCCCTTACCTCTGCTTTGGGATTCTACCCAATAGTAAGGACTGCAGCAATGGAAACTAAGAACATAGTACAGTTTTGTACCTACCATAAATGTAGATGTTCGAGGATTCCATTGCTGCAGTCCAATTTACCCTCCCTCCTTCCCTCTGTGTTTAGGGGTGGTTGTGTAGGTGAGTTTACATGCTTATATTTTTGTATATATTGTTCATGTTTTGGTGCAGGTATTTTGGGCCTTGTCTTTTTAGGGTCTTCTGACATCTGGGGCAAGAAAAGACTGAGGATATGACGCCGGTCATGCGCATTAGTACCCTGACGTACTGACGTCAGTCTAATGCGCCCTGACCGACGTCAGCCTTATACTCTGGTATTCGGGCCGACTGGATGCGGACTATACCCAATAGTAAGGACTGCAGCAATGGAATCCTCGAACATCTACATTTATGGTAGGTACAAAACTGTACTTTTTGTACCTACCATAAATGTAGATGTTCGAGTGTTCACACTGCTGCAGTCCAGGTTACCCTCCCTCCATCCCCTCTGTTCTAGCTGGACTTATCTATACCTTTCTATCCTATACAACCGTTGTGGTGTATTTGCTTGTAACTGAAGGTATTGTTTTAATTTTTTATATATGTTTTATTAGCAATATGTATTGCCTACCTACTTGGGGGCACCTGACATCTGGGGCAAGAAAAACTGAAGAAAATGGCGTCGGATACATCTTAAATACCCCCTGGCGCACTGACATCAGGGAAGAAGCGACAGCAACCGACGCTGGACCAAGACTTTGGAACTCTGGCCGACTGCGGGACTGCCTGACGGCAGGATAAACCCAAGTGTGATGACTGCAGCAGTGTGAACACTCGAACATCTACATTTATGGTAGGTACAAAACTATACTTTAGTGCTACTCCTGGATGTATTTAGTTAATTACAATCCTAATCTTTCTGATCAGGAAGGGAAGACTATTGATATTTACATGCTTCTGCAACTTAGATTTTCAGCAGTTTGAATTTTCAGTCTTTTATCTTAAAATTTTATTGTTACTAATTGTGAAAGTATGAGAAATGTATTGTCTGCAGTTTCACCTTTTGAGGAAAAACCTGCTTTAAATAATTTAGTTTTTTCACTTGTGCAGGTCACTTCTCATTGTTGACAGCATTTGTATGACTCAATTGATGCTTCTTCCAGGGCTATGGCCACTGGTACTGTTAGGAGGTTTGGCTTCATTCTCAGAACCTCCCAGATGATAAAAATGAGATTTTAAATTGTCTTTTGGATAGAGATTTAGGTTTAGAACCATGTGTTGCAGAGGTGTTCAGATAGTGTGATAAAAGGGTACATTGATTCAGGAAATCTTTACTATTCAACCCTTCTTTCCCAAATTTTCAACAGGATTTTCTAATCTGTCATTCAGTTTTGGGGAAAAAAACAAAACAAACCATCTCAACAAAAAGCAGGTAAAAAGATGTTTAAGAAGAAATGCCAAGGGCAGTCCAGTAAGTCAGAATGAGTATTTAAGAGACCTTGTCCATCCTCTCCCACCATGGCAGCCCCATTTCCCTTACAGAAATTTTGATTCTCCAGTTTTCTCTTTGGCAGCAGATAGTTTCAGACAACTGGACTCTGAAAGTCATTCATCAAAGTTACAGATGGCAGTGGGAGGAAAGTCTTCCTTTCCAGGAGCTAATTCCTCATCCACCTAACCAGATTCTTTAATTTCCACCTGTTCTTCATCAAATGCTGTCCTAGGAATGATAGAACCAGTTTCTCTTTCCCAGGTGGGGAAAGTTTTTTATTCAAGGAAGTTTTTAGTGCTAAAGAAAGAAAATGCCTTGAATCCAGCTCTGGATTTTTCTTTCCTAGAAGGTTTATGATCGTGCCCAAATTCAAAATTGTCACCTCACAACCTTTTACTTCATTCTCATTCAAGTTTACTTTTAACACTAGATTTAAAAGATGCTTATCATATTCCTATTCATCCAGACTTCAAGCATTTCTTATGGTTTTGTGGGTCTGAATCACATTTTCAAATGTTATTCATAGTGTTGAAGTACTGATTTTTGGGACTTCCTGTCATGCAGAAGCCCATGACCAGCCCAATTTCCAGAGTCTTTACATCATCCCTAGCTGACGGACACTGAGTATAAGAATGTCTGTTGGCACCATCTCCAGTTCTTTCTGGCTGTGCAGTTTGATGTGCTTCATCGTGTATGCAGTGCTTACAGTCCCTTGTTTGGCTATTTTTTTCCAGAGTTGTTTCTTTTCTCTACTCAGGTAAATACTTGGTTGGGGATTTTCCTCTTTTAAATTCATGTTTAGTAAGATTAATGGTTGCTTGATAGGGTTAATCAAATCCTGCATAAAGATTTTCACTTTGTTCTGTTTTGTGCCTCAGCACGAAGTCTGCAATTAACTTGATTGGACTAAATTTTGAGCAAAAACCGTTAAATGCAGGCCAAAGACCTAGCAGGTCATGTAGAATCCTTAGATGTTATGTTGTCTTCCCGCCTTCATTCTTACTGGATTGTTTTGGAGCTGATCCTCTGCTCCGACTCAGCCAAATACACTACCTCGAAGTCTCTAACTTGGCTTGTGGCAGAAAGGTATCCCATCATGCAGTGGTGTAATTACCCAGGTCTCATTTGCTGCTTTACGAGTTCGGATGCTGTCTTCCTGGCCATGGCTAAGTTCTTTAAAATCTTATATTTTTTCCCTTCATTAAGCTTTAATATTGCTTATTAGTAGTTAGTGGGTTTTCCGTATTTTAACTGTGTGCTGTAGTTTCGAGTGCTGTTTATCTTGCTGTTGTGTGCATTTGTTGGCTGTCGTTAATCGCAAGGCCTTTTTTGCTAATTTCCCATCTTATAGTGGTGTAGTTAATGTTACAGTAGTAGAAGTTAGTCTGTATTCCCCTTTTTTTGTATATATTAGCTTGTTTAACTTGGAGAGCTGATTTCCTGTTCTGTCTCTCTCTCAACTCTACTAGGTCCATTTAAGTTAGAGGGCCTAGTGCCCATTTAATTTAGAGGGCAGAGTTGTTTACCTTGTTCCCTTCTTATTAGGTATATTATTATACTGTTGTAATAGAGTTTGTTTAAAACTTTAAATATTTTTTGCGTGTGTTTTATCTTTTAGAGGTGTCTTTAGGCTTTTCCTGTTATTTTATTAGTGCAGTTCCCATCGTAAAATGTCAAAAGAAACTAGAGAGAAGGAACCCAAGGCTTCAGGATTTAAATGCTATCAGAAGATATCCATCACTGATGGGCATAATATTTGTGTTTATTGTTTGGGAGCTATTCACCTCCAGGAAATTTGTACCTTTTGTCATACTTTCAGCTCCCGTGTACTGCAGGAAAGAAAGAACAAACTTATATTCAAAGGGCTCCTGAAGCCTTCTTTTGATGAGGCTTTACAGAGCACTTCTAATAGGTCACCTTCCTCTAAGAGTGACAAGACTTCAAAACGGCCATCTCCTGCTTCTTCGGCTCAGTCAGAGCCGCTGCTAAAATTGGTTGAGACTTCTGATGCATCGATCTCCTCGGCTCCACAGCCCTCGGAACTGAGAGAGATCATAGACTTTATGACCTTATATGACCATATATCTATTACTCCAGTTTTAAAAATCTTTGCTGCTGACCCCAAGAAAACTATTAAAAGATAAAACAATGATATCTTTTTCTAGTATATAAACGCATGAAACAATATATGTATATATCAAATTCATACTATTATATCTATACTATTTATTATATAATTTATATATATTTTTTACATATGTCACTGGTATATGTTATATACCAAATGTTTATACTTATATTTATTTTCATATGAATAACTCATACTCATCATTTCTACATCTACAATTATGTATTCAACTGGTATTTCTATATGTATCCTTAGATAAAATGGTTAGTCACAAACTAGTATTGTACTAGTTGAATTGTGTGACTTTGGACACTAATTGTTAGAATACAAATAACATAGAAATATTTAAATAAAACATTAGTTTTTTAAAAAATAACTATATCATGTTTTAATACCATTATTATTACTATTTACATTTTTTTTAAATAATAACTATTTTGGTACATCACCACGATCAATTTGTTGCTTCCTTATAAAATTGGTGTATACCTTTAGTAGGAAGTTTTCTAGAATGGTTAAATCAACAAATTAATCAATTATTGTTTTATGCCAGCCCACTATTGGTTTAGTATGTAAGAGATGTATTTGTTAAACTTTAATTGTCTCTGAAGAAGTCTCCGAAGGGATACGAAAGCGCTAAGTCCATTGTAACTGTTCGTGCTGTCGTGGTACTTGTTAGAGTTAAATAAATCATTTTTTGTACATTGGACTTGTTCCGGCTGACTATTACTTGTTTGTGGCAGACTACTACCTTCATTGCTCTCTGACCAGACTGTTGGGATTTTGGTTTGTGATTTTTCAGCTCTCGCTGGTGCATTTGTGTTACTAGATCATTAGACTTTGACAGATCTAGTCTTTTGGCTCCAAGGCCTTCGGAACCGAAAGAGATTATAGTTCCGAGCTGGTCCACTGATTTGTTACCGGTCTCCCCTACCTTGAGATCTCCCATTTTGGAAAGCTCTCACTCACCAACCCTCTTCTCCAGGTTTTCTAGGAACTTATCAGACGATGATGTGGACAGACTTTTGAAGTCGCTGGCTAAATTGTTTTCGGCTTCGGAGCCAGCCAAGTCTATGACTATTACATCTATGATGATTCGTTCTCCAAGCCAAGCTGGATCTTTGGAGCCAGAATGCCAGGTACTGCTTGCTGTAGATTCTTCGGTTCTGAGAGCCCTTCAGGAGATTTTGGAACTGGTCCCTGCTCTGACATTCTCTGTGCCTTCTGGGGGTGTCTACGAGCCAAAGTTCTCCGGTCGGCTCCAGAAGGGACGCTCAAACCCGAGTTTGTTTGGTTCCGAGTTTACCTGTCAGAACTTCGGCTCGGTTGAGCTCAGCTCCTTCATCAGCCTCGGAGCTGATCTCTTCAGAACTGGGGATTCCCTCTGTTTACTCGGAACCTGGTGTCCTCTGAGCCGGGGGGGGGGGGTGGACCTTCGATCTGATGAGTGTACTGTCCCCACCTACAGCTCTACACAATGATACTGGTATCCCCCCCCCCAAAGCACCAGCGTCTGTCTCGGCATCACCCCATCCATGGGACAGCAGAGATTCAGAACCTCAGGGAGCCCCATTGGGCAAGCCCCACTCTTCTGAGACCTCTTCAGAATATCCTTCTGAGGAGGCTTCTCAAAAGAGAACATGCAAGAGGAAGCATGTAGAGTCCCCTGAAGAGTACATCACCTTTGACACTGACCTCGATGAGTCAGAAGGGTCCCCACGGTTGTCCTCTGAAGATATCTCCTTCGCAGATATTCTAGAGATCCTGAAACAAAGTGGCTGGAAATCTATCAGCCCTTCTGATGAGTCGGTGTACCTGAAGGCTTTTGGATCTCAACTTACAGCCTCTTGGGTGTCTCCACCTTTCAGTGAGCTATTGGAGTTTGTTAGTCGAAAGGCATGGGAGTCACCGGACACTATGGAACCAGTCCCTCGGAGGTCAAATAAGTTCTTGTCAACACCTGTGGAAAAAGAATTTCTCAAGAAAGTCGTTCCTGTAGATGCTATGGTGGTGGTAGCAGCAACCAAGTAGGAACTTGCTGAAACATCATCTGTCCATCCACCGAACAAGGACTCCCCGGAAGATGGACAGATATGGGAAGTGTGTTTTTTTATCAGCGACTTTTTCCCTTAGATCGCTGAACTATTTTTCACACTTTACAAGGCTAAAAAGAGATCTGAAGGAGTTAGGAGGTGCCCTCCAAGGTTCATTGGCTGCGGGAATGTCAGAAAACGTCACTTCTTCGCTATCTACCTTAAATTGTATCGTTAACTCCTCCATGAGACTAATATCCTATGAAGCAACTGGAGCGAGCAGGGCAACGGGTTCAAGAGTTTCCCTGAGGAGGCACTCCTGGATGCGCTTGTGCAACTTTGTGGAGCCTATCAAGACTACCTTTTACCAACACCCCTTTTGATGGTTCCTCACCCTTTAGACCTAAAGTCAAGGACACACTCAACAGATGCGAGCAGGAATGGAAAACTCTCTCTGCCGTTGGAGTATGTTTTTTCCGTCCCTTCAAGACCTTATTCTAAAGGTCAGAAGAGTGGGAAATTGTGGTTCAAATGATCCCAGGGAGTGTTTCTCACTGTTGCAGTCATCATATTTGGGTTATCCCTGCCAGGGTAGCCCTCAATTGACCTGAATACCAGAGGCTTAATATTTCTGCTTTGGTTGCCGTCGCTCCAGGACTGATGTCAGTGCTATAAATTAAGGCAGCCAGCACCATTACATCAGTCTTTCTTGCCATGGAGCCTGAAGCAGAAGCAGTTTGCATGAGTGCCTGTCCGCCCCTACCCAAGTTTTTAATTTCCAAATTGAAGTTGAAGTCTTCTGAAGCTAAGTAACCTGTTGGGGATCCTTTTCTCTTGCTCTAACCAAAGTCAGAAAAAGTTAACAATTGTCTTGCCTGTGGAAATCAAATACCACACCAAGATTTTCATTCTTACTGCATCACTTACTTAGGCCCAGACCACGACATCCCCCGCTGTCACTTTTGTGCTTTGTTCAATACCAGAACTATATGTCGTCGGGCCCTTATTGTAGCTAGATATTTTTGCTCTCAGTCCTCGAATTCCGATATGGCTTCGATAAGCTATCCGACAGCAGGTTTTCCGAAAAAAGTAAAGATAAAGACAGAGACCGCACAGGTCCAAAACTGCTGACGATGATTCCGTTAAGCTAGTCGTCAGTTCTCCTGTCCTCAGTGAGGCACTTTCGCAGTCCTTGATACCTGCTTCTGTGGAGTCGCAGGCTGCTACCAAGACCCTTTTGGAGTCCAGTATGCCGCAAGACTCTTCATCGACTAAGGATCCTGCGGATGTCTCTACCTTGGATGGGTCTGGAGCCGCTGAGCAGGCACTGGCTTCTGAGCAAGTACTTCACACTACAGATTCTCAACACAGACAGACTTTTGCGTCTACCGTTCTTTTGAAAACTACAGAGTTTCTAAGGCCCAGGGTATGAACCACACCCAAGAAACTGACGACTCAAACTTAGGCACCTGCTTCCTTGCCTCAGTCTCAGATGCTTAAAATGGTGGAGGACCTTGTAATGCTTATCAAGGGATGCCAGGCTACCCCTTCCAAAAGAAAGAGATATGTCCACAGTAGTTTTATCTGAACAGGAGTCCGATGAGACTGATGCATCTGAATATGAAGATATGCAACCCGTTTCTGCTTATGAGGATTCTGATGCAGAGGAATCCATCCCTTTAGCCTCTCCACCCAAGGACTTTTCCTTGGTGGAAACCCTACATACCTTAAGGGAACATTTCCAATGGAAATGTCAGGACTACCCTCAGTCAAAAAAGAGACTCAGGGAATTCTTAGATCTAGCACAGACATCTGGCCATTCCTCCTGTCCTGGATGTTGCAGATGATGTTTTTATGGAATCCTGTTTGACTCCTGACACCCTCCCTCCTGCTCCTAGGAAACCAGACGCGTACTACAGAGTAATTGACTCTCACAAATTTCTTTTCAAAAATCCTACTGCTGACCCCAAGGTTATCTCTCAAGGACCTAAAGGAATTAAGACAACTTATGCTAAGAATCCCACCCCCTCAGATAGGGATACCTGACCATTAGACAGATGGGGTAAAAAAGTATACACCTCTGCTACTCTTGCTATTAGAGCACTAAATTGTCAGTTCTATATGCTGAAATATCAGCAACATTCCATGGAACTCCTCAAACAAAAAATATCTTCTTTTCCTGCTTGTGCAGAAAATAGAGTTACAAGAGTTGATGCATTCTGCAAGTCAAGTAACTAAGCACACCTTACAATGTGGTTTTGACGCCCTAGAAGCATTTTGCAGGGCAGCAGTCACTGGTTCTGTCCTTAGAAGGCATGCTTGGCTAAAGGAACAGCCCTTGCCAGACCATGTCAAATCCAAATTATTAGAAGCAGCACTGCACAAAGACAACTTATTTGGCACTAAGACAGAGGAGGTCTTAAAAAAGATGGAAGAAAAAGCTAAATCTATGCAGACAGTTAGACTTCTTGCAGGTCCAGCCACCGAGGTTCAGTAGGCATTGCCCCTCCAAGCACTGGTCATTTCCTGACCCTCCAGGTCAGCTCAGCCCAGACCCCAGGGAAGCAGGCCCCCCTTACAGCAGCCCCAGGGAATGCAGTGAGCTAAGCAGTGGAGTTCCTCCTCTTCAAAACCAGGGAGTGCTATGCCACCCCCTCATGGTAAGAACTCACAATGACTTTACACTTCCACCCCCTTCCTCCGCCCACCTGTTCTTGCCCCTATGAGGAAAACTCTCCTTCCATGTAAGCACCTGGGCCACCATTGTCAATGACCGCTGCATCCTCAACATAGTGCCCCAGGGATACAAATTTTATTTCCACACACTACCAACCCCAAAAGGGTTTGCAGATCTTATCCAGAACCAGTGGGCAGAAGTCATAATGCAAGTCCTTTCCCTGCTCTCGATGAGGGCACTAGAGTATGTTCCTGCAGAACAGGTATGCCAAGGTTTCTCCTCCAGACTCTTCATGGTACCCAGAAAAGAGGGCACCTGGCGTCCCATCCTCGATCTGTCCATTCTAAGCACTTTCTTGGTGATACCAAAATTCAAAATGCTCACACTCCAGCAACTTCTACCTATGTTCTCCAAGGATGCTTGGTTAGCCACCCTAGGCCTACCTACACATCCCAATCAAGGAATCTTGCAGGAAATATCTCTGTTACAGGGCAGGATCACTGCACTTTAAGTTCTCTGCACTTCCCTTTGGCTTATCCACTGCTCCCAGAGTTTTCACAAAATGCCTGGCTCCCAGCATTGCTTTTTGCAGACAAAGAAATATTCAAATTTACCCATAATTAGACTACTGCCTGATTCACGCAGACAGTCAGGAAAAGCTGCCAAAGCACCTGACCTGTGTAAAGAACCTACTGACCTCCGTGGGCTATATTATCAACGAAAATAAATCCAAACTGTTATCCACACAAAAAATTGTATTCCTGGGGGCAAGCCTGGACACGGCATCCCAGATGGCACTCCTTACACCAGAAAAACAAACCTACCTGACAGCCTACTTCTCTCAACTAGCCACCAGACCCCAGTTATCCACAAGGAAAGTCCTGTAAGCTTTGGGTTTCATGGCTTCTTGCATTCTACTCATTCCATATGCCAGACTGCATATGAGGAAACTACAGTGGTACCTAAAAAGCCTTTGGTGTCAACACTCCCAAGACCTGGAAACTCTTATACTTTTGATAACTTGTTTAAGGAAAGATTTCCTTTGGTGGGCAGCAGCATGCAACCACAGCAAGGGACTACCCTTCTCACAACCCCACGCCGCCCAGACCCTCACTATAGATGCATCAGACTATGTCTGGGGTGCACACCTGGACGGTAGGTGCATTCAGGGCCAATGGAGGCCAAACCAAGTACATCTGCACATCAGCGAAAAAAAAGATGTTAGCTGTTCAGCAAGCTCTGACAGCCTTCACACCCCTACTCTCCCCGGGTACTCTACTGATCAAAACAGACAACACCACTGTGATGTGGTATATCAACAAGCAGGGAGGGACTCACTCATGTACCCTCTGTGCAGGCTCGCCATGACCCTTTGGCACACAGCTTCAGCCATGCAACTACACCTGTTAGCACATTTCCTGCCAGGCTCTCTAAACTCTCTGGCAGACAACTTAAGCAGAAATCTTCTGGGCCCACATGAGTGGCAGCTAGACCAAAGAACCTTCACCCTTGTAACCCAGAAATAGGGCACCCCGAAGGTCGACCTCTCTGCTTCCCACTCCAACCATCAGCTCAGCAAATTCTGCACCAGGGAACCTCACAGCAAGGTCTGCAAAGTGGATGCTCTGTCCTTCGAGTGGGTCAACCCCTCGGTCTATGCATTCCCCCTCTACCGCTCATTACATGGGTACTGCTCAAAATAAGGGAGGAAAAACCGAGGATAATCCTGATTGCCCTAGACTGGCCATGTCAGCATTGGTACGCTCTGCTGCATAACCTGTCACCACTGCCACCATGACATCTCCCTCAGATCCCAACACTCCTGACCCAGAGGAATTGAGAATTCATGCATCCCCAATTGCAGACCCTCAGTCTAGAAGCCTGGCTTATTCACTCACCACTGCACAAGCAGCCAATTAAGCAAACAAGTTCTAGATGTTATATGTGAGGCCAGATGCCCTGCTGACAAGTGGAGAAGGTTTTGCACCTGGATCCAGGCTAAGGGAGCCGGAACTGCACAGCCCTCCCTACCTCTCATCCTGGATTACCTATTACACAGGGGTCTATCCTTCTCTCCCATTAAAATTCATGCATCTGCCATCTCTGCTGATTTCAGCACAGAGCCACCTCTTTTCTCCCACCCTGTCATCAAACAGTTCCTAAGAGGGGCTAACAACTTGAGGCCACCCAGAAGAGCACCTACCCCAGCTTGGGACCTTAACTTTGTTTTGGAAAAGCTCACCCTGCCCCCCTTTGAACCAGCGGCATCAACAGAGTTAAAGTTCCTCTCATGGAAAACAGCCTTCCTTCTGGCATTCACTTCACCTAGTAGAGTATCTGAGCTACTAGGTGAATGGCTGTAGAGCCCTTCATCATTTTCCATGTTGATAGGGTCTCCCTCAGGACTAACCCATCCTTCATGCCAAAAGTGGTGTCCATTGTGGCTCTCAACCATTCCATTCATTTGCCCACCCTGTTCCCTAACACACAAAACAAGGAGGAAAGTATTCTGCACTCTCTAGATGTGCACAGACAGCTCAGATTCTACCTAGACAGGACTAAATCATTTAGGAAGACTAATCAATTGTTAGTCACCTTTGCTGCAGGAGCAGAGGGCAAGGCCATATCTAAACAAACCATTTCTAAATGGATAGCACACTGCATCCATTTCTGCTACAAGCAGCACTGGAAACCTCCCCTCAAGGGTGTCAGGACACATTCTACCAGAACAACCTCCACCTCTACAGCTTTCCTCAGAGGGGTCCCCACCAGAGATGTCCTGGATTCTGCAACATGGACATCTGCTCATAACTTCACCAAGCATTACCACCTGCCTGTCTTCTCCAAATCCAGGGCAGGCTTTGCCACAGCAGTCTTGCAGGGCATCCTAGCCAGCCCCCAGTCTTCTTGACTGCCTCCACCATTTTCTTCAGCTTTGGGAATCAACCCAAATGTGATGACTGCAACAGTGAAACACGAAGAACGTAGTACAGTTGTGTACACTTACCATAATTGTAGATGTTAGAGTGTATTCACTGTTGCAGTCCTGGTTTCCCTCCCTCCATCCCCTTTGTCTCTCTCTCTCTCTCTATCCTTACAAGAATTTTTTGGTATTTAATTTCTACTGGTGGGTGGTGTTCCACCATAACCTAGCTCCCTCTTGGGGGTGCCTGACATTTAGGGCAAGAAAAGCTGATGTAATGGCGTCGGCTGCCTTAATTTATAACACTGACAACCTGACTTCAGTCCTGGAACAACTGCTACCGATGCAGAAATACTAAGCCTCTGGTATTCGGGCCAACTAAGGGCTACCCTGGCAGGGATAACCCAAATGTGATGACTGTAGCAACAGTGAATATACTCGAACATATACATTTGTGGTAAGTGTACACAACTGTACTTTTTTCAAGACGCACAAATTGAACCCTTCCCCAGGGGCAGAGGGGGAGGCAAATAATGGTAGACGTTCTAGAGGCAGAGGGGGTATGCAAAACCAGGGTCACCATGATACCTTTCATGGCCGGCCCTACCAGCACTCCTGAAAGGAGGCCCATCTGCTCTACTCTGGAGACAGTCAGCGGGGCGTGTATCTTTGTACCCAGAAGCCTGGCGAGACGTCACAAGAGACAAGTGGGTACAAAGTCTAATATCCAGAGGCTATTCCATCCCTTTTTGCCATCCTGCCCCACAGGTCAGAACAATCCCGGATGTTCCACCCAGTCAAACGGAACAAGCAACTGTAGAAATTCAAAAGTTGCTAGACAAAATAGTCATCCAAGAATTCACCACAGACCAAATAGGATTTGGAACTTACTCAAGATTCTTTTTAGTGCCAAAAAGAACAGGGGACTGGAGACCCATCTTGGATCTCAGCAGACTAAATTAATCCATGAAGAAGTCCAAGTTCTGAATGGTGACACTGCAGTCAATTCTTCCCTTTTTAAGGAAAGACAATTAGATGTGCTTAATAGACCTCCAAGATGCGTGCTACCACATGAAAATGGACAGAGCATCAAGAAGTCACTTATGCTTACGGCTGGGAGCCAGTCATTATTAGTTTCGAGCTCTGCCCTTTGGTCTCACTACAGCCTCCAGAGTGTTCACCAAATGCATGGCAGTAGTCATGGCTCACTTGAGACATCTGGGATTCCAAGGGTTTCCATACCTAGACTACTGGCTCCTAACTGCCACCACCAAGCATCTACTTCAACAGGTGAGGGACACCACTCTTCAAACTTGTTCCCGGTTAGGGATTACAGTCAATTTACAAAAATCTGCCTTGTTGCCTTGTCAACATATTACATTCATAGGCGCAGCTCTAGACACCGTCTCCATGATGCCATGACCTCCGCCGGACAGGGTCTCTGTTCTCAGGCACAAATAGCAACCTTTTACCCAAAAACAAAGTGAAGACAGACTATTTTGAAACTCCTAGGGACTATGACTTTAATGATCACCTTAGTTCCCCCAGCCAGAATGCATATGAGAATTCTTCAATGGCTTTTATTTGCTCAGTGGTCATTACAATAACTTCCCATGTCTCACCTAGTCAGAATCACAGACTCATGCAAGAGAGATCTCCTATGGTGGCTTTGGTCCGACCCTGTGACCATAGGATGACTCATTGTGCCACAACTATCTGTAGCTACTGTGACCACGGACGCCTCTCAGGTTGGGGGAGGGGGCATTATCTGGAAAGGATTGTCCAAGGCACATGGGAAGACCATTAGGCCCATCTGCACATCAGTGTTCTAGAGATGAGAGCAGTGCTCCTAGCACTGCAGGCACTCCAGGACTCACTTCCACTAGGAACAATTGCAATCCAGTCAGACAACATGTTGGTAGTCTGGTACATAAACAAGGAGGAACCAGATTATTTCCCCTTTGTCAAGAGGACCTGATTGTGTGGCAATGGGCAGTTTCTTCCCAATGTTTTCTAGTAGCAATGTACATCCTGGGAAAATCCAGCGTGATAGCGGACAAGCTCAGCAAGGCGATTTTAATGCCTCACGAGTGGTCCCTGATCACAGCATAGTGGAGGAGATCTACCGAAAATGGGGCCAGCCTTGCTGCGATCTTTTTGCCACTGCCATGAATGCCAAATGTAGCAGCTACTTGCCCTAATCTCACCTCCGGGGGAGACGCAGAGAGACGTGCTCATTCATGATTGGCCCTTGGACTTCTTTATGCATTTCCCCCCTTTCCTCTCATACCAAAAGTCATCCAGAAAGCAACATTTTTGGGAAGCAGGCTTGTTCTCATTGCCCCCTACTGGCCTTGTCAGATTTGGTTCCCCTGCCTATGGCCTCACCTACAGGAGAAGCCCTGGGTTCTGGACCTAGTTCCAGACCTTCTGACTCGTATGTCCAGACCTCTTCATCCCATTCTCCAAACCCTCAGTTTGACAGCATGGCTGCTCCACTTTCAAACCTAGTCCATCTTCAAGACTTCACACCAGCAGTGAAACCCATTTTGGTATCCTCTCACAAGGCTTCGACCAGAAAGTTATATGCTAGTAAATGGAAGAGGTTTTCCTGTTGGGCACAAGCAAGAGATATTGACCCTTTCTCTGCCCCTATCAGTTCAGTTTTGGAATTTCTGGCAGAACCTTTTCATTAAGGCTCTGCAGCAGCTACAATTAGAGTTCAACTAGCTGCAATATCTAATTTCCACATTGGTGAATATGCTCCTAACCTGATGTCACACAAATTGTGTAAAGCATTCTTCAAAGATGCTTGTTTATTAAGACTTCACATAAAAGAACCTCTTCCTCCATGGGATTTGAATTTTGTTCATACTCTCCTAACATTAACTCCTTTTGAGCCTGCGTCATCTTGTGAGCTTAAATTCCTTTCTTGGGAAACTATTCTTCTGGTAGCTATTACATCTGCAGAAGAGTTTATACCTACGTACTAATCCGTCCTTTGTGCCAAAATTTGTTCCCAGACCAATCTAAATCAATCTATTGAGCTCACAGTGCTTTTTCCCAATCATAGCAACAAGGTAGAGTCCAAACTTCAATTGGATGTGCATAGACAGCTTAGATTTTACCTGCATAGAACTAGATTTCAGGAGAACATATGAATTGTTTATTTCCTTTTCTGAAGCAGAAAAAAGGGCATGCCAGTTTCTAAAATTACACTTTCAAATTGGCTATCAAATTGCATTATCTTTATATATGCCTCCAGTAACAGGACTTTACCATTCAAAGTTAGAGGCCACTCAGCCAGAGCATTAGCAACATCCTCTGCTTACCTTGTCAGATTGTCAATGGATTGTATTTGTGCTGCTGCTACATGGACATCTCCTCATACGTTTATTACTCATTACAAAGTGGATTTGGCCTCAAGGGACAGGGCTTCCTTTGGTTCCACTGTGATCAAAGGTGTTCTTCCATGAGCCACCCAGGGACATGGTGCTAGGGATGCTGTCCCATCCATTAAGAATGAAGACGAGCTAGGACAACATAACATAAAGAAGCTATGTACTTACCATAATATTCCATGTTTGTTGTCCATCTCGCCATTCATTCTTACGACCCTTCCACCTTCCCCAGCCAAGGACACCTAGAGGTGAGGTTTCCTTCCTTACTAAGGAGCACATTTGTAGTTTTCATTGTTGTTTCTATACCTGAAGTATCATTTGTAGTTTAGTCAGATTATTTATAGTTGGCAGCAAACAAGATCTGGGGAATTGCACCACTGCATGATGGGATACCTTTTTGCCTTGAGCCAAGTTAGAGACTTCGAGCTCGTGTATTCGGCCGCCCCTTGCTCCAAACCCATCCAGTAAGAATGAATGGTGAGATGAACAAAAAACATGGAATGTTATGATAAGTTCATAACTTTTCTTTTTGGTTCCATCCACATATTTGCAACTACTGCTTCCGCCAGCATTATCCCAAAAAAATATAAAGACAAAAAAATTCAAAGAAAAAAGACACTGAAAGTTCAACAGTCTCTTGGACCATGCTACCTAGTCCACAAATGACTTAGTTTGTGGTGCCTTTGCAGCCCTCTGGTCCAGTGAATTCTAGGCTCAAACTCTGTAGCGGAACCCTTCAGGATGCCACTATGGTTCCAGGTCTTCCATTCACTTCTTCCACATCATCATCAGT
The DNA here is from genome assembly GCF_019279795.1 of Protopterus annectens. Lineage (NCBI taxonomy): Eukaryota > Metazoa > Chordata > Ceratodontiformes > Protopteridae > Protopterus > Protopterus annectens. The sequence goes on from NC_056748.1 coordinate 905,369,640, forward strand.
CAAGTCTCAGTTTGCTCTGCAGGCCATAGCTTCAGCCGTTCATGCCATAGTTCTGATGGAGACTTCTCAACTTCCTCAGCCTTGGAAACACAGACCAACATCATGGTCAACAGACTGCATCCTTTGGTTACTTTGACAAAATGGACACCAAAACCGAAAAGAACCATCAGCTTTCCTCTTCCGACTCCTCAGCCTTATGCCACTTCAGCTCATACCAAAGTTGAAGACCACTTAAAAATCACCCAGGAGTTCATGGCCTTCATGAAATCCAGGGAACCCAACCACATGCAGACCACTACCACCGAGGGCTTCCCATCCAAGAGGCCTAAGGAGGTAGCCTTTCAAGGAGATTAACATTCCTCACACTCTGAGAACAAAGAGGAATTATCCTACTGTGAGCCCCTTCGAACCCAACCTTACTTCGGACTCACTCTGATAATACCCTCTCATCTGCCTTATCCCCAGAGGACCTCTTTTTTCAGGGATATCCTTCATAAATGAAAGAGGCTTTTTACTGGAAAGCAAACTATTCTCTCAAGTTCCAGCTCATTATAAGGAATTACTGACATTACCTTCAACTAGACCACTAGCTATCCCCTCATAACATGTGGTGCTTGATTACATTTTTGAAGACCTCTTTTTAAACCCAGATTCCCTGCCATCTGCTGACAGAAAGCCTGACCAGTTTTACAGACTACTTGACTTACACAAGAGCCTTTACAAAAGCCTTAAAGCAGATCCCTCAGCAGTTTCTGCTGAATCCACTAATGGAATACCAAAGGGTGCAACAAGACAACCCTGCCTAATGACAGGGAGAGCAGACTTTGACAGGTTTAGTAAAAGATATATATTTTAGGTACCCTTTCCGTGAGGGCACTTAATTGCCAATTCCACATGCTAAAGTACTTAGAATCCCTTCAGGACCAAATTATTTCCAAGTCTGAGACGGTTTCTGACAAAGTCTTGTCTAATGAAATTCAGGAGATAGCTATGGCAACCTTATACGTTTCCAGGCACTCCTTAAAACATGGGTATGATGCAGTAAATGCACCATGTAGAGTAGCTGCCACTGGCTCAGTCATTCGCAGACATGCATGTCTCAAGACTCCTCCACTCTCAGGCCAGGTCATAGCAGAGCTGCTGGATTCTTCTTTAGACAAGGAGTTCTTGTTTAGACCCCCAGATGAAATGGTGCTCGAAAGGCTGGACAAAAGTGGAAAACATTAAAATAGTGAAGGAGCTTTATCTGCCACTTATACCTAGGTATAATAGGAACTACCCCTCCCATGTTCTGGCTTTTCACCCACAGACAGGACAAGGTAAGGTCTCCCTGTGCTGAGAATGCCATACTGTCTTGAAGGTATAAACCAGAACAAACAGAGACCAGGGAGTTCCAGAGAGTCCACCCAGCACATAGATCAACTGTGACCATCCTCGGCTCCTGACCCCTCTTCTCCTACTCGTCCCCTACCATCTGACAGGAAGACCTTTGTCCTTCCTACAAGGATGGAAAATGATTACCAAGTGGGTCCTTGGTATAGAAAGGAAGCTAGTCCAGTCAATTTAGAGAAATTTCCCCCTTCCTGGGCATACCAAAACAACCAAAAGAGCAGGAGAGTCTCCTATAGTTTATCCTTTTATGCTTATTGCAACAGGGATTCATTCGACCTTTTCCTCCAAGTCAGCAAGGAGAATGCCTTTAAGTATTTTTCTTGTGCCAAGAAAAGAAGGCACTTGGAAGTCTATCTTGGAGCTGTCAAGGCTAAACAGATCCCTTTAAATTTCAAAATTCAAAATGTTGACCTTACAAGAGTTACTTCCTGTTTATATTCTAGGATGATTACATGGTTACTCTAGACCTAAAAGGACACTTAACCTTCATGTCGCTTTTGCACACTACCACCAGAAGTATCTCCACTTCGTAACAGCTGGCTTACGCTGCCAATTCTATCCTTTACTCTCTTTAATTTATCCAAGTCTTTTGGGTTTCTTATTACCATGACAGGAATGGACCCCATTCCTAAATCAAAGTACGATCAAAAGTTCATGAAGTTAGTATTGTTTCATTGCCCTTCTATTCCCATATTGAAGTACTCATAACATGGTAGAGATCCCCGCCTAGGCGACCCTAATGTCTGACCAGTATTCCAAAGACTTAAGCTATTGCAAGATACATGCGACATTGCACATAGAACAGCTAGGCATTGGCCATAAAAGTGACATCTGCAAGTACCATCCTCAGAACCTCTCTGCCACCATTCCAAATGACAGCTTCCAGCTGTCTGTCTGATCACTGAATATTTCTCTTCAATTCAGATAAGTACCCCACTGGGGAAAACCTTTTTACTGTTTTGCTACTGCATGCTAGTTAGAGGTTAATGTCATCCAAGAAGGGCAAGTGCCACTGTGGAAGACCGATTCCCCATAAAGACAACCACGACCAGTGTCTTATTTTGTCTGGGGTCCGATCACGATTACAAGGCCTGTGGCATCTATCAGGCATCCATCCCTAAAACTCTCTGCAGTCTTCTGTCTGCCCACCCTTAATATATACCTTGAAAACCAGAGAGTAAAGTGACTACCACTAGGTATGGAAGGTACTGCAAGTCCATCAGGTGATTCCCAAAAGAAAAAGGCAAAAAAAAGTAAGGCCTGAATCTTTAGCTGCACCTTTGATCCCGGACATCCTTCTGGAGGCCATTGAAGGCCCAGAGGTACATACAGTGTTGGGTCCTCCTCCTTTGGCGGTACTGATCTAGAAGCTGCTAGGGAGGGTTTCTACAGCATGTCCGCAGAGATTTTGCAGACGTGTAGCTCGCTCCTTCTAACGTTCCTCGCAGTACCTCTCCTGCCCCTTCCATTTAGGCCTTCCACTTAAGAGGAAACACAAACAAAAACATGCTTCTCCCACTCAGGAGCCCTCGCCAGATTGGCAAGCCTTTTCTCAAGAGATTTTGAATGCTTTCATGGCACTTAGGACTTCCACCTTGCACCCTCCTACTCTACCATCTCCTATGTCCCCTCCTTCAGCTGTTGAAACTAGAGGCCTCTAAGAAAGAGGAATCATCCTCTGATGAATCCCTGGCTTACTCCACTCAAATTGACTCTCCTCTGGAATATGCCCCCCTGAAGTGGATTCCAACAGTTGGGATTCTCCAGCAGAAGATATTACTTTTGGAGAAACTGTTTCCAGAATGAGGGACTATTTCAAGTGGGAAAGCTCACAAGTAAAAGAAAACAAGCCAGCAACTGGTGAACCGCTGAAAAATAAGTAGTTTAATAATAAACTACCAAAGCAACATGAGAGCTCACAAACATACCGGTTTCGGCCCAGATTTAAACCTGGCCTTCTTCAGTGTATTACAAGGAAGCCAGTCATGAGATGCTTTTATATAATCATCAAAAAATTATGATTGGTTAATCAAAAAAATACTATGCTCATGAATATTCATCAAAACTGTATACTTTCCAAATATATTAATAAACATTCATTAGATCTTGGGTTGAAGAATACATCAAAAATACATCAAAACTGGACATACTATACTCACAAATATTCATCAAGAATATATACTTAACCACATTTATTTATAAACATTCATTAAGCCCTGGGTTAAAGAGTGCACCAAGTTTGGTAATCCATTTCTTTTCTTTTACATTATGTTTTTTATGCCAGCCACATTTATTGGTTCTATCGCCAATAACTTTATCAATAATTGTGAAATGAAATTGTGCCTTATTATGTACAAGTGTGTGTTTATATAGTGCATTAGATGTTTTTTTGCATCTAATGTCACTCAAATGTTCCGACACACGTAACCTAACTGGTCGAGAGGTTTGCCCAACATAAAATGAGTGACAGGTGCAACATGCCATATATATGGCCCAATCAGTATTACAGTTGGCAAAAAATTGAATATCAAAAACTCTATTACTATTTCTGCTAGTGAATTCTTTTGTTTTCACCATACATTTACAGTTGACACAGTGGCCACAGGGAAAACAACCAATAAGTTTATCCCCCAAAATAGTTGTTTGATATACCTGGGGTAAGGTAGATTCAAAATGGTGTTTGTAATGATTAAAATATCCCGCTAGGTTCTTTCCTTTGCAAAAGGAGAATGAACATTTGTTGGGAATAATTGCTTTGGTTCTGACATCTGCTTCCAGTATATTCCAATTGTCCCTAATAATGTTCATGAAATTATTAGTGTTTCTGCCAAATGTGGTTGTAAAGCGCAGTATATTTGTCTTTGTGGGTTTCTTTTTGTACGTCAAAAGATTTGATCTGTGTAAACCTGAGGCATAATTACGAGCCATTGTAACATACCCTGAGTTATAACCCCTATCCATAAATCTATTATGCAGATCTTGAGCGTGATGAGCAAAACTAGTATTGTCAGAACAGTTACGTCTGATTCTAATGAATTGTGATTTTGGAATGTTTTTGGCGATTTCAAGGCAAAGATTATGGATGCACCTCTGGACAATAACACCTTATTTGGATCTAATGCTGCAGCCCTCTTTTAAATCTCTTCAAGAGAAAGGAAAAAGAACTTCAGGAGTCTCCCCAGTTCCTAAATTTCATAGGAACTACCTTCCTAGGCCTAATTTTGTAAGGAGGAAGAGCAGTGCACCTTCCCAACGTCACAAGAAGGCCACATGTAGGCAGACGCCTCCTAGGTCTCGGCCATTCTCTGCTCAAAAGGCCCCTTTTCCAGACAAGCCAGGTAGTCTGTGATTACCTAGCGACTTTCTCAAAAATGCAACATAAAAGAACAATGTAGCGGTAAACTCAGCCTCAAGTGATCATAGCAATCAAATAAAAAACAAAACGTAGGCTGAGATGCATCAAAAAAGTCACACTTCAGTGAAAATGATCAAAGTGCAAAGTTGGAGGAGTAGGAGTGGATTTTAAGGTTAGGTGTGGATAGGCATAGTACAATTAGTATAAAACTGATTCTAGTCAAACGACAGATTCAGTATAAATAAATATGTACATATGAAGATTTGTTAATTTTTTTATATAGATATATATATATATATATATATATATAATTGATTTTTATTTGGATAGCAGTTTTTAAATGTGCCCGATTGTTTATGTAATGTTATTGGTAGGTTGTGTCACATGATTTTTATTAAAAATATTTAAGTGAATTGATGGAATCCGTTAGTGATATTGTACTGAGGAAGGGCTATGTCTGAAAGCTTTGCACTTGGATCAGTTTCATTAAATTGTGACTTTTTTGACATATCTCAGTGTAAGTTTTGTTTTTTATTAACTTTCTCAAAAATCCCCTTTTCCCAATGCCTTTCACATTTCCTTTCAAATTGGTTGAGCATTACCACAGACAAATGGGTCCTGTCTATTGTACAAGATGGGCATTACTTGACTTGGAAAACCATTCCTCCCTTCATGGGAATTCCACAACCCCCGAAGGACCAGATTTATTTATTTTTTTATTTATTTATTTTACATTTGCTGACCGGGCTAGTCTAACTGGATACATGTCCATTTTCAGTAGAGGCCCAGGGAGATAAGCTCCAACATATTAAGGTAATGTAATAGGACTACAAATAAAAATAAATTGTAAATAGTACATTATTACAAAGAATTAATGCAAGTTCCAATATAAGGTAATGTGACAGGATTACAAATAAAAGTAAAATTGTGAACAGTAAATTATTACAAAGAATAAATGCAGTTCATAGCTAAAGGGTGTCTATTAATGAACTAAGTAGCTTCAAATAGCAAACGGATAAAAAAAAAACAACAATAATTTTAAAGATAAAAAATTAAGATCAAAGAAGGATTGGGTTAGCAAAGAAGTAACAAACAAGATTAGAGAAGGAAAAGTTAGGGTGTCGAGTCAGTAGTAGTATGAGCAGTATATACAAGAGGAATAATGATTGGCATCTTTTTCCTCAAGTCATTCAAGACTTGCAAACAGAAGGAACCATTCAGGAGGTTCCTGCTTTGGAAAGAGGAAAAGGGTTCTATTCCAAGATGTTTTTAGTTACCAGGATAGATGACCCTTGGAGACCAATTTTAGATTTGTCCCAACTCAATTTATTCCTGCAGGTACCCACCTTCAGAATGCTCACCTTGCAAACTTTGTCCCACTCTTGCTACACCAGGCTTTCCTGGTTTCCCTAGACATAAAGGATGCATACCTTCACATTCCCATCCACCCTCTTTTTAGGAAATTCTTATGTTTTTCTGTTGCTTCCTCTCATTTTCATTTCTGTGCTTTGTTCATTTGGACTCTCTGTGGCACACAGTAAAGGTATTCACAAAGTGTTTGGCTGCTGTCATAGCCTTTTGCAGACCCCAGGGAATTCTCATTTACCCTTACCTGGACGACGACCTCATTCAAGCAGAACATCCAGAATCCTTGCAATAGAACCTTCAAACCACCATCTCCTTGCTCCTCAGTCTGGGATTCACCCTCAGCTACAGCAGGTCTTCCCTACTCCCTCTCAGGACCAGGTTTTCCTAGGTTGCAGAATAAAGACAGACCTCATGATGGCCTTCCTACCTTTGCAAAAGGTGCAATCTCTGCACACTTACTTCCTACAGTTACTTCCACTACCCTCTCTGACTGCCAGGAAATTCCTCAGGATGCTACGGTTTATGGCTTCTACTATACCAATGCTACCCCTAGCCAGACTCCATATGTGAAAATTCCAGTGGTACTTGATAACACTCTGGTCCCAGCATGCTCATTCTGTAGAATTTGCCCTTCCTCTTCTGCCTTGCCTAAAGAAGGAACTGCTTTGGTGGATTCAACAAATTTCTCAGAATCCATGACTTTCCCTGCTGCTGCTTCCTCCCATACAAGAAATGTCCACAGATGCTTCAGATCTGGGATGGGGGGCAACTCTGGAGAACCAAAATGTCCATGGCCTATCGTTTGCCTTCTTAAGGAAGCAACACATCATCATCAAAGAGGTGAGGGCTTGGATCCTGGCCCTTCAAGCTTCAGGTCATCTCTTCTGGACAACACTACTGTTCTCTAGTATATGAACAAGCAGAGGGGAACAAAGTCTTATGCACTTTGCAGATTAGCAATCCAAGCCTAGGAGAATTCTCTAATAGCAAAGTAACTTTGACAGCTGCTTATATTCCATCAGCTCAAAATGTTTAGGCAGACGCACTGAGCAGATCCATGACACAAGCCCACAAATGGATGATCCACAGGGATGTGTTTCTGGACATTATTCATTAGTGGGGTACACCTAAAATAGATCTGTTTGCCTGCCCTGTGAACAAACACCTTCCACAATTCTGTGCCAGAGTCCCACATCCTTTGGTTTGGAAAGTGGACGTCCTATCATTTTCCCTGAAGGGAATGTTTCTCTCTGCATTCCCCCCTTCCCCCTAATTCATATAGTTCTTCTGAAGATACAGAAGGACAACAAACCAAAGATCTTGCTGGTGACCCCCTTTTGGCAAAGAGAGCATTAGTTCCCTCTTATTCTGCATTTAGCCAAGGGCAATCATGACAAGTTACTTCACAGGGTGGATCTGCTCATACAAGACAAGGGATCTCTCATTCACACACAGTTGGCAACACTAAACCTGACCTTGTGGGTGATAGGCTTCTGATTCCATTCAGACACCTTTTTTCTGAGTATGTGCTTCTAGTCCTGCAGGATGCTAGGAAGCCTAATACAAGGAGATCCTACTTGTCCAAATAGAAGAGGTTCTCCATCTGGTGTTTTAATAAGAGACTAGATCCATTTTCTGTGGACATTCCCATAGTCCTTTCTTACTTGTGTGAGCTGCTGTAGGTTGGACTGGCTTATTCTTCAGTTAAAGCCCATTTGTCAGTCATTTCTGCATGTCTGCCTTTGACTCCCCTCCCCCATAGCTTAGATTAGAGGTTTTTATTTTCTTAAAAGGTGCCCTTTACATCAGATCTCCCAGAAAACCTGTTCTTCCTTCCTGGCACCTAAATTGTGTTTTGGAAAAGCTGACCCAGACTCCTGTTGAGCCTGCTGCCTCATCCTCCCTAAACTTCTGCACGTGGAAAACTGTTACTGATACCCATTACTTCTGCTAGGCGAGTCTCAGAACTCCCAAGCTTTAATGGCTTCACAGCCTTTTCCGATTTTTCACAAGGATAAGTTATCCCTTAATACTAACCCTTCCTTCATGCTTTAAGTGGTTAATGACTTGTCTCAATCTGTTCATCAAGCCAATGTTTTCCCTTCTCCCCAAAATTCCAGTGAAAAGGTTATCCACACTTGAGATGTACACAGACAGCTCAGATTTTATCTGGACAAGACTAAATCCGTTAGAAAGTCTGAGCAATTGTTTCCTTTCACCTCAGGGCACTGAGAAAACCTGTCTGTAAACAGACTATTTCAACTTGGATCTCAAAGGCATTTTCTTTTGATGTCTGTTTCAGGTGGAAGCTCTTTCTTCCTCTGTTAAAGCCCATTCCACTAAAGCAGTGGCTTCCTCTGGAGCCTTCTTTAAAGGCTTGGCCACTGCTTTTATCCTAGAAGCAGGTACTTTGTCATCTGGCCATACCTTTACAATACACTGCAAAATGGATTGTATTTCCAGATCCAGAGCAGGATTTGATGTATGTATTCTTCATGGCTTTGTAGAGACTTCCTATGCTCCTACCCCTTTTTCTCACTCTTGAGCTTTGGTGTTCTCCCTCTTATTACGCATAGTACAACATGGGAATAGAAGGGCATAGATCAGTTGTGTAAAATCTTACCATAACCATAGATGTCCTTCTCTTCCATGTTAAAATCTTACCATAACCATAGATGTGCTTCTCTTCTATGTTGCAGTATTCTATCCCACCCTCCTTCCCTCTTGGTGCATGCTCTTTCTTGGATATTTCTTAGATTTCATTTTGCCTCTTATCCTTGGACTGGTGTTCTGACTGGGGCATTCAGTTCTGAGGATGGTACATGCAGACATCACTTTTATGACTGAATCTCGCCAGTTCTATGGGCAACATCACATGTACCTTGTAGTAGCTTAGGTCTTAGATATACTGGCCGGACGTTCAAGTCACCTATATGGGGATCTCCTTCATGTTGTGAATACTGCAACATGGAAGAGAAGGACATCCATAGGTATGGTAAGATTTTACACAACTAATCTATCTTTGATGTTAACCAGAAGTGCTCTTGGCAGCACCCACAATGTGCCCAGTAATGGTGACTCCTGTTGTTCGTATGGAGTTGCATGTATCGATAATGTATCTAAATATAATTGCAGATTCTTTTTTTTTTTTTTTTTTTTTTTTAAGACCCATTGCTTGTATTACTACTGGAACTGTCTGGGTATCTTTTTTCAACATTTTTGTCATTTCTGCCTGCAAATCCTGATGTTTTATGACTTTGTCTCTCTACGCAAGACACTGTAGTCACTAGGTGTAGCGATTTCACTAATCAGTGCTACTTTTATCTTCTTTTCATGGACCACTATATCTGTTTTTCTTGCATTTATCTTTTGAACTTTTGGTAATGGGTGATCCCATGTGATGTAGACTTCATTTTCTATGATGCTTTGTGGATCATGTTTCCAGTGTTTTTCAGCTACTTCACTATTATATTTCCACAATCCCCAGTGCAGCAGTCTTGCCACATTATTATGCCTTTCAGGATACAGTCCTCCTGCCATTAGTGTTTCACATCCAGCAACAAGGTGTGCAACTGTTTCCAATTCTGTTTTACAAAACCTACATTTGTTTGTTTCTCCCACATGTTCAATGGATGTTGTAAACCAACATGTACGTAGTCCACTATCTTTGGCTGCCATTATTAACCTTTCATCTTTTGGTTGGAATTAGTCTGTCCTTAACAATTCCTGCATTCAATCCTGATCAGCATGAGGTTGTTCCAGGAGTTTTCTATACTTGCAACTATATTTGTGCATTTTTCTGCATCTTCTGCAGCTTTCTTTCCTCTCTTGTGTCTGAAACGGAACACCTAGGACTCACCCGGTGATGCAGTAGTACCGTTTGGTCCCTCCTGCACAGCATTTGCTACAGTGATCTCTTACAGTAGTGTATTCCACTTTGAGAGACCCCTGAGCTACCCAGGCAGTGGTCTAGTGAACCAAGTAAACTGAAAACAGACCCATGAAGAAAGGAACCCACTCCTGCTTCCCAACAAAGTCTCAAGTACCTGTACACTAAGTAAAATAGATATTAAATATTGTATTCCACCTTGAGAGACCCCCTCAGCTACCCAGGCAGTGGTCTGTTAAACTAAGTAAACTGAACAGATCTATCAAGAAGGGAACCCACTCCTGCTTCCCAACGAAGTCTCAAGTACCTGGACATATAGTAAAATAGACATTAAGTGATGTATTCTACCTTGAGAGACCCCTGAACTACCCAGGCAGTGGTCTATTCAACTAAGTAAACTGAAAACTGAACAGACCTATCAAGAAAGGGAACCCACTCATTCTTCCCAACGAAGTCTCAAGTACCTGGACACTTAGTAAAATTGATGTTAAGTACGTATTTTAAGTGTTTTACCAGCTCGTACTATAAAATAAAACTGCCCTTCACAGCCAGCGATCTCTTGTACATCACTAAGCTCCCTAGGTGATCCGGTTTTATCACCCAAATATCTTAACTATAACTCCTAACCTCCCACTCTGCTAACTCTCTCTCTTTTTTCTCAACCTACACTCACTCCCATTGCTTCACACTTCTGGATATAGCCATTAATTGCATCTGTAGCAGAACAACTCTGCCCTTTTCTGTGCTACACTCTCTCCCACCCCATACTTTCTATCTCTCTTGAATAAACCTTCTTTCCAGTACTCCCTTTTCCCCTCACCCATATCCACAGTTGTACTCCCTAGTGTACTCCTCTCTTTCTTTCCTGGTCTAGCTTTCCTGGCAATTGATTTTACCTGACTTTCCTGTTTCTGATTGTTTGTCTTTTCTCCTAGCTCTTCCAGACCTGGCCCAACCTGCTCCGTTCGCCCTCACTATGCTCATGCTCACTCTGCTCCCCTACCCTACCCCTGGATCAATTACACTTATAGTTAAAGACCACACCCTCAATCACTGGTCATCACCTTCCACACTCCCAATTATGCTATCACACTGCCACTTGTTATCCCCCACAGGATCACACTCTACCACACCCCCTCAGTACTACACTCATACAATTAATTAAAATACCCCTTATACACACACTACGCTTTCTCAACTACAAACAATGATGTTCTTCGTGTTTCACTGTTGCAGTCATCACACTTGGGTTATCTGCCTGCATGTAGCCCTCAGTCGGCCTGAATACCAGAGTATTAGTATTTCTGTGTCAGATGCTGTCGCTTCTTCTATGACGTCCGGTCGTTGGGGGTGTAAAACAGGCAGCCGACGCCATTACCCCATTCTTTCTTGCCATGGAGGAGCCTGAAGCAGTTTGCAAGTGCCAGTCGGCCGCTACCTGAAATTTTCATTTTCAAGTTTATAATCCTGAAGTCTTCTAAAGCTAAGTACCCCATTGGGGATCCTTTTTCTTGCTCTAACCGATGTCAGAAAAAGTTAACAATTGTCTTGCCTGTGGAAAGCAAATACCTCACAGAGATTTTCATTCTTACTGCATCATCTGTTCAGGCCCAGACCACAACGTCCCTCGCTGTTGGTTTTGTGCCTTAATGCCTGAACCATTTGTCGTTGGGGCTATCTTTTTTGCTAAATTCTTTCACTCTCGTTCTACGTATTCCAAAATGTCTTTGATAAGCCATCCATCGACCGATCTTCCAAAGTAAGTAAAGATAAAGACAGAGAAAGACTGCATAGATCCAGAACTGCTGACGACGCTTCAGTTAAACTAGTCGCCAGTCCGCCGGTACTCAGTGAGGCGCCTTTGAAGCCCCTGATGGCTGCTTCTGTGGATTTGCAGGCCTATGCCGAGACCCAGTCAGAGTCCGGTATATCGCAAGATGCTTCTTCATCTATGGAACCAGTGGATGTCTCTACCTTGGATGGGTCTGGAGCTGCTGTGCAGGCACTGGCTTTTGCGGGTGTATTCTGTCCTACCTATGTTCGAATCAAACCGTCAACTTGGTTTTTAGCCAAAATGACCAAGTTTCTTAGGCCCAGATTATGTACTATGCTTAGAAAACCGACAACCAAAGCCCATACTCAAGCTCCCATGCCAGAAAAACAAATGCTTAGAATGGCTGAAGACCTTATTACCCTAATTAGGGGAAGCCAGCCTTCCCCTGCTAAGAGACAAAGAATTGAGTTTCCTTCTGATTTTACAGACCAGGAGTCCGATGACTCTGACCCTTCTGATTATCAGGACATGCCCTTATCAGCCTATGAGGATTCAGATGCAGAGGAATCCATTCTGTCTGCCTTCCCTCCAGAGGATTTTTCTTTTGGTGAAACCTTGCATACTTTAAGAAAGCATTTCCACTGGGAATGCCAAGACTACCCTCAGTCCAAAAAGAGACTCAGAGAATTTTTGGAGTTGCCTCAGCACGGGCCTGTAGCTATACCCCCCTGTCCTGGATGTTGTAGATGATGTTTTTTATGGAATCTAGTCTTACTCCAGATGCATTACCCCTGGCCCATAGGAAACCTGACAGGTACTACAGAGTACCTGATTCCCACAAATTTCTCTTCAAGAATCTTACTGCGGATCCAGAGGCCGTTTCCCAGGGACCTAAAGGTATTAAGGCTACTACAGCCAAACATCCTACCCCTTCGGACAGCGATTACAGAGCTTTAGACAGATGGGGTAAGAAGGTATATACCTCTGCAACTCTTGCCCATCAGGGCATTGAATTGCCAATTTCACATGTTGAAGTACCAGCAACATATTATGGAACTAATTAAACAAAAAATGGTATTTCCAGATTGTGCAGAAAGTAAAGATTTACAAGAGCTAATGCATTCTGCAAACCAAGTTAGTAAGCATGCTGTGCAGTGTGGCTTTGATGCCCTAGAAGCATCTTGCAGGGCAGCAGTCACTGGGTCTGTACTGAGAAGGCATGCTTGACTGAAGAAACAAATCTTGCCAGATCATGTCAAATCCAAATTACTGGCTGCTCCTTTAACTAAGGACCGTTTGGCACCAAAGCAGAAGAGGTTCTTAAAAAGATGGGAAAAAAAAGCTAAATCTATGCAAACTGTCAAATAATTCTTACAAGTGCAACCGCCTAGATTTAGTAGGTATTAGTCTTCTAAAAACTGGTCCTTTCCAGACCCTTCCAGGCCTTCCCAGACCAGACCCAGGGGAAACAGGCCACCCAGACTACAATCTCAGGGTATGCAGAGATCTAAACAATGGAGTGCCTGCACCCCAAAAACAGGGAGTGGTAAGCCACCCCCTTATGGAAAAAGTACACAATGACTTTTCAGTTATCCTTCCCAGCTATGCCCAATTACTTGTGCCCCTAGGAGGAAAACTTGCCCTTCATGCAAAAAACTGGATGTCCATTACTCAGGACTGATGGGTCCTAAACATTGTATCCCAGGAGTACAAATTCTACTTCCATTCCCTGCCAACCCCAACAGGGTTTCCAGACCTTCCTCCAAACCAGTGGACAGAGGCTCAAAAGCAAGTACTTTCCCTGCTCAATATCAGAGCTATTCAACCTGTTCCAGTAGAACAAAAGGGTCAGGGTTTCTACTCCAGACTTTTCCTGGTGCCCAGAAAGAGGGCTCTTGGTGCCCAATCCTGGATATTTCAATTCTCAACACCTTTCTGGTGATCCCAAAATTCAAGATGCTTACCCTGCAACAGCTTCTCCCTATGCTAGCCAAGGATGCCTGATTAATCACTCTAGACTTAAAAGAAGCTAATCTGCACATCCCCATAAGGGAGTCATGTAGGAAATATCTACTTTTCAGGGCAGGCTATATGCATTATCATTTCTCTGCACTTCCCTTTGGCTTATCTACTGCGCCTATAGTATTCACAAAGTGCCTGGCTCCAGCCATTGCATACTGCAGGCAGAGAAATATCCAAATGTTCCCATACTTAGACGACTGCCTGATTTAAGTGGATAGTCAGGAATTGCTACTTCAGCACCTGACATTTGTAAAAAGCCTTCTCACTTCAGTGGGGTGCACCATCAACGAAAAGAAATCACAATTGGTACCCACTCAAAAGATTGTATTCCTGGGAGCAAGCTTGGACACAACTTCCGAGATGGCATTTCTCACGCCAGAAAAACAGTTCTATCTGACAAACTACTTCAAACAAATGGCCACCAAAACACGGCTTTCTGCAAGAAAAATACTGCAAGCCCTATTCTACTAATTCCATATGCAAGACTGCATATGAGGAAACTTCAGTGGTACTTAAGTATTTGGTGCCAACATTCTCAGGACCTGTAAACAGTCATTTCTGTCATACCTTGTCTAAGGGCAGAGTTCCTTTGGTAGGCAGAAGCATGCAACCACAACAAGGGACTGCTTTTCACCCAACCTCTCGCCGCCCAAACCCTGACAACAGACACATCTGACTATGCATGGGGGGGCTCACATGGCAGGCAAATGCATTCAGGAACACTGGAGCCCAGGCCAGATTCTCCTGCACATCAGTCAAAAAGAGATGCTAGCTGTACAGAATGCTATGACAGCCTTCAAATACATAATCCTTCCAGGACAACTGCTTATAAAAACAGACAACACCACATTTATGTGGTGCATAAACAAGCAGGGGGGAACCCATTCTTACCCACTCTGCAGGTTAGCCATGGCCCTGTTGAACACATCCTTGAGCAACCAAGTGAATCTACAAGCTCAATTCCTGCCAGGCAAACAAAATTCACTGGAAGACGACTTAAGCAGAAATCTCCTAGACCCACACGAGTGTAAATTTAAGCCCAGCACCTTCAACCTTCTGATCCAGAGGTGGGGGATACCGGAGGTGGACCTCTTTGCCTCCCCCGAGAACCACCAGTTGAGCAAATACTGCACCAGGAAACCTCACAGCAGGGCCTGGAAGGTGGATGCCCTATCCTTTCAATGGGAAAACCTCTCAATTCATGCCTTCCCCCCTCTGCCCCTTCACTCAAGAGTACTACTCATGATAAAACAGGACCTGCCAAGGGTAATTCTTATTGCCCCGGACTGGCCACACCAGCACTGGTACCCACTCTTATGCAGCCTGACAACAGTGCCACCCTGGCACCTTCACTAGACTCCTACCCTGTTGTCTCAGCAGGAGGGACAGATTTTGTATCCACAATTGCAAACCCTAAACCGTGTAGCCTGGCTTAACCCTTGAATACCCCACCAGCAAATAGGTGCTGGACGTCATTCTTGAAGCCAGAAGGCCTAGTACTAGGAAATCTTGTGCTGAAAAGTGGAAAAGATATTGTTCTTGGAGTCTGTCTCAAGGGAAGGACACAGCAGTGCCCTTCTTAACTCTTATTCTGGATTACATAGCAGAGCTACTCCACAGAGGCCTATCCTTCTCCTCCATTAAGATCAATGCCTCTGCCATCTTAGCTCATTATAGTACTGAGCCACATCTTTTTTTCTCACCCTGTCATCAAACAGTTCCTGAGAGGGGCTAACAACTTAAGGCCCCCTAGAAGAGCACCCACCCCTGCCTGGGACCTTAAATTTGTACTGGAAAAGCTCACGCTTCCCCTTTTTGAGCCAGCTACCTCATCATAGTTAAAATTCCTCTCTTGGAAAACAGCCTTGCTTCTAGCCATAGCTTCGGCAAGAAGAGTGTCTGAGTTACAGGCACTAATGGCTGTGGAACCTTTCATTATTCTCCATGCTGACAAGAGTTTCCCTCAGGGCTAACCCTTCCTTTGTGCATAAGCTGGTGTCCAGTGTGGCTCTAAACCAATCAGTCCATTTGCCAACCTTCTTGCCTAATAGTCAGAATAAAGGGGAAAGGATCCTGCACTCCTTGGACGTGCACAGACAGCTCAGGTTCTACCTTGACAGGACTAAGCCTTTCAGAAAATCCGACCAGCTGCTAGTCAGCTTTGCTACAGGGGCAGAGAGTAAGGCCATTTCAAAACAAACTATTTCCAAATGGATAGCACATTGGATCCATTTCTGCTACAAGCACCATGGAAAACCTACCCCACAGGGGATCAGACCACATTCCACTAGGGCTACTTCCACCTCTACAGTATTTCTCCGGGGGGGGGGGGGGGGGCTACCAGAGGCATTCTGGAAGTTGCAACTTGGAATTCTGTACACACCTTCACCAAACATTACCACTTACCTATCGTTTCTAAATCCAGGGCTGGATTTGCTACAGCAGTTATTCAAGGCCTACTAGCTAGCCCTAACACCTATTGACTGCCTCCACCCTTCCTCGGCTATGGGAATCCACCCAAGTGTGATGACTGCAACTGTGAAACACGAAAAACATAGTACAGTTTTGTACACTTACCATAAATGTTCGAGTGTATTCACTGTTGCAGTCCTGGTTTTTCTCCATCCGGCTCCCTGGCTTTCTCTATCTTTCTATCTCTCCTCTCTATGGCCATTCCTAATGGCATTGGTATTTACTTTTTACTGGTGATAGTCCCCACCATATACCAGCTCCCTATTTGGGGTCTCCTGACATTTGGGGCAAGAAAAACTGATGTAATGGCGTTGGCTGCCTGTTTTATACCCCTGACGACCTGACATCATGGAAGAAGCGACAGCATCTGACGCAGAAATACTAAGGCTCTGGTATTCGGGCCAACTGAGGGCTACCTGCAGGCAGATAGCCCAAGTGTGATGACTGCAACAGTGAATACACTCCAACAATTACATTTATGGTAAGTGTACACAACTGTACTTTCTATACACTAGACACCCACTTAACTAAAAGCACTAATCTATCCCTTCACAATTTGTACTCTACTCCTCTTTCAATCCTCACAGCCTACAATACTCATCTTCATGACAGCACCCCACCCCCATGGCAAACAGAAGCAATAGGCAATCCTGTAAAACTAATACATTTTCCCATATCACCATGCGACCTTATCTCCTCCCATACCATCTCTTTCGTACACAGTCAGCAGTTACTTGAACATAACTCCCATTCCTCTCAAAGACACGCTAATATAATATACAAGCTTACTAAACTCTACCTACACCTACTTTAAAACACTTTCATGCTGTGGTGATATACACCCTAATCCAGGACCCAGTACACCAACCAACCCAAACCTAGATCAGCTAATTCCTCTATACCACAGACCAATGTCCTCTCTCCTCTTCCTAAACCTGAATTTAAGAAGTATATTAAATAAAATTCATGACCTTCATGCCCTGCTAGCTCTATATAAACCAGAGATTGTTTTGCTAACTGAAACATGGTTAAAACCAGAACACCACAATAATGAGATTACAGTTCCTGGCTGCAATATACATAGAGTGTGTGTGGGGGGGGGAGTTGGGGGTGGCAGTATTATTCCAAAATCATCTCAACATCACATTATTTGATGGTAATCCCCCTGAAGTCAAAAATGTAGAACTAATCCTTGCTAAATTAAAACTAAGCCCCAACAAACATAAATATTGTAGGCAGCTATATCCCACCAGGTAATAACATTACTATAATGGAAAACCTACTAGACTGGATCTCAAACTCCCTTCCACAAGAAAGTATACTATTGGGTAACTTTAATATTGACTGGTTTAACTTCTCTAGTCACAATTCCTCTACCTACATTAATTTTCATGGATTTACCCAACTTATCTCTTCCCCCACTAGAATCGACAAAACATCCTACCGCAAGTCCATTCTTAACTGGATTCTTACATCTGACTCCTCTCTTACATTCCAGTCTGATAGGTTGGCTGATGGTCACTCTGACTATCTAGTTAGGAACAGATCCCAACACATCAGCCAAACTCTCCTCAGAGTAGTAAGAAATAAAAAGACCTTTATTCCTAATAACTTCATCACTGCACTAAAATATTGTAATTGGACTCCCCTGAAGCAACTCTCTGTTGATGAAGCTGTGCAGTACTTTAACTCAACTTTCTTACAAATCTTAAACTATCACGCACCCTCCAGAACCATTAGAATAAAAGCAAATTATGCCCTGTGGCTAACTAAAGAAACTAAAACTACATTGAAAGGCAGACATAAGGCTTGGATACAATTCCACAAAGAAAAAACATTACTATGAGACAAATCTACTTAGAACTCTGTAACAAAGCCAAAAAAAAAAATTTTAACTTGACAAAACTTAGTATTACAAAAACAAGCAAGGAAAATATGTTCACAATCCTCAAAGATTCTGGGCCACAATTAATACTATACTTCAGTCAGGAAAATCCACAACTCCAACCCCTTTGATAGTAAACAACCATGATAACATTCCCACACAATTCAATAAATACTTTACTGATACTGTTCAAACCCTTGCCAATGCCCATAATAATACTAGTAGCCCCATACTGACAACTACCCAAACCCACCCCGACATGCAAAACAATGCCTCCAACTTTTCCCTGCACCCTGTGTCCACCAAGGTTATTTCTGAACTCCTTTGCAAACTTAAACTAACCACTCTGGCTGCTGATAACCTACCTGCAAATTTCCTTCATATAGCTGCTGAAACTATAGCTTATCCTGTTGATATTCTCATTAATAGGTCTGTATCCGAGTGTAAGGTACCAACCATATGGAAAACATCACATATTATACCACTACACAAAGGAGGTAACTCCTTAGAACTCACTAACTACCACCCAATCGCTATTCTATCACCCTTGTCTAAAATATTAGAGTTGTTCATACTCAACTAATGCATTTACCTCCAAAAAACAACCTGCTGTCTAAAGCACAGCATGGCTTTAGACCCTCCTATAGCACCACCACAGCACTACTGTCTTTTTACTAACATAGTGAACCACTACAGAAGCAAGGGCCTATTCGTATCATCCATATTCATAGACTTATCAAAAGCTTTTGACATGGTTAACCACAATATGCTTCTCAAAACTCTATCCACTCTAAACATTAGTCCATCCACTATCTCATGGTTCAACTGCCACTTATCACGCCATCAACAAGCAGTCCTATGGCAAAACCAGTTGTCCCCTCTGTTACCAGTATCCTTAGGAGTCCCTCAAGGCTCCATCCTTGGTCCATTGCTGTTCTCTTTTTACCAACCAGCTCTCTTCCTCCACACTCACTGCCTCAGTAGTACAATATGCTGATGACACCACCCTCATATGTACCTCCCCCACAATAAAAGAACTGCATACCCTAACCTAAAACTACTTTACTTTAGCCGAAACATGGTTTCACTAACACCAGACTTATTCTTAATCCGAAAAAAAGCAAACTTATTCTTTTTCAGCCCAGGTACGTCCTCCCTCTAGACAATTTTAGCATAAATTCCAAAGGTAATATCCAAATCACTCCAACCACACACACTAAACTGCTAGATGTAGAAATTGACAGCAACCTGAGATTCGATATCCACATAGCTCAAACCATCAAGAAAGTAAACAAAAAGCTTGGGCTCCTCTACAGGAACAAACATTTTATCACTAAACATATCAAGGCCACAATAGCAAGGAATCCTCTCTTATCCATCCTCCTCTGTACCTCCCCAATCCTAACTAATCTCCACCAGACTGATTTAAACAAAACGGAATCTTGTTATAACAAGATTGCCAAGTTCGCTACTGAAGCCTCATATAGGACCCATCACTGTTTATCCTTTAAGCAGCTTAACTGGCTTGAGTTGCCTCAACTACTGCTATCAGTCAGTTGTCAGTAGCACACAAGTTGTACTACCTTCCTGATAAAACCCCTGCACTTCAACATCTGTTTCAACCCTATACTATTACTAGACCCTTAAGATCTAGTAACCAGAACCTCGTAAATGTCATCAAATGTAAGAATGATGCTGGTAAGTCTCTCTCTGGTTGTACTATTGCAAGAATCTGGAATACACTACCTAGCCATATAACTTCTAATAGCTCTACTACATAATTTAAAAAGCTCCTAAAAACCCACTATTCAAACAACTGTCTATGCTCCTGTTACTCCCCAGGTTAATACATAACAATGCATTGTAATGAGGATACAGTTATGTGATACCAGTTCCCTGGCAAGACTGTTATTCTGATCATACCTCAAAGATTACTACTGCTGATATTTATTGTATAGAACTAGGGCCTATTTATTATATACTCAGCAACCATTACCTGTTGCCAGTAACAATTACCACATGCTATGGATCGTTGCTACATTGCATTTTTTTATCCTTAAAAAAAATGTGTGTGTTTTGAACAGTGATTCTATGAGTCTGAATTTTTTATTGTTACTTTGTGTTTTGAATTTTTACTGTATTGTGTGCCAAGTTTTTTCTTATGTATTGTATCTTTTGGAGCTTTTCTCCCCAGGCCTCCACTGAAAATAGACCTATGTCCAGTCAGACTTTCCCGTTAAACAATTGTAAAATAAAATAAAAAAAATAAAATTTTCCACATTTCTTGCCTTTTCATCTGTTCCTTCACCTTGTAGTCTTTCTTTTGTTTTTTGTTGCATTCAGTTGCTGCCAGATTTTTATCTACTTCTGGTTTGATTTCCATTCCTGCTTGACACCGATATGCTTCTGCTAGAATTAAGCAAGGAAGTCATCTTAGATTTATTCTCCTCATGTTTCGTAAACTTCGCTATGTTTGGGTCTTGTGAGGTCAGCAGGTTATGTATGCAGTCCCACAATGGCAGATCTATATATGTAATCAATTTCAGGGAGCCCCATACCTTCTTTGGATCAGGGAATATATAACCTTTGGTATGCACTTATTTTTATAAAACATTTGATGAGCATGAAGCATCCTTGTTTTCCTGTCTAATCTATCCAACACCTTTTGGGGGCCAGTCAGTCACTCACTCCAAAACTGCAAGTTAGAACAGTAAGAGCAAATTGGTTTATAGCTTGAACTTTGTTTCTAGATATCAGTACTATTTTCAGGATTAATTTAAGTCTTCTAGAATATTTTACTGAATTTTATACGCATTTGTTCCTGTTTTAATGTTGATCTTTCATCAATACTCAAGTTTTTACATTGCATTCTTGTCCCAAATTGTTTTCTTGGTGCTGCAGCTTTTCTGCTTTAAAGGTTGCTTTTGCACATTCGTCAAGACCAAATGACATTCTTATATCATCTGAAAAAGTTTTGACTACTTGTAGTTGGGCTTTCAGTTCCTCATCTGATGAGCTGTAGAGTTTTAAATCATTTACAAAGAGAAGACGAGAAGTCTTTGCACTTAGTTGCTTTCTGGGAGCCAAATTATATCCATGACCTAATCTGTTGAGCAGATAGCTTAATGGTTTAATGGCAAGGCAGAAGAGCAGCGGTAACAGAGAGTAACCCTGGAATATCCCCCTTTGAATTTTTATCCCTGGGATAATAATTTGTCCTTTGTCATGGCTTAATGCAGAGTGGTTTGCTACTGTTTCATGGTCGCTGTGATGTAGTTTATCAGTGTAGCGTGCATCTTATACATTTTTAAGCACTCTCTTATCCATGAATGTGGGATAGTATCAAATGCTTTTTTGTTATCTAGCCATGTCATACTTAGATTCGTCCCCTTTTTACAGTACTCCACTATGACTTTATTTAACAACAGAAGATTTGTTTCATATTATTTTCTTTTATTATCCTTTTGTTCTATTGCCATAAATGAGTTTTCTTCTAAATGACTATAAATTCGGTCGGCATGAATTCCAGTGTATAGTTTATACGTCGTCGGAAGGCTAGTTAGTTTTTAGGGTAGTTTGCCAGTTCAGTCTTAAGAGCATTGTTTTTCCACTTGTTAGGCAGACTGGTGTCTGTTCGGGGTACGCATTTAATTAGTTCTTACTGATGGCTAAAGTTTTGTGCAGAGATGTTGATACTTTCAGCCAGAAATTAGGTACTGCATCTGGGCCTGGGTTTTTTCCAATTAGAGGCTTTTCTTAATTTTGTTTCTTTCTGGCTGTTACTTTATCCCATTTCATATCCTGTGCATTTGAACTTCTTACTCTTTCTTGTATTTCTTCTATCCATGTAGCATCTTTATGTTCTACAGGATCTTCATTAATATTTCTCCAAAATGTATCTATTTCTTCTTTTTTTGTGGTCATTCAGTTCCTTTTACCATGTTTCCCACTTCTCTATAAAACTTTTTTGGGTCATCAATAAATTGCTTATTTTGTACTTTTCCTTAATATTTGTGCATTTTCTAAGATGTTCTTCGTGTTTCACTGTTGCAGTCATCACATTTGGGTTATCCATGCCAGGGTAGCCCTCGGCCGGCCCGAATACCAGAGACTTAGTATTTCTGCGTCGGTTGCTGTCACTCCAGGACTGACGTCAGGTCATCAGTAGTATAAAGTAAGGCAGCCGATGTCATTACATCAGTCTTTCTTGCCTCGGAGCCCAAAGCAGAAGCAGTTTACATGAGTGCTGGTCAGCCGCTACCGGAGTTTCATCTTCTGAATTGAAGTTGAAGTCTTCTAAAGCTAAGTACTCTGTTAGGGATCCTTTTTTCTTGCACTAACCCATGTCAGAAAAAGTTAACAATTGTATCACCTGTGGAAAGCAAATACCACACCGAGACTTTCATTCTTACTGTGTCACTTGCTTAGGCCCAGACCATGACGTCCCCCGCTTTCGTGCTTTGTTCAATGCCAGAACTATAAGTTGTCTGTCCCTTGTTGTATTTAGATATTTTCACTTACAGTTCCCGAATTCCAGTATGACTTCGGAAAGCCATCCGACAGCAGATCTTCCAAAAAAAGTAAGGATAAAGACAGACCGCACAATGCTTCCGTTAAGCTAGTCGTCAGTTCTTTGGTCCTCAGTGAGATGCTTTCTGTTTTCAGAAGGCGACCTAGCAAGACAAAAGGAAATCGTGAAGTTCAGAAGTCTGGATGGAAGAAAGCGCTTGACTGTGGATATTGTGTTACTGTGGAGTATACATTTTATTTTGTATATGCTGTTAATGCTGTGGAGTTTTTATCACATCGTGGAATAAATTTTGTTTGAATTCCTTGTTTTTCCAGCATACAGACAAACTTCAGTATTACCTAAAAAGTCTTTGGTGTCAACACTCTCAAGACCTGGAAACTCTTATACGTGTGATACCTTGCCTCAGAAAAGATTTTATTTGGTGGGCAGCAGCATGCTCCCACAACAAGGGACTACCTTTCTCACCACTCCGCACTGCCCAGATGCTCACCACAGACTCATCAGACTATGCGTGGGGTGCACAACTGGATGGCAGGTGCATACAGGGCCAATGGAGCCCACAGCAAATCCATCTGCATATCAAAAAGAGATGTTAGCTGTCCAGCACGCATTAACAGCTTTCAGGCCCCTTCTGTCCCCAGGGGCTCTCCTGATCAAAACAGACACCACCACTGTGATGTGGCATATCAGCAAGCAGGGAGGGACTCACTCCTACCCTCTATGCAGGCTGCCTATGACCCTTTGGCACACAGCCTCTGTCATGCAACTCCACCTGTTAGCACAACTCCTACCAGGTTCTCTAAACTCTCTGGCAGATCACTTAAGCAGAAATCTTGTGGACCCACATGACTGGCAGCTAGACAAAAGAACCTTTACCCTAATAACTCAGAAATGGGGCACCCTGAAGGTCAACCTCTTTGCCTCCCACACCAACCATCAGCTCAGCAAGTTCTGCACCAGGGAACATCACTTCATGGCTTAGAATGTGAATGCCCTGTCCTTCCCCTGGGTCAATCTATCGGTCTATGCTTTTCCTCCACTACCTCTCATCCCCAGGGTACTGCTCAAAGTAAGGGAGGAAAGACCAAGGACAGTTCTTATTGCTCCAAACTGGCCTCACCAGTACTGGTACCCACTGCTGTGCAGCCTGTCCCCACTGCCACCATGGCATCTCACTCAGTCCCCAATCCTCCTGACCCAGAGGGAAGGAAAATTCATGCATCCCCAATTTGCAAATCCTCAGTTTGGCAGCTTGGCTTATTCCCTAACCACTGATCAAGCTGCCAATCTCAGTAAACAGGTCCTAGATGTTGTATGTGAGGCCAGACGCCCTAGCACTAGAAAGTTTTATGCTGATAAATGGAAAAGGTTCTGCACCTGGATTCAGAATAAGGGAGCCTACACGGCACAGCCCTCCCTCCCTCCCTCCCTCTCATCCTGGATTACTCAGCTGACTTGCTACACAGTGGTCTCTCTTTTTCCTTTATTAAAATTCATGCCTGTGCTATCTCTGCTCGTTTCCCCACTTAGCAGCCCCTTTTCTCACACCCTCTGATCAAACAATTCCTAAGAGGGGCTAGCAACTTGCGGCCACCCAGAAGAGCTCCTACCCCAGCTTGGGACCTTAACTTTGTGTTGGAAAAGCTCACCCTGCCCCCCTTCGAACCAGCATCTTCAGCAGAGTTAAAATTTCTCTCCCAGAAGACAGCTTTCCTTCTGGCCATTACTTCAGCCAGACAGGTCTCCGAGCTACAAGCACTCATGGCTGTGGAGCCCTTCATCATCTTCCATGCTGACAGGGTTTCCCTCAGGACTAATCCATCCTTCATGCCCAAAGTGATGTCCACTGTAGCTCTCAACCAATCCATTCATTTGCCCACCTTTTTCCTTAACCCACAGAATAAAGGGGAAAGGATCCTGAACTCTCTAGATGTGCATAGACAGCTCAGATTCTATCTAGACGTGACTAAATCCTTCAGAAAGACTTTGCTGCAGGGGCAGAGGGCAAAGCCATCTCCAAACAAACAGTTTCCAAATGGATAACCCACTGCATCCATTTTTGTTAAAAGCAACATGGAAAGCCTCCCCTTAAGGGGGTCAGGACTCACTCCACCAGAGCAGCCTCCACATCTGCAGCTTTCCTCAGAGGAGTCCCCACCAGGGACATCCTGGAGGCTGCCATCTGGACATCTGTTCGCATTTTCACCAAACATTACCACCTGCTTATCTTCTCAAAATCCAGGGCAGTATTTACCACTGCAGTCTTGCAGGGCATCCTAGCCAGCCCACAGTCTCCTTGACTGCCTCCACCCTTTTCCTCAGCTTTGGGAATCAACCCAAATGTGATGACTGTAACAGTGAAACACAAAGAACATAGTACAGTTGTGTACACTTACCAGAAATGTAGCTGTTCAAGTGTATTCACTGTTGGAGTCCTGGTTTCCCTCCCTCCATCCCCCTCTTCTTTCTTCTCTCTCCTTGCAAGGGACATTTTGGTATTTACTTTCTATTGGTGAGGTTCTTCCACCAGAACCTGGCTCCCACTTGGGGGCTCCCTAACAGGGCAAGAAAAACTGATGTGCTGGCGTTTGCTGCCTTACTTTATACTACTGACTTGACGTCAGTCCTGGAGCAACAGCAGCAGATGCAGAAATACTAAGCTTCTGGTGTTCAGGCCGGCCGAGGGCTACCCTGGCAGGGGTAACCCAAATGTGGTGACTGCAACAGTGAATACACTCGAACATCTACATTTATGGTATGTGTACACAACTGCACTTTTTTCTGCCAGTGTTGATATTGTTAGTTTATTATTTGTGATAATGAACGATAAATACTGATCCGTTGTAAAACTGAGCATTACTTTTATCACGTCTATCTTTCAGTATTTATGTGGGTCTGTTCCCTCTTCTATACTCTTCTAACAGTGACATTTCTTGTCTTAATTGCTTTATAGATTTTCTTCGTGTTTCGCTGTTGCAGTCATTACATTTGGGTAATCTGCTGGCAGGTTGACCTCAGTCGGCCTGATTAACAAAGTCTTGGGTCCTGCGTCGGTTGCTGTCCCTTCTTCCATGACGTCAGGTGTATAAAACATGCAGTCGATGCCATTTTCATCAGTCTTTCTTGCCGCACGGTGCCAGAAGCAGTTCGCAAGTGCCGGTCGGCCAACTCCTGAAATTTTCATTTTCGAGTTTCAGAACCAAAGTCTTCAACCTAAAGCTAAGTAACCCGTTGGGGAAACTTTTTCTGGTTCCTTACTGATGTCAGTAAAAGTTAATAATTGTATTACTTGTGGGAAGCAAATACCTCATAAGGATTTTCATTTGTACTGTATTCCTTGCCTAGGCCCTGATCACAATGTGCCTTGCTGTCGGTTTTTTGCTAAATTTAACCAACCCACTATTAAGCGTTGGTATATTTTGGCTCAAGATTTAACTATCCAGAAATGTCATCGGTTAGCAATCCGACTACCGGAATTCACAAAAAAAATGCAAAGAAAAAGACTGAGACAGACCGTCGAGGTCCAAAATCGACAAAGCTTCTCCTAAGCCAGTTGCTGGTTCGCCGGAACTCAGTGAGACGCTTTCAAGCTCCTGATACACGCTACTTTTGATTCGCAGGCCTCTACTGAGACCCATTCGGAGTCTGGTATGCCGCGAGACACTTCAAGTATTGAACCCGCGGATGTCTCTCCCTTAGATGGGTCCGGAGCCATTGAGCAGGCACCGGCTTCTGAGGGTGTTTTCAGGCCTAAAGATTTGTATATTAAACCAGCACCAGCCTCAAAAACAAGGCCAAAACCAACTTCTATGTCTAAAATACCGATGCATGGGCCATGTGCTCAGGCCCCTATGCCTAAAAAACAAATGATCAAAATGGCTGAGGATTTAATTACCTTGATCTGGGGTTCCCAACCCCCTCCTGCTAAGATGCCTAGGCAAGGCACTGATTATGAATCTTCAGATCAGGTTTCCATTTATTCTTATTCCTCTTCTGATCTGGAATTATACATTCCACCTTATGAGGACTCTGATGCAGAAGAATCCATCCCTTCTGCTTCTCCTCCTGAGGATTTTTCTTTTGGAGAAACTTTGCATACCTTAAGGGAACATTTTCATTGGGAGAGTCAGGATTTTTCGGACTCTAAAAAGAGGCTTTGGGATTTCCTTCTTCCTCAGCATAGGCCTTTGGCTATACCTCCTATTCTAGACATTGTT
Organism: Protopterus annectens; assembly: GCF_019279795.1. Classification (NCBI taxonomy): domain Eukaryota; kingdom Metazoa; phylum Chordata; order Ceratodontiformes; family Protopteridae; genus Protopterus; species Protopterus annectens. Next base: position 905,396,545 of record NC_056748.1, read on the forward strand.
GATTATGTTTCCTCAGAATCCAGCATGGCTCCTGATTCCGTGCCTCCGGCTCCAAGTAAGCCAGACAGATATTACAGGGTTCCTGACTCCCACAAATTTCTTTTTAAAAACCCTACTGCTAACCCTGAAACAATTTCTCAGAGTCCCAAGGGTGTTAAGGCTTCTACTGCTAAAAATCCTATCCCTTCTGATAGAGACTCCAGGGTGCTGGATAGATAGGGTAAGAAGGTTTACATGTCTGCAACCCTGGCAATGAGGGCTTTAAACTGTCAATTTCATATGCTTAAATATCAGCAGCGTGTCATGGGCTTAAACAGAAAATTATGTTGATTTCTGATTGTGTGGAAAATAGAGTTACAGGATTTATTGCATTCAGCTGAACAAGTAGGAAAGCATACTTTGCAATGTGGTTCTGATTCTTTGGAGGCCTCTTGCAGGGCTGCTGTAACTGGATATGTGATAAGAAGGCATGATTGGCTTAAGGAGCAAAATCTGCCTGATCATGTTAAAGCAAAATTATTGGATGCTCCTTTACAACAGGACAGTCTATTTGGTAATAAGGTAGAAGTTTTGAAAAAGATGGAAGACAAAGCTAAATCTATGCAAACTGTAAAAGATTTCCTACAAGGGCCAGCCGCCCAGGTTCAGTAGGCACTGGCCTACTAAGAATTGGTCCTTTGCAGTACCCACCAGAGCCGCTCAGGTCAAACCCAGGCACTCCAAAGGCTCCAGGTTTCAGTCACAAGGAACTTAGAGAACAAAACAATGGGGTGCCTCCACCCCCAAATCTGGAAGTAACAAGGCACCCCCCTACGGTAAACAGTTTCAATGACTTTCCCTTGCCATTTCCAAGCACTTATCTTTTGGCAGCCCCTTTGTGGGGAAAACTAGCACTTCATGCACAAAAATTGGCATCTAATTACCCAGGACAAGTGGGTTTTAAATACAGTATCCCAGGGATACAGATTTCATTTCCACATGTTGCCAGTTCCAAACAGATGGCCAGATCTGCCTCCAAATCAATGGGCAGTGGCCCAGAAACAAGTTATGTCACTCATGGATATGGGGGCTATTCAACCAGTACCAGAAAAGGAAAAAGGACAAGGTTTTTATTCAAGACTTTGCCTGGTACCCAGAAAAAACAAATCATGGCGTCCAATTCTGGACTTATCCATTCTAAATACTTTCCTGGACAATTCATAATTCAAGATGCTGACTCTACAACAGTTGCTGCCTATGCTAGGCAAGGATGCCTGGCTGGTAACTCTAGACTTAAGAGAGGCTTACCTGCATATACCAATCAGGGAATCTTGCAGAAGATACCTCTGTTTCAAAGCAGGCTATTTGCATTACCAGTTCTCTGCACTGCCCTTAAGCTTATCTACTGCACCCAGTGTCTTCACAAAGTGCCTGGCACCAGTAATTGCATTTTGCAGACAAAGAAACATTCAAATTTATCCTTATCTGGATGATTGTCTAATTCAGGCAGAAAACAAGGGCACTCTTTTACAGCGTCTAGCATTTGTAAAAAGGCTTCTAACTTGCCTAGGATACACAATAAACAAAAATAAGTCACATCTGGTACCCTCTCAGAAAATTACATTCCTGGGTGCAAGCTTGAATACAACTGCCCAGATGGCTTACCTCACGCCAGACAAACAAATCCAATTGATGACTTACTTCAAACAAGTGGTCACAAAAACCCAGTTATCTGCAAGACAAATTCTGCAGGCCTTGGGGTTCATGGCTTCCTGCATTCTTCTAATTCCATATGCAAGACTGCATATGAGGAAACTTCAGTGGTACCAAAAAAGCTTATGGAGTCAACATTGTCACAACTTGGAAACAATGATTCCTATCATTTCTTGCCTGAGTTCCTTTGGTGGGCTGAGGCCTGTCACCAAAACAAGAGACTGTCATTCATTCCACCCCCTGCCACGCAAACCCTGACTACAGACGCGTCAGACTATGCTTGGGGGGGGGCGTATCTGGCAGAGGGAGATGCATTCAGGGCAAATGGAGCCCAAATCAAATGCACCTGCATATCAACCAGAAAGAGATGCTAGCTGTGCAGAATGCTCTGACAGCTTTCAAGGACTTTCTTCATCCAGGACAACTACTGATAAAGACGGACAACACCACAGTCATGCGGTACATAAACAAGCAGGGGGGTACCCATTCCTACCCCCTTTGCAGACTAACCATGGCCTTGTGGAACACAGCCTTGACTTATCAAATACATCTACAAGCTCAATTCCTGCCAGGACTACAAAATAGTCTGGCAGACGAACTAAGCAGAAATCGTATGGACCCACATGAATGGAAACTGGATCCGCAAATCTTCAGCATGTTGACATGCAAATGGGGGAGCCCAGACATCTTTTTGCCTCACCCCAAAACTATCAGTTGGACAAATTCTGCACAAGAATTCATCACAAAAAAGCTTGGAAAAATGGATGCTCTATCCTTCAGCTGGAAAAACCTATCGGTCTATGCTTTTCCCCCTCTGCCTTTGCTCTCCAAGGTATTACTAAAAGTCAGACAGGAAAAAACAAAAAATGACTCTGATTGCTCCAGACTGGCCTCGCCAACATTGGTACCCGTTCCTACGCAATATGTCACATCTTCCTCCGTGGTACCTGCCTCAGACACCTTATCTACTGTTAGAAAAATATGTATTAATGTGTGTATTAGTGCTTTTAGAAAGCCCAAAAGGGTTAACACATTTATTCTATTTCATACTGCATAAATCCATATAAACTGTGAATGCTTTCTGACCTTGTATTTTGTCAACACAGCTAAAATCTTGTTTGTCTTAGGAAATTTACTGAGAAGCAGATGATTTTTCTGCTAGGTCAGGAAAATAATGAGCAGAACAATACTGCTTTCTGTAATGTTTTTAAACTTAGACAATTACCCTGTCTGTGCTATGAGAACATACACAGCTGCAGGAAGAATAGATAAGTAGAACAAAGACTGCTTGGAGAATATGAACTATAATCTGTGTTTGCTTTGTGCTTGAATAAGCAGAGTACCTTGAAATGTAACACAGCACTGCAGAAATAATTGTAACTAGCTAGTGGTCGTCGAGGCCATGTTATCTTTCAAGAAAAGTTTCTCACAAATCTAGAAATGTAGTATCAGCAGAAAATATTGAACAACATCTGCTGTGAAAAACAATATTGTAGGCTTGTATTTGATTACGTCAGCTTCAGAAGGCAATGTCTTGTAAAACAGTATAAGAATGGCTTCATTTCCTGTTACAGACCAGACAAACTCTGTATTTTTGCATGCATGTTTGTCTCCTTGCCGCAAGAATTAAAGTGCCTTAACCTGAACCTTATGTGTATTGGTCTTTGAAGTTTTTTCCTTTGACATCTACTGTCTCAGCAGAACTTTCAAATTCTACACACTCAGCTCCAAACTCTGAATCTTGCAGCATGGCTAATCAACTAATTTCACCAGTTACATCTCTCAGCAAACCTGTGATGGATGTCATTTTGGAGGCTAGAAGGCCTAGCGCTAGGAAATCTTATGCTGATAAATGGAAAAGATTCTGTGCCTGGAATCAGGCACAAGGAATAAGCACAGAAATACCCAGTATTCCTCAGATTCTGCAATATTTAACTGAGATGCTTCACAAGGGCCTATCTTTCTCTTCCATAAAAATCCACACCTCTGCCATTTCAGCTCATTACAACAAAGAGCCTCCCCTCTTTTCTCATTCCCTGCTAAAGCAGTGTCTCAGAGGGGCCACTAATTTAAGACCTCCCAGGAGAGCACTAACTCCTGCATGGGACCTCAATTTTGTGTTGGAGAAACTCACCCTGCCTCCTTTTGAGACGGCTGCTACTGCGGACATAAAATTTCTCTCTTGGAAGACAGCTTTTCTTTTAGCAGTCACTTCACCTAGAAGGATCTCAGAACTACAGGCTCTTATGGCAGTGGAGCCTTTTATTATTTTCTACCCGGACAGGGTAGCACTCTAGATCAATCCATCCTTTATGCCTAAAGTGGTATCCAGTGTTGCTCTTAATCAGACCATTCATCTGCCGACTTTTTTCCCAAATCCACAGAACAAGGGGGAGCAGATTCTGCATTCATTGGATGTACACAGACAACTAAGATTCTACTTGAACAGGACAAAATCTCTAAGAAAATCTGAGCAACTACTGGTGGCATTTGCTGCAGGGGCAGAGGGAAAGGCTATCTCAAAGCATCCAATTTCAAAATGGATAAGCCATTGTATTCGTTTCTGCTACATGCATCATGGTAAACCTGTCCCCAAGGGGATCAGATCCCATTCCACCAGGGCTGCATCTACTTCTGCAGCCTTTCTCAGAGTGGTTCCTACCAGAGACATTCTAGAAGCTGCTACCTGGAGCTCATTTCATACGTTCACCAAGCATTACCATTTACTTCTCTTCTCTAAATCCAGAACCTGCTTTGCCACTGCTGTCCTGCAGGGCCTTATAGCTGCTCCTAATGCTGTATAATTCCATCCTCCCAACCATAGCTTTGGGATTCTACACAAATGTAATGACTGCAACAGTGAAACACGAAGAACAAAGTACAGTTGTGTACACTTACCATAAATGTAGATGTTCGAGTGTGTTCACTGTTGCAGTCCTGGTTACCCACCTGCCAGCCCCCTACTTTTCTCTTTTTATACCTCTTCTTTCTGTTACTATGCTCAAAAGCCTTTTTGTTGTATTTGCTTTTATTTGGAGGTATATTTTTTGAGTTCTAAATTACATGTATATATATATATATATATATATATATATATATATATATATATATATATATATATATATATATATATATGGGTCTACTTCTATTCGCCGACATCCCATTTCACTGAAACCCATTTCGCTGACAGCCTCATTTCATTGACAAAAGTAATCAGGGCAAAAACCTGGGATTTGCCCACCTCCCCACTGTTGTGCGACTGTGGAGTTGTAATATATAGTTGGGGGGGGTGTGGGGGGCGAAGCCCCCCACCTTGAAAGTTTGTCAATGAAATGAGCTGTCAGCGAAATGGGTTTCAGTGAAATGGGATGTCGGCGAATAGAAGTAGACCCATATATATATATGTATATTTTGCTCCCAATTTGAGGGGCACCTGACATCTGGGGCAAGAAAAAACTGATGAAAATGACGTCGGCTGCATGTTTTATACCCCTGACGTCATAGAAGAAGGGACAGCAACCGACGCACGACCCAAGACTTTGTTAATCAGGCCGACTGAGGGCAACCTGCCAGCAGATTACCCAAATGTAATTTCTGCAACAGTGAATACACTCGGAACATCTACATTTATGGTAAGTGTACACAACTGTACTTTTTCTCTCTTTGATACTTCCATGATGGCATTTGATTTCTCCCCGTCCTTTCCCTTGCTACCCTCTGTTCTTGTGTTAGGACTTTTATCTGTTATTAATTTCGCTGCACAGCAATGTATCCTATTTACTTCTGTTATATCGCATGCATCTATGTGGATAGTCCTAATTACTGCTTTCACTTGTTTTGTCAAACGTCTAACGTTTTGGGTTTTATTGACCTTCTGCAGTCTATTTCTTTGATTGATCTTAATATGTCTATCCATATTTATTAAATCAAGCAACTCTTCTCAGATCTTTTTCTTCTAAACTGAGGGCACATTCTTTGTTCTCCATTTCCTGTGGGCGTTCTGTAGAGAGTTCAAGAGCATCTTCCTCTGCCACATTCTCTTCAATTTCACCCTTTGTCATCCATTGCTCTTTCATATGTGAACTCACTGGCCTATCACTCCGTAACATCGACTGTGTCAGAGTTGTCACAATTTCCTGTTCTTCCCTTTGTTGTACAGCTCCAGCTGAGCATTTGTACTGGTTTCCTGTAGGAGGCCCCAAAGTATCTTCACATGTCAACTGATTAGATGCTTCCCATTTAACTGGTTTCTCCTTAATTTAGGTGTCCATTCTGTATCCTGTTGTGTTGTTATCTGAGTTTAATTTTCTACACAAAATCCTTCACTTCGCAGGTAATTTATAACCTCATTTTCTATTTCTTTAACTTTCTCCATTACTAATCCTCTTTTCTATGTTTCCTGTTTGTTTTCTTATCTTTTGTATTGTAAAATTTTCCATATCCGAATGTCTTTGGCTGTATTTCTCATGAAATATCTTTGTTGATGCTGTTTATGCATTGATTAGGTTTGCTTTCTCCTTTGCATAAATATTGTACCATGTTAAAACTCTTTCTTTCCTATGTCCATACTTCTTCTTCAAATGTTTCCTCACTGCAAGGAAGTTCATGCAAACCTTGCGGTACATGGCATCTTACATCCTTCTAATTCCTCTGGCCAGGCTTCACATGAGGAAATTTCAGTGGTATCGGAAGAACCTTTGGTGTCAGCACTCTCAGACTTTAGAGACACCTGTATAAGGGCCGAGTTTCTCTGGTGGGCACAGGTCTGTGCCAAGAACAAGAGTCTTCCCTTTATCCTCCACCCTACCGGGCAGACCATCACCACCAACAACGCAGACATTGCTTGGGGCGCTCACCTAGCAGGCAGGTGCACCCAAGGTCTTTGGGATGTCCACCACCTTCCCTTACACATCAATCAGAATGAAATGATGGTAGTACAAAAGGCTCTGACATCCTTCAAACCCCATCTCAGGCCAGGGGTTCTCCTTATCAAAACAGACAACACCACATTAATGTGGTATATCAACAAACAGGGAGGGACCCAGTCTTACCCTCTGAGCAGGCTAGCCATGAACCTCTGGCTGACGGCCTCCTCCATGGGATTACACCTAATTGCCCAATACCTACCAGGGTTCAACAACACCCTGATAGACCACCTAAGCAGAAACTTACTGGACCCCCACGAATGGCAGCTCCACAGAAAAATCTTTTTGCTAGTCATTCAGGAGTGTGGAACTCCGGAGGTGGACCTTTTTGCTTCGCACCTCAACTACCAGCTGAAAAAATTCTGTACCTGGGAGTATCACCACCTAGCGTGGAAGGTGGATGCTTTGACCTTCCCCTGGAACTCCCTCTTTGTGTATGCATTCCCTCCTCTGCCTCTTATTCCCAAGGTACTGATCAAGCTAAGGGAGGAAAGGCCAAAGGCCATCCTCATTTCTCCAGACTGGCCCAGACAGCATTGGTACACCTTACTGCGCAGCCTGACATTACAGCCTTCCAGGCAGCTTCCCTCTTGATCTCAGACATCTTGACCCAGGTGTGTGTGTGTGTGGGGGGGGGGATGCTGCACCCAGACTTGCAGACTGTCAAACTGTCAGCATGGCTAATACTTTACAAGCAAACTAGGGGCCCCTTTTAAGCAAACCGGTCGTAGACTTTATCAGAGAGACCAGAAGTCCCAGCCCCGGAAAATTTTACACATGGAAAGGGAAAAGATTTTGCTTCTGGAACCAGTCCAGAGGGGGTAGTACCTCATAACCTTCAATGCCTCTTATCTTGGACTACCTAGGGGAGTTACTCAGTAGTGGCCTCTCCTTCTCTTCTATTAAAATCCATGCCTCAGCCATTTCAGCTCATTTCGATACAGACCAGCCCCTCTTCTCACATCCTTTGATTAAACAATTCTTCAGAGGGGCTTCTAATATCAGACCTCCCAGAAGGCCACCCACGCCAGCCTAGGACCCGAGTTATGTTTTAGAAAAACTAACCTTACCACCATTCGAACCTGCTGCTTCAGCAGAATTGAGATTCCTCTCCTGGAAGACTGCTTTCCTACTAGCTATCGCCTCAGCCAAAAAGGTGTTAGAACTTCAGGCATTCATGGCTGTTGAGCCCTTCATCATTTTTCATGCAGACAGAGTCTCCGAGGACTAACCTTCCTTTATGCCCAAGGTGGTATCTGATGTAACCCTCAACCAGGCCATACATCTACCCACCTTCTTTCCTAACCCTCAAAACAAGGGGGAATAATTCTGCACTCACTAGACATGCAGAGACAGCTCAGATACTACCTGGACCATACTAAACCCTTCAGAAACACAGACCAGCTTCATGTCAGCTTTACTCCAGGGGCAGAGGAGAAGCCCATTTCCAAGCAAACCATTTCCAAATGGATATCACTCTGTATCGATTTCTTCTACAGACTACATGGGAAACCTCCCCCTAAGTCTCTTCGTACCCATTCCACTAGGGCAGCCAACAATTCCACAGCATTCCTTAGTGGAGTTTGCACCAGGGACATTTTGAAAGCTGCCACCTGGACCTCTGTCCATACCTTTACAAAGCATTACCACCTACCTCTTTTCTCTAAGGTTAGGGCAGGGTTTGCCTCTGCAGTTCTGCAGGGCATGTTGACCCATGCCTAATCCTTCCACCCCTCTCCTCAGCTTTGGGAATCTTCCCACAGGTGATGACTGCAACAGTGAAACACGAAGAACATAGTACAGTTGTGTACACTTACCATAAATGTAGATGTTCGAGTGGTATTCACTGTTTCAGTTCTGGTTTCCCTCCCTCCTTCCTCCTTGTATCCTCTTACCTTAGGGGGACATATGCTTCTCACAGTGGCTTTTAGCCACCATGACCACTTTACCATATTTCCTTGTGCTTCTTTTGGATTAGGGCAAGAAAAACTGATGTAATGGCATCCGGCTGCCTTGCTTTGTAGCACTGATGACCTGATGTCAGACTACAGGCGATGCAGAAAAACATTGACTCTGGTATTCGGGTCAGCTGAGGGCTACCACAGCAGGGATAACCCCACAGGTGGTGACTGCAACAGTGAATACACACTAGCATCTACATTTATGGTACGTGTACACAACTGTACTGTGTCTGCCCTGGAGGACAAAAACCTTGCTAAGGAAATCTCAGAAGTCTGTTATGCTATGTACAGGTTGCTAAGCATTCTTTACACTATGTATATGATGCTATGGAAGCTTCCTGCAGAGCTGCCAGTACTGGGTCAGTGATTAGAAGACATGCTTGGCTCTGGGTAGAAGCCCTTCCGGACCATGTGAAATCTAATTTGTTAGATTTCCTCCTTTTAAAGAATATTCCTTTTGGCCCAAAAGCAGTAGTAGTGTTGAAAAGGATGGACGACAAAGCCAAGTCTATGCAAATTGTGAAAGATTTCCTTCAGGTGCAACCCCACAGGTTCAGTAGAAACTTGTGTACAAGGAGCTGTAGAGCCAGTCCCCCCTGTTTAGCAGGGAATAGGTTTCTATTCCAGACTATTTCTGATCCGCAGAAAGAGGGCCCTTGGCACTCCATCCTGGACCTGTCAAAGCTCAACCAGTTTCTCTTGGTTCCTTAATTCAAAATGTTAACTCTTCAAAAGCTCTTTCCCATGTTGTCCCTGCAGGTCTTCATGGTCTCCTTAGACCTAAAGCATGCCTACCTTCACATTCTTATACAGGAATCCCACAGAAAGTTCCTTCACTTCAGGGCAGGATCCAGTCATCATCAATTTTCTGCTCTGCTCTTTTGCTTATCTGCTGCACCAAGAGTGTTTACAAAGTGCCGGGCTCCAGTAATTGCTTTTTTGCAGGACCAAAGGATTATATATCTATCTCTACCTAAGTGACTGGCATGTACAGTCAACAAATCCCACCAGACTACTCCAAGATCTCAAATTCACCCAGAACCTACTATCTTCACTAGGCTAAGATTCACATTGAACCCCCAGAAGTCCATCACTTCTCCAACCAAAAGACTGTTTTCATGGAGGGCCTGCTGGTCACCCCACTCTAGAAGGCTTTCCTCCCCCATGAAAGTGTCATTACTGGCAGATTACTTCCAAAGGATCCAAATGAAGGATCAAATGTCAGCAAGGGAATTCCTAAGACCTCTGGGGTACATGGCTTCATACATCCGCATGGTCCCCCCTGGCCAAACTGCACATGAGAAATTTGCAGTGATATCTCAGGAAAATATGGTGCTAGAACACCCAACCATTAGAGACAAATGTTCCCCTTATTCCTTGCTTCAAACTGGAATTGGCATGGTGAGTACAGACTTGCACCTGCAACCCAGGCCTCCCCTTTATATTCAGTCCTCACGGATAGACCCTTACAACAGATACCTCAGAGACAGCTTGGGGGGCTCAATTTCACAATCTGCAAAAACATGGGAAGTGGGAAATTAAAACACCAGAAGCAAACACATTAACTGGAAAGAACTCATAGCTGTACAAAAAGGCCTAATAGCCTTCAAAGAAAAATGGACACCAGGCATCCTGCTAGTAAAGACAGACAACACCGCCATAATGCATTACATCAACAGACAGGAGAGGAACACATTCCTACCCCCTGGGCTGTCTAGCAGTGAAAATCTGTGAAAAAGCACACTCTCTCTGGGACTGCAATCTCATGGCACGATACATTTCAGGAGTGCAGAATGTTCTAACAGACCACCTCAGCATGTACCCTCATGAGTGCCACCTGCACCCAGAGATTTTCAAGACCATAACTTAGTCCCTGGAGTTCCCTCAAGTCGATCTCTTTGCATCCAAACAGAACATGCAATTGCAAAAGTTCTGCACCAGGATCAAGCAAGAGTCCGCGTGGAAAACAGATGCCTTCTCCTTCCCATGCGCCCAACTATTCATTTATGCATTCCCTGCCCAGTACCTCAAATTTCTCTTGTCCTGTTCAAGATAAGGAAGGAGGGTCCAAGAGCAGTACTGATAGCTCTAGACTGGCCCACGCTTCATTGGTATCCTCCTTCAGCTCTCCAACCAGGCACAGTGAATTCTGCCTCAAAGGGTGGACCTTCTCACTCAAAACGAGGGAAGAATTTTTCATCCCAACTTATCGACCCACAGCTTGGCAGCATGGATGATCCCACAATGGCTTACTCGGGCACCAACTTAAGCAAATAGGTGCTAGACATCCTCAAGGAATCCAGAAGACCTAGCACTAGGAAATCTTACAAAGCCAAATGGATAAGGTTCTGTATTTGGTGCGAAGACCACCACCTAGAGCCACAGTCAGTTCACATTACCAGCATCCTGGAATACCTAACTTCGCTGCTAAATCAGGGACCTTCCTACTCTTCAATTAAAATCCATGCTTCTGCCATTTCTGTTGGTATGCCTTCACACACACCTGTCTTTTCCCACATACTCTTATGACAATTTCTCGGGGGGGGGGTCATACACATTAGGCCTCCCAGAAGGAAGCCTCCATGGGACCTGAACTTTGTTTTAGAAAAATTAACTACCTCCCTTTGAACCAGCAGCATCTGCTGACCTCAAATTTCTGACTTGTAAAACAGCTATACTACTAGCTCACCTCAACTAGGAAGGTTTCTAGACTGCAAGGTCCTCATGGCAGTTGAACCTTTTATTGTTTTTCACAAGTACAGGATGTCTCATAGGACCAACCCATCCCTCATGCCTGAGGTGTTCTCTGACACTGCCCTGAATCAGGCCATCCATCTACCAACCTTCTTCCCCACCTCGCAAAATAAAGGGGAAAGAATTCTGCATTCCTCGGATGCTCACATGCTGCTATGTTATTACCTGGACAGCTTTTCATTACCTTTGCCCATGGTGCAGAAGGCAAACCAGCTTACAAGCAAACTATTTCCAAATGGGTCTCTCATTGTATCTCCTTTTGCTATAGCTTTCATGGGAAGTTACCCCCAGTTGGGATTAGATCTCTCTCCACCAGGGCTACCGCTACTTCTGCTGCCTTTATCAAGGGGGTTCCCACCAAGGACATTTCAGAGGCTGCCCACCTGGTCCTTGGTGTATATCTTAACCAAACACTACTTTTTGGCAACCTTCTCCAAATCTAGAGCAGGGTTTGCCACTGCTATCTTGCAGGGCATCCTGTCTTTGCCCTAGCATTCTTCCACCCTCCTTTCTGCTTTGGGAGTCTTCCCAATAGTCAGGACTGCAGCAGTGAAACATGAAGAACATAGTACAGTTGTATACACTTAGCATAAATGTAGATGTTGAGTGTATTCACTATTGCAGTCTTCTTTCCCACCCCCCTACCTCCTTAGCCTACTTGTAGGTGTCTTCTGACTGTGTACCTTAGCCAAGGAAACCCTTACTTGGCCTCTCTTCCTCGCTAGACTATCATTTGGGGATACCTCCAGTCTTCTCAGGCCTTCTCTTATTTGGGGGGGCAATAAGTCTGGTGTTCTGATGCATGCTGGCTACCATTATACCTGATCATACTGACATCAGTCTGGGGGTCCACCAGCCTTTGAGTTGGAAATCTTTTTCTCTGATAATTGGGCCGACTGAGGGCTTTCAGGGCAGGAAATCCCAGTAGTCAGGATTGCAACAGTGAATACACTCGAGCATCTATATTTATGGTAAGTGTACACAACTGTACTCTCTACATTCCTTTTTTGTGATCTTATTTTTTTATTGTGAAATTTTCCATATCTGAATTCCTTTGCCTATATTTCTTTCTGAATATCTTTGGGGCTGCCTTTTTTGTGATTACTAATTTGGCTTTCTCCTTTGCATAAATATTGCACTATATGAGATCTCTCCCATATACTTATTTCTTTTTTTATACCCTTCAATCGTCTCTAAATTTTGTTCTTTAAATTTTCACACTTCCTCAGCTGCTTTTTTCCAAATGGCGTAAGGTTTCTTGGTCTATATAGTGTTTTTCATGGATCTGTTGTATTAATGAACACAAACTTTTATTTGAAACTTGACAGTTTTCTTGTGGAAGTGTTTTTCTTTCCTGTCTTTTGTCTCTTAATCTGTTCATATATCTTTTGTCTGGAGATTCTGGTCCTCTTGCGTAATAGTAGTAACAATACATAATTTCTTTCTTAACCTGAGTAGTCCACTTGGTCGTCTGTATGGCTCTTTTTTGGCCTATCAGTTTTTCTGATTTTTGTGGTCTACTACTTCTTTCTACATGGCTTGGCCTGGCCCCATTGTAGGAATATTTCCGTGTTTTGACGATTCTTCACTGTCATTTTTACCAGTCCTGGTACCAGTGTGCCTACCAGGATTGGGCACTTTTTTATCCTGGGAATTGTGCACCCAGGTATCTTCTTTATTTTTTAACCTACTTCTGTCCATGATATGTACTGTATAAAATGCAGTTAATATATCAGTGTCGTCTTGGTGACATCTTATAAAAAACAGGGGCCACCTCATGAAGGTACTCACCAAGACTTGAGGATGAGTTCAGTTCCAGCAATACTTCTCTCCATTTGATGATTTTATCATCTCTCCATTCATTCCAGTCATTTTCACCAAGTGCTTAGCTCTACTGGTAGACACTGCCAAACCCTAGTGATTCACATTTACGCTTGTGTGGACAACTGTCTCATTGAAAGAAAATCCACAGAGCAGAGAATAAACACTTTAAACGTCACAGTTAACTGCTTCTAGAAGTTGGGTCTCACCCTAAATCTCCAGGAGTCTCAATCTCTTGCACAGACAGATTCTCTTTCTCAGATCAGCAACAAGCCTTCCTTTCATGGCAAAAATATGTTTCCTGACAAACTATACTATCAGCTTGCTGTTAAAGCAACAAAAATCTGCAAGAAGTTCATCAGGATCTTTGGATGCATGGCTTCTTGCATACTCATGATACCACTTTCAAAGTTGCTCCATAAGAAAATTGGAGTGGTTCCTAAAACACTCTTGCGAGCAGCATTCTCAGCCCCTGGAAACGCTGTTGTCTCTCCTCCTGTGCCTAAAAAGGAGCTGCAATGGTGGAAAACGCCATTTTACAGAATGCAGATGCAAACACACTGTGCCAGAGGTGGACAAGACCATCACTACAGATAGCTCAGACACAGCCTGGGGCCTTACTTTGGGGCCCATGAAGATGCATGGCATCTGGACCCCATATCAGAAGAAGCTACATATCAGCTGAAAAGAGTTGTTAGCTGACTATCTAGCAATGAAAGCCTTTCAACAGACCCTAACACTAGCAACTTTGCAGATTTGGACAGACAACACCACATTCATTTGGCGCATAAATAAGCAAGGGTGCACCCTTTACCTACCCCTTGTGCCATCTTGCTATGAAGATTTGGCTATTAGCACAAGATCTGAAGTGGAGTCTCTGGGAAGAACAGTATGCTGTCAGACTCTTAAGCAGGGATCTTCTAGACCCCCAACAAATGGATGCTAAGGTGGAAGACTTTCGTGGACTTAGTTACAGTGGGGAATTGCCTTAACTCATTCACTCCAATGGAGCTCAGGAAGTTTGCACTGTAACTTCCAGTAGGCGGAGCCTAAGCCTTTTGATAGAATCAAATTGTGTCCACACATTTCAAACAAATGTTCAAATCTCTGGAACCATAGGGGTTATGAAAGAAGTATAAATAGCAAACCCTTTGGCACAAATTATTTTTATAGTGGTAGTATTCTTTATGTTCTAGGTTTTAAACTGAATTTTATAAGTCACAGTAAGCACAGTACCTATTACATTTGTAATATTTTGTAAACAACTTACACTATCTCGGCAACCATTCAAGTTACACACTTAATGTCAACAGCATTTTATTCATCTAGCTGAGAGCTTTCATATGAGGCTAAGGAGTTCTGTCTGTGTTACCTGGTTGTTGAAATATTTAGAAGAATGTGAACATTTTATCTATATAAATTAATATAAAAACAAAAGTTAATATCTCTTTACCTGCACTAGACATAGCTCAAATATTAATGCAGTCGAGTTTGCCATAGTGTTAGTTTTAAGATGAAATCTTTTAAAACCTTTGTATATAGCATGGTTTTAGAAGTATTGATAGATATATGAACAAGCAATATTTGACGCCTAGAGGCATCAGTAGGAGTTAACTGCATATGCACCTGGAGACGTCACTCGGATGTAATGAGATCTTTGCCTTCCATCAAAACAAACAACTTCAGAGGTTCTGCTCCAGAACCCAGCAGGCAGCAACATGGAAAACAGACACATTCTTATTCAAGTGGATCAACCTGTTTATGCCTTTCCTCACGTACCCCCTGACTCCCTTGGTACTAATAAAAACAGGACAGATAGATGAAGCATGATTCTCATTGCCTCATACTGGCCAAAACAGCACTGTTCTTTTCCTCTTTTTGACCCTTAGTGAGGGCAGATTCCACCCTCTTCCACAGGAGATAGACTTGCTCAGCCAGGTCAAAGGCTTCAGTATACCATCCTCACCTAGCCACACTCAAACTGACAACCTGAGGGGGTTGGATTGTAACAACAAAAAATATCAACTACTCCTCAGACTTGTTTAACTGATCTTCGTGTTTCACTGTTGCAGTCATCACATTTGGGTTATCCCTGCCAGGGCAGCCCTCAGCCGGCCTGAATACCAGAGGCTTAGTATTTCTGCGTTGGTTGCTGTCACTTCAGGACTGACGTCAGGTCGTAGTATAAAGTAAGGAAGCCGACACCCTTACATCAGTCAGTCATGTCGTGGAGCCCAAAGCAGAAGCATTTCACACGAGTGCCGGTCGGCCACTACCTGAGTTTCCTCTACTGATTTTAAGCTGAAGTCTTCTAAAGCTAAGTACCCTGTTGGGGTTCCTTTTTTCTTGCACTAACCGATGTCAGAAAAAGTTAACAATTGTCTCTCCTGTGGAAAGCAAATACCACACCGAGCCTTTCATTCTTACTACGTCACTTGTTTAGGCCCAGACCATGACGTCCCTGCTGTCGCTTCTGTGCTTTGTTCAACGCCAGAGCTATCCGTCGTCGAGCCCTTATTGTAGCTAGATATTTTCAATTACAGTCCTCGAACTCCGATGTGGCTTTGGTAAGCCATCCGACAGCAGGTCATCTGAAAAAATGTAAAGATAAAGACAGAGACCACACAGGTCCAAACCTACCGATGACGCTTCCGTTAAGCTAGTTGTCAGTTCTCCGGTCCTCAGTGAGGCGCTTTTGCAGCCCCTGATGCCTGCTTCTGTGGATTTTCAGGCTGCTACTGAGACCCTTTCAGAGTCCGGTATGCCACAAAACTCTTCTTTGACTAAGGATCCTGCAGTCGTCTCTACTTTGGATGGGTCCGGAGCCACTGAGCAGGCACCGGCCTCCGAGGAAGTCCTTCGCACTGCCGATTCTCAACTCAAGCCAACGTCGTCTTTTGCGACTACTTTCCTTTCTAAACCAACCGAGTTTCTTAGCCTAGGGTACGAACCACACCCAAGAAACCGACGACCCAATCTCAGGCACCTGCTTCCTTGCCTCGGTCTCAAATGCTTAAAATGGCAGAAGACCTTATCATGCTTATCAAGGGAAGCCTAGCTACCCCCTCCAAAAGGAAAAGAGATCTGACCCCTGTAGTTTCGTCAAATTACTCTGATGCATCTGAATATGAAGACATGCAACCCCTCTCTACTCATGAGGATTCTGATTCAGAGAATTCCATCCCTTCCGCTTCTCCCCCAGAGGAGTTTTCCTTTGGGGAAACCCTTCATACCTTAAGGGAGCATTTCCAATGGGAGAATCAGGACTACCCTCAGTCTAAAAAGAGACCCAGGGAGTTCTTAGATCTTCCACAGCACAGACCCTTGGCCATCCCCCCCAGTCCTGGATGTCATGGAGAATGTTTTTCTGGAATCCAGCCAGACTTCTGACACCCTGTAGAGTCCCTGACTCGCACACATTTCTTTTTACAAATCTTACTGCTGACCCTGAGGTAATTTCTCAAGGGACTAAAGCAACCTCTGCTAAGAATCCCACCCCCTCAGATAGGGATTCCCGAGCACTAGACAGATAGGGTAAAAAAGTATACACCTCAGCAACTCTTGCTATGAGGGCACTAAATTTTCAGTTCCATATGCTAAAATTTCAGCTTGTGCAAAATCTAAAGAGTTACAAGAGTTAATGCATTCTGCAAGTCAAGTAACTAAACACACCATGCACTGTGGTTTTGACACCCTAGAAGCTTCTTGCAGGGCAGCAGTCATCAGATCTGTCATTAGAAGGCATGCATGGCATAAGGAACAGCCCTTGCCAGACCATGTCAAATCTAAATTTTTGGATGCCCCCTTGCACAAAGACAACTTATTTGTCACTAAGGCAGAAGAGGTCTTAAGATGGAAGAAAAAGCTAAATCTATTTAGACAGTTAAGGATTTCTTACAGGTCCAGCAGGCATTGTCCCACCAAGCACTGGTCTTGTCCTGCTCCCACTAAGCCAGTCCAGTGCAGACCCTGGGGAACCAAACCCCCCCAGGCAGCAGCCACAGGGAATGCAGAGATCTAAGCAGTGGACTACCTCCACTTCAAAACCGTGGAGTTCTAAGCCACCACCTTATGGTAAGAATTCACAATGACTCGCCTCCCCCACCCCCTCCCTCTGCCCACCTTCATTTACCCCTAGGAGGTAACCTCTCCTTTCACGCAAGCACCTGGGCCACCATTACCAACAACCACTGAGTTCCCAACGTAATGTCACAGGGATACAAATTTTTTTTACACACCCTTCCTTCCCCAAAAGGGTTCCCAGATCTACCTACAAACCGGTGGGCAGAGGCGCCAAAGAAAGTCCTTTCACTGCTGTCTATGAGGGTAGTAGAACACGTTTCTGCAGATCAGATAGGCCAAGGTTTCTATTCCAGACTTTTTCTGGTACCCAGAAAAGAGGGTACCTAGAGCCCAATCTTAGATCTGTCAATTCTAAACACCTTCCTCGTGATCCCAAAATTCAAAATGCTCACCCCTCCAGCAGCTTCTTCCTATGCTTTCCAAGGATGCTTGGCTAGCCAGACTAGACCTAAAAGAGGCCTACCTACACATCCCAATCAGGGAATTCTACAGGAAATATTTTTATTGTATTTATCTTATTTTATTTTACATTTGTTGACTGGTCTAGTCTAACTGGATAAATGTTCATTTTCAGTAGAAGCCTGGGGAGAAAAGCTCCAAAAGGTGCAATAGTATTATAACTTACAATGTTAAGTTGTCTATCTCCCCTTCATTCTTGCTGGTTGGGTTCAGAGCCGATCCTCGGCTCCGACTCTGCCATCTACTAAAGCTCGAGAGCTATTTACTGGCTCGAGGCCTCCCCTTATCCCACAATGCTTGGCGCTAGATGCCCAGATCTCGTTTGCCACTTCAGCTACGAGTTTGTGCTTTTACTGGCTCAGGTCGTATTAATCCTTTTTTTTGTATTACTTGCTAATATTTACCTTGTATTTTTCTTAGATATCGATTGTCTTTCCCTTGTAGTGTATCCCCTAGTTTGTCCCACTAAGGAAACTCGTTTTCTGTTAGAGAGTTTCTACCCCCCCACCTTTGTTTCTCTCTATTAGTGGCTAACCCCACCCTTGTTGTACCTATAGGAGTAGTGTTTAGCCTTGTATTTGTATATTTTTATTAAGGATAGTTGTTAAGTGTGTGTGATAGTTTTTGCAGTTATTATTCTTTGCTTAACTATTGCGGGTGTGTGAGTGTTTCTGTGTGCCTTGTTTAAGCACTAGTTTCTCTCTTTAGTATCCCCGGGCCAGTATGTCCAAGGATACTAAAGTTTCAGGTTTCAAGAAGTGTGACTCGTGCTGTCAGAAGATGTCTCTGAGAGACGGTCACACTTCTTGTGTTTATTGCTTGGGTTCCCTACACCTGCAGTACTCCGGCTCGGTCTGTCATGCCTTCAGCCCGAGAGTCCTGCAGGAGCATAGGAACAAGCTTATTTTGAGAGGCTTACTTAAGCCAGAGGGATCCCCGGCGAAGCCTCAGTCGGGGAAATCCTCAAAGCCCGCAAAGCCGTCGGCTCCCAGTTCGGAGCCGTCGCCGGGCAGAGCATCTGCCTCCTCTTCGGCTGTGGCTGGAGCCGACATTCCTAGACCTCAGTTGGCTCCGACTTTAGTGTCGGAACCATCATTGCGCCGAAAACGTTCTAGGTCCCCTTCTCTAGAATCGGTTAGTTCGGCTCCGAGGTCACCGTTGCTTGTCAGAATGAAGCCATAGGTCCCACTCCTCTCGGTCTTCCAGGTTATCCGCTCATGACTTGGAGAGGGTGGTCAGTAGACTCCTTAAATCCCAGGCCCTGGCCAAAATGTTAACCAGCCCTTCTCAACAGACTGTGGCTGTCCCTGTGTTTTCAGCAGTTCCTCCTCCAACTCCCTTTTTATGTTCCGAGCCAGAGGTTGGGACTCGAATCTTGGAAACGTCGGAGCCAATACATCTTTCTGCTCCTTCGTCGGCTCTGATCTCTTCATTGGTTCCTTCCTCTGAGGGATCTCGGCGCTGGGACTCCCTTGTCGGCTCCGAGGGGGGCGAGTGGCATTGGACCCTTGTCCAACCCCGTTCTCCCTCTCGGGGCTTTGGCGCAGGTGAGCTCAGCCCTGACATCGGCCTCGGAGCCGTCCCTCTCGGTGCCGGGAGGGGTTCACATCTCTTCGGAGTGGGGACCCTCTGCTCTGCCTGATAGGGGTGCCTTCGACGTCATGAGGAGCGTGCTGACTCCTAATTCGGCTCCTCGATCGGCCCCTTCGGCTCCTTCCCCCATGGTGCCTGCATCGGTCTCTGTCCACCCTCCTGACCCCAAGCGTGGAGAACTGACGCTCCAGGTCGCTCCATTGGGCGTATCTTCTCTTCCGAGGCTTCCCCTGATCATTCAGAGGAGCCTCCTCGGAAGAGAAAATGTAAGAGGAAACATGTCAACTCCCCCGAGTCAGTCACGTCTGATACCGACTTGGAGGATTTGGAAGGGTCCCCAAGATCCCCCTCTGAGGATGTCTCTTTTTCAGACATCCTAGAGATCCTTAAGCAGAGGGGGAACTGGACTGCCTTTAACCCTTCCGAGGATGAGTCTGTATACCTGGACGCGTTTGGTTCTCGCCCTTCCACCTCCTGGGTGTCTCCACCCTTCGACCCGCTCATGGAAGTAGTGGCTCGAAGGGTGTGGTCAGCCCCGGACACAGTGGAACGAACTCCCCGCAGGCCAACTAAGTTCATTACAGCCTCACCCGACAAACAATTTTTGACAAAAGGTGTCCCCGTTGATGCCATGTTGGTAGCAGCAGCCACTAAGAAGGAGTTGGCTGACCCTTCGGTGCCTGTCCATCCACCTAATAGAATCTAGGACAATGGACATGTACGGGAAGCGGATGTTTTCCTCAGCGACCTTTTCCATGCGGTTGCTGAATTATCTGTGCCATTTCACCCACCTTCAGAGGGATCTTCTCAAGGAACTGGGTGATGCCCTTCAGGATCCATCAGCTGCGAGGGCTCAGGATAAGATTAACTTCCAGCTGGCGACCCTTAACTCTATCGTCAACTCCTCCATGCGGCTCGTTTCTTAGGCAGCCGATGGGGCAAGTAGGGCCGCAGGTACAGGCGTGTCTTTGAGAAGACATTCCTGGATGCGGTTATGTAACTTTGCTGACCCCTTTAAGGCGTCCTTCACCAATACTCCCTTCCATGGTTTGGCTCTGTTTGGACCACAGGTGAAGGATACCCTTACCAGGTGTGAGCAGGAAGGCAAGACTCTCTTTGCCGTGGGAGTCCATTTTTCTACTCCTAGATCATACTCTAAGGGTCAGAAGAGTGGGAAAATGTGGTTTCGGAAACCCCAGGGAGTCGTGCCTGACACACGTGGCGAGTTTCCCTCCAGGGGCAGGGGAGGGAACAATAATAGACGCCGCCCGAGGGGCAGAGGGGGTCCGCAAAATCAGGTAGCAGAGAATCTTTCTCTGACAAACCCTTTCAGCACCTCTGAGAGGCTGCCCGACTGTCCACCTTCGGAGGCAGTCGGGGGAAGATTGTCACTGTACCCAGAAGCCTGGCAACTCCTCACACAAGACAAATGGGTACGGTCCATCATATCTGAGGGTTACAAAATCCCCTTTGTCCACACCCCTGTACAAACAGCCAAGTCCCTTCCAGATGTTCCACCTGGTCTAAGGGAACAAGCAGTGCCAGAAATTTCAAAACTGCTAGGAAAAAGGGCCATCCAGCCAGTCCCAGCAGACCAGCAAGGATCCGGAATTCACTCCAAGTTCTTTTTGGTGCCAATGAAGACAGGGGACTGGAGACCCATTTTGGATCTCAGCAGGTTAAACAAATCTGTTCAAAGAATGAAGTTCCGGATGGTCACGCTTCAGTCCATTCTACCCTTTTTGGGTTAGGACAATTGAATGTGCTCCATAGACCTTCAGGATGCGTACTACCATATCAAAATGGACAGGTGCCCCAGAAGGTTTCTCCGCTTCCGGCTGGGAGCCAGTCACTATCAATTCAGAGCCCTGCCCTTTGGTCTCACCACAGCCCCCAGGGTGTTCACCAGATGCATGGCAGTGGTTACGGCTCACCTGAGACGGCGAGGATTCCAGGTGTTTCCACATTTAGACGACTGGCTCCTTACTGCTTCCACCAGGCATCAGCTAATGTGAGACAGGGATTATACCATCCAAACTTGCTCCGAGCTAGGTATCTCAATAAATTTTGAAAAGTCTGCATTGTTGCCTTGTCAGTCTATAACCTTTATAGGCGCAAGATTAAACACAAAAGAGCTGTCTGCAAAACTTCCTCTAGACAGAGTGTCAGACATTCACCGACATGTGCAGGTCTTACTACAGTGTAAGAGGATTCAGGCCAGATTTGTACTAAAAACTTTGGGTCTCATGGCAGCAGCAATCATACTAGTTCCCCTGGCTCGTTTTCACATAGGGATTCTTCAGTGGATGCTCTTTACCCAATGGTCTTTTCAACAACTTCCGATGTCTCACAACATAATAATCACTCAATCATGCAAAGACCACTTGGCTTGGTGGATGGTCTCCCCTCTAGTACTCCAGGGCAGACTATTTGTTCTTCCTCCTCTTGTTGCCACGGTGACCATGGATGCCTCCCTGATCGGGGGGGGGGGGCATTTTCAGGGCAGGACTGTCCAGGGCACTTGGCAACCTCTAGAGTACCACCTGCACATAAACGTCTTGGAGATGAGAGCGGTGCTTTTGGCATTGCAAGCTCTTCAGGACTCTCTACCCACCGGGACTATTGCAATTCAAACAGACAATATGTCTGCAGTGTGGTGCATCAACAAGCAGGGCAGAACCAAGTCCTATCCGTAATGTCGAGAAGCACTCCGACTCTGGCAGTGGGCGATCTCCTCTCAACAGTTTCTGATAGCAATGCACATCCCCGAAATGTCCAACGTCATAGCGGATAGGCTAAGCAGAGCTATTCTCATACCTCACGAATGGTCTCTCAGTCAGTCAGTAGTGGACAAAATTTTCCGCAGATGGGGTTAACCTTGCTGTGACCTTTTCGCAACTGCTCTCAACAGCAAGTGCGACGATTTCTTCACTCTCTTCCCCCTCCCTGGCCACTCCACCAGAGACGCTGTAGTTCACGATTGGCCCTGGGGTCTTCTGTTTGCATTTCTACCTTTTCCCCTAATTCCCAAACTAATTCAGAAGGCGACTGCATTGCGATCCAGGATGATCCTCATTTCCCCTTACTGGCCTCAACAGATTTGTTTCCCATTCCTGCATCGTCATCTGCTGGAGCAGCCTTAGAATCTGGGCCCAGTGCCAGACCTCTTGGTCCATCAGTCGGACGGGCTGCACCAATCCCTTCAGTCTCTCAACCTCACAGCTTGGTTGCTCTACTTCCAACCTTAGCCAGGCTTCCACATATTTCTCAGCCGGTGCGTGAAATCCTTTCTTCACACAAATCTACCACCAGGAAGACTTATGCTAGTAAGTGGAAACGTTTCTCTTTCTGGGCAGAGGCTAGGAATATAGACCCCTTTACAGCCCCTGTCCATCACGTGTAGACTTTTTAGCAGAACTTTTTCAAGCTGGTTCCTCATCTGCCACCATTAGGGTCCAATTAGTTGCTGTCGCAAATTTCCATGCTGGCCTTTCAGAAACCAGCATCATGTCCCACAAACTTTGCAAGGCCTTTCTTAAAGGGACTATTTTGCTCAGGCCCCCGGTCAGAGATCCCCCGCCTTTATCAAAAAACTCCTCCTAAAACTAAAGCCAACCACACTAGCAGCTGATAACATACCTGCTGCATACCTAAAAATGGCTAGTGACTCCTTATCATATCCTGTCTCCATCCTTATCAACCGCTCCATACTAGAATCCTACATACCCAAACTCTGGAAAGTATCTCGCATCATTCCTCTCCATAAAGGAGGTAATTCTTATGAATTCTCCAACTACCGACCTATTGCCATCCTTTGCCCCTTATCCAAAATTCTTGAGAAATGCATTCACTTGCAAGTGATGACATTTCTTAACACACACAATCTACTATCTACCACACAACACGGTTTCCATCCACATCACAGCGCTACCACAGCCCTTTTATCTTTCACTAATTATATAAACCTTCACAGGAATGATAACAAATATGTATCAGCCATTTTCCTAGACCTCTCAAAAGCATTTGATATGGTCTCCCACTCCATTCTACTAGACTCACTAACATCCTTATCCTTCACCTCCTCTACTATAGCCTGGTTCAGAAGCTACTTGTCTGACAGGCAACTATCAGTCCAGTGGAAAGGAACTCTGTCTACACAACTTCCAGCCACCATAGGTGTCCCACAGGGCTCTATACTGGGTCCACTGTTATTTTCTATTTTCACAAATAACCTCAAATGCTCTACACAACATGCCACACTCATACAATATGCAGATGATTCAACTCTGATCTGCTCCGCCTCATCTCCCACCACCCTACATACACTCACTCAAGATACCTTTATCTCAGTAGAAAAATGGATATCTGGGATCCAACTAATTCTAAATCCCAAAAAGACAAAACTGCTACTATTTACCCCCTAATAGATCAAAAAAAAACCTCTCCTTTACCATAACCTCTAATGACGGCACCACCATCTCTTCTTCTAACCACACCAAACTTCTGGGCATTGAAATAGACAATAATCTCCACTTTGATGTTCACATCTCACATACCATAAAACTAGTACACAAAAAACTAGGCTCCTATACAGGCATAAGTCCTTTCTCTCACAAAAAGCAAGAGTCACTCTTGCACAAAGCCACCTCCTCTCAACTCTATTATACACAGCACCAATCTTTACCCAAATCAGACAATGTGACCTAGACAAACTAGAATCATGCTACAATAAAATAGCCAAGTTTGCTACTAACTCAACCTATAGAACCCATCACTGTGCTGCACTAAAAGAACTAAAATGGCTTGAGCTACCACAGCTACTTAACTATCACCAGCTGGGCACAGCCTACAATATTCTCAAATATCCTGAAAAAAAACCCTCATTATCCAACCTACTTACTATCTATACTACAAACCGATACCTAAGATCCAGTGAAAAATCTCTCCTCTCCATCACCAAGGCTAACAATAATGCAGGGAAAGTGCTCTACTCCCACACCGTTGCCAGAAATTGGAACTCTCTTCCCGTATCTGTGTCCACTGCCCCCTCCACATCCATATTCAAAAACTCCCTCAAATCGCACCTTCTTAGTACATGGTTATGCCCTTGTATCACATAACCCTACCCATACTACTATTAATTCCCCAAATTCCTCTCTGATCACATGCTGGAGCTCTGATCCCCTGTAGGCTTGGTCATCTGAAAGGGTACTTTTAACTGTAGAATCTTACTTGATATATTTTCTTTTCTTACCAAAGTATGACTGACATTGTCTTTTTACCCATGTTCTATATCTTTTACCTGGAGTGTTTTTATTAATTCTTGTTATATTACTATGCTCAGCATACATGATGTAACCTGTTTTGTGTATTATGCTGGATGTACTGTATTTGTATAACTTGATGTTGGAGCTTTTCTCCCCGGGCCTCCACTGAAAATGGACCTGGTCCAGTCGGAATTTCCCGGTTAACAAATGTAAAATAAAATTAAATAAATAAATAAATATTAGCATCCTTGATTCTCCCTCCTTTTGAACCTGTGGCTTCCTGTTCCTTAAAATTGCTCTCCTGGAAGACTCTCTTTTTAGTAGCCATCACCTCATCTAGGAGAGTTTCGGAACTTCAAGCCATCTGTATTCGTCCTCCTTACATTGTGTTTCACAAGGATAGAGTTTCACTCAGGACTAATCCTTCTTTTCTGCCCAAAATACCTTCTGAAACAAACCTGAATCAGGCTATTGATCTACCTGTCTTTTTTCCTAACTATTCGAACAAAGCTGAACAAAAGTTACACTAATTGGACGTTCATAGGCAATTACGTTTTTATTTTGATAGGACTAAGCAAACAAGAAAATCAGACCAACTCTTCCTGTCCTATGCTGAGGGCAAACAGGGCCTGCCAGTTTCTAAAGTAACTTTATCCAGGTGGTTGTCCTCTATTATTACCTTGATTTATCAGGTTAGACATAAGGAACTCCCTACTAAGCCTAAAGGTCATTCCACCAGAGCTTTAGCTACTTCGGTAGCTTTTCAAGCTAGACTACCAATGGAATCTATTTGTGCTGCAGCCACATGGGCCAGTCCTTATACCTTCATTTCACATTATAAGTTGGATATGGCCTCTAGGAGTAGAGCTGCTTTTGGTTCCACTGTGCTCAAGAGTCTGTTCCGATGAGCCACCCAGGACTAAGGTGCTAGGGACGCTGTCTCAACCAGCAAGAATGAAGACGAGATAGACAACTTAACATTAAGAAGTTATGTACCTACCATAACGTTCCATGTTAGTTGTCTTCTTCTCGCTTTCTTTCTTGTGTCCCACCCTCCATCCCCCTAGCCTGGACAGACCGAAAAGAGTCCCTTTTTGAGGCCTTCTTCCTCTGGCTGAGTCTTATCTAGGTTACGTCTTCCTCTGTTTTAGTACTGTAGGTAAACCTTATAGTTTGGACAGGTGTCCTTAAAATTTTTTCTATGGTGTTAGCTCTGCCAAACAAGATCTGGGTATCTAGCGCCAAGCATTGTGGGATAAGGGGAGGCCTCGAGCCAGTAAATAGCTCTCGAGCTTTAGTAGATGGCCGGGTCGAAGCCGAGGATTGACTCTGAACCCAACCAGCAAGAAAGAAGGCGAGAAGAAGACAACTAACATGGAACGTTATGGTAGGTACATAACTTCTTAATATATGCAATGACAGGAAGTTAAATTAAATAAATTTAGAATAGGTATAAAATGTGTGCAGGGTTGGCTAGAGAAAAGAAAAAAGAAACTTAAGATGACATATACAAAAGACAAATAAGCAAGATTTGTTAATTTTACGTCAGATGGCAGGTTACAGGTATACAGACTTATGCTTACAGCAAGGTAGAGGATGAAAACGTTTAGAGTAAGTAACACTATAACAGAGCTGGGAAGAACTCTACTTTAGTATATAGGTAGTGGTTATTATTTAAGTCATCACTAGTAGACATTGTAGGACAGAAATAGAGGAGAAATAAAAGGAGTGGGAGATAGGGAAAAAATTAGATGTTAGGGTTAGAGCAGGGACATAGCCAGTGTGTTTTGAGATATTCCTTAAGATATTTTTTGAAGAGCAGTGTGGAAGAAAGGGAAGAGAGCTCATTAGGAAGCTGGTTCCAGGTTTTTCCCACTGTGTTTGAGAATAATGAGTCTCCAGCCTTGTTGTTAGATTTGGTAGTGGAAACGAAGCTTATTAGAGTTTTTGTATGGTGTAATCAGGTTGGTGAGGATTGGAGTATTCATAGGGTGATAGTAAGTTGTTGAGAAAGTAGTTGGTTTTACAGTTCTAACCATCTCAGCTGTCTAAGGTTGTGACAGTGATTGGTTCTAAAATGGGGAGCCTGTGGCGAATCTGGCAGTGTTATTATAGCTAGTTGCAAGTTTGCTCAAGTTACTTTTAGATAGATTGGTATAAATGGCAGAGGCGTAAACCAGAGTAGAGATAAGGTGGGTCTGGACAATGGTAGTTCTGGCCAATGTTGTGAGAGAGGTTTTGATTCTATAAAGGGAGCCTAGTTTTCTGTTGACTGATTTTATAGTAGCATTACTATGATCATCATAGTTATGGTGGTGGTCTATTGTAATTCCTAGGAGATGGATTGTAGAGTCTGGGGATATTATAGTTCCATTATTAGAGGTTACTGTGAAGTGACATTGTGGAGACTTTTGGGTAGGAGTAAAAAGCAATAGTTTTGTTTTTTTTGGGGGTTCAGGAGGAGGCAATGTTGCATTAACCAATTTTCAACATTATTAAATACTGTTTGGGTGAGGGACTGGAGTGAGGAAATGGAATTAGCAGCACAGATTAAAGTAGAATCATCTGCATATTGTATGCAGGTGGCTTGTGGAATGTTAGTTTTACGATCATTGATAAAGATAGAAAAGAGAAGGGGACCTAATATAGAGACTTGGAGTACTCCAATGTTAACAGGGAGTGGTGTTGATAAATTGTTATCCCAGAGAACAGCTTGTTGTCTGTTATCTAAATAGGATTTAAACCAGAGTGTTGCCTGTGGGTCAAGCACAAGGGCTGTTAGTGTATCAATAAGTAGGTGATGGTTAACCATGTCAAAGGCTTTTGACAGGTCATTAAATTGTGCTGAGGAAAGAGAGTTATTATGGTGGTTTTTCTTTATACAGTCAGAAAAGTATAGCAAGGCAGTGGTTGTATTGTGGTAGGGCCTAAAACCATGCTGACAGCAAGTAAGTTATTAGAAAGAAGGTGGAAGAGTAGCTGACGGTGCATACATTTTTGCATTATTTTTGCTGTTGGGGAGAGTAAGGTTATTGGTCGAAAGTTAGAAAATCAGTAGAAGAACCACCCTTATGCAGAGGGATGATGTATGAAACTCCAGATAGAGGGAATTGTTCCTTCTATAATTGTTCTGTTTATAAGGATGGATATAGGATAGGCAATGGCTTTAGATGCTATTTGTAGGTAGTCAGGTGGTAGATGGTCAGCTGAGGGGGGTGCATGGTTTGAATTTTTGAAGGAGAGAGCAGATGAGGTATGTTAGGTACAGGGTGTAGATGAAAGGAAGGAGTTGTGCTATTTATGTTGTCTGATAAGCTAGTGCTAACAGTGGGTAGTGTATTAGCTAGAATTTGAATTGCTTCGGTGAAGTAGTTGAAGGCATCAGCAGTTTGCTTAGAGCTTTTCTGGGTAGTACCTGATGGGGTGGGAGTTTGAGTGCCCTGGCTGAAGCAATTTGTTAATGGCTGACCAAAACTTTTGCGGTTTGTGCTGATGTTTGTTGTAGGTGATGGTAGAAGTTTTTTTTGTCAAGCAGAATTTCCTTTTTGGTAGAGTTTCTTAACTGTTTAAAGTAAAAATGATCTGCTGGGTTTTTAGAAGCTGTCCATCTGGCCCATATTTTATTATGTAGGAGGATTTTTGCCTAGTTTCTTTAGTGAGCCATGGAGCAACTTTGGTCCTAATACGGGTAGAGCGCGAGGGGGCATGGTAATCAAGGATTTGTAGGAATTTTGTATTGAAGTAAGATACTGCTTCATCCAGTTGAAGATGATATAGAGGTGACCAGTCTCATGCCTTAAGTTTATTTTGGAAGGTCTCTGGATTAAAGTGTTTTTTAGAGCGTGAGGTTTTGAAAATATTTGGATTGGGGCTATGGAGTTTTTGTTTAATTATATAGGTTAAAGAGTGGTCACTAATGTTGTCCGGAAGGGTACCTGGTTTGTATGTCTTGGGGTGACTATAAGGATCCAGTCTAGTATGGTTATAATTTGGGAAAAAAACGTAAAGATTTATGTCGGTGGTAGGAGTAGGGGAGTTGCAGGAAGTCCAGTCTATGTTGAAGTCAGCTAGCACTATGGTTTCCTGAGGTAGGTGAGTGGAGAAACAACTGAGGATACTTTCAAGAGTATTAATATTATTTCCAGGGGGAAGGTAGGAGCAAATTATATAGATTTACAGTTGTTGATTTGAAGTTTGACAGTAAGGATTTCTATATTAGTATTTGATGGTAGGTATGTATTGAAAATTCAACTTGAAGTTCAGATTTGTAGAGAATGGCTAACACCCCCCACCCTTTTTGGTCTTCCGATCACGTCAGAATGTTATATCCAGGAGGGGTAATTTCCTGGTTCTGAGTAGTAGGTTTTAGCCAAGTTTCTGTAATAGACAATGTCAAGTGAGTGTACTTCTAAGAGTGCATGACGGTGCGTTATTTTATTGTTTATACTACGGATGTTGAGATGGGCTATCAGGAGAGAGTTAGAGGGTTTTCTAGGGGTATGGGTATTGGAAGTTTGGTTCTGTGGTTCTATGGTAATGTTATTAATGGGGCCAGGGTTTGGATGAATATCACCATCCAATAGAGGGTGTTGCTGAGGTCTTTGTATAATCTTTAGAAATTTATAATAGTTATTTAGGGCTTGCTTGTCTTGGAAGTAGATAATATGGGAGGATCTATGGTACTTTGGAAGTATATAGATGGAAGTGGAAATTATGTTTATGTGGTTGGGGAGTATATTTGAGAGACTGATTGTGTTTCTCGGTGGGGAAGTTAAACTCCACTAAGTGACCAATGTTCATAGATGGTTAGAGTATATGGAATAGTTAGTGAAGCTAGAATAGTTGTTATGAGTAGTAGGTGTGTATAACTGGTCTTATGCATTTGGGCCATGAGGAGGAGAAGGATAAGAGATAGAGTAGATTGAGGGAAGAGAGTATGCCGTAGGATATAATATAGGTAGTGATAGGAGAGAAAGATGGAATAGCAGTTTGTATGTTATTAGCAAGTATAGTTGGGGTGGAGAAGCTAGAGAGAGTTCAGATAGGTGAAATGTAGCTTTAAGGAGTAGTAGGAAGTGGAGGTGTGGTAGTTAATAAGCAGATGATAGTGGTTGGGTGATGGAGGAAGGGGAGTGGTTATAGAAGTATAAGGTTAACTGCACTGGGGGTGGGTGGGATATGGTGGTAGGGTACGGGAGCGAAGTGAACCCACAGGGCGAAGGGAGCGGGTTAGAGCAAGTGAAGATAGAGCAGCAGGAAAAAAAGTATCAGCAACAGTTATGCAACAACTAAGGTAAGTGGGTAAGTAATGAATACTTTAGGGAAGCGAGACTAGAAAAACAAAAAGAAACGAGAGAGAGAGATAGTGATATAACAAGGAGGGAGTGGATATATAGAAGGTAAAGTAAGGTGGAGGTATGTTACTTTTAAAAAACAAATTGAATAGTCCAGCCAGCTTCATATACTGAATCCACAGGAGAATATTCTTGTTCTAGGTGTGCTATGTGTAGGTGCTGCCAACTAGCGGTAAATAGTGGATGTACAAAGGATGGTAGCCAGAAGAGATATACTGGACCTAGTGTGAAGTATGAGATTTGTGGGGTTTAGAGACAGGAGGGGGGAGGCCAGTTGCAAGTGGTCTGCGGTAGGCTGCTTAAAGAACACACACTCGGGAAGCCAGACAAGCACAATATATGGGAATTAAAAGTAGCTTAAATAACAGACCAGCAGTAGTTTTTATGGGTACATACATTCACAAACAGTTTGTATGTGGGAGTCCTCACAGTAGGTAGTTAGTAGGAGACCCAGGCAAGCAGGCAGTTTCTGAGAGTTCTTCTAGGTTTAAGCAGGAGGTATTCTTTCTGCGTGTATAGACAGGAAGGGAGCACAGTGGGGTGGATTACTGTAAAAAAAGGGGAGAGAGAGAGACAGTGGGTTAGTATACATAGGAATAGCGAAGAAAGAGTATAGAGTGATAGGCACAGTAGTAGTGGAAATGTCAGATGAGGGGGATAGTCAAGTAGCATGCGTAAATTAAGGAAAAAGACGAGATATAATGAGGTTGAGGAGTAGAAATAGTTAGGAGAGTAGATACTAGAGGTGGTAAAAGACAGGAGTAGTGAAGATTACAGTACAGCAAAGGGGCAGGCACTACTAATCACACTAATAGTACAATGTAGTCACTTTACAGTCAACTTACTGGAGAAAAAGTAAAGGTTTGGCAGCAGAAAAAAAAAAACAATAGTGAGTAGCATTTACATACCAATACAATATAGTGTAAAACACCATTAACAAGCCACTTTCTCTATGGTGAAATACATGTCTAGAAACTTAGAAAGTACCACTCGACTGCCCAGGCTGTGCCCTATGAGGTGCGGTATGGCAGCGTACGAGTCATGCTAATTTACAACAGTTCTAAGATCCCGGCAAATTCGAGCTACCCAATCCCAAAAAACTAAACTAAACAGAGAGACAACACAAGCTCTATATTATAAGAAATAGAACGTTGCATAAGGAGTTGAGTAAACCTACCAATTATGCTAAGTTCCTGCCAAATGCGAGCTACCTAAGTCCACGAAACTATACCATCAGGAATAAAGCACTAATGCTATATTAATGAAAAACTAGGTTGTTGCATGTTCATAGGTTCATAGGATGTTCATAGGTTCATAGGTGCATGTGATGTTGAATAAGCCCTACCAGCACTGCCAACGACTCTTTTGTAGCTAGAACAAGGTTTGAGAGGTAGTTGCCAACATGGTAGTGAGTATTACTACAGATATTGCCCCTTTAGGAGAGACAAATCAGGCATGCACGACGCCTGGTGATTGAGCACATATAGCTACCTATTTCTTTCAGCGTTTATTGCCGAGAGGTAAAATAGTGGTGTAAGTACAGCATTTACTAAGTATAAATGATTTCCCAACAGAGCCCCTTTTAAGAGAGAGA